>NW_024340701.1:18797302-18811786 GCF_902729225.1 Pteropus medius
AAAAAATCAAACCCAGGCCATTTAGCAGCAAGCTGAAGAAAGCAGGTAAGTTTAAGCAGAGAGAAAATGTGTTCTTAAGAAATAACTCAGCATCTTCAACACAAAAGCCACTGCGAGTGAAACAGCCTATTAAAAAAAAAACAAAAAACCCGAACTAAAAAGAGTTGTTGCCCTTTTCAACTTAGCCACTGCAACCATTTAGATTTTGAAAAATTCAATGGCTACATAGATTTTCACCATCTTAAAAGTATTAAATGTTAACTGTTATAAATTAGTTCCTTCCGTAGCCTATTTTGAAGTTGAAAATAAAAGTCATAGGAAATTTTCTTCCATAATTTCATTTACTGATATTATTCCATTTGAGATGATCTCTAAATTATTTAAAATTTTACCTGATAAAAAAAGTTGATACATTTTTAAAAGGCAAATTAATAGGAAAAAAAATGATACTGCTGCATTATTAGAACTCTCAATAATTTTAACAGCAATATCAGCAACTTAGATTTTGTTACCCCCAAATATTGCATATTTGCACCTATTAGTGCTTCCATTTGTTTAAATAAGTTAAAAACAGGTTTTTAAAAATATTTCAAAATGGATAGTTCTGAAAAAAGGTAAAATTGCAAGTTCAAATCAAAATATAAAGTACTTTGTGTTAAAGATGTGATAACAGCATGGCTTAAGTGCAGTTTGAAGCCAGTTCCTTTTGCTTTTCATATCCAGGCAAGGCTTATAATTCACAAAAATATGTGCACGTACCACAATAACAGAGGGCACACCAATTCGTAAACTTAGATAGCGGAAACTAAAACGTGTTGCTGATATCACTTAGAACAGACAACTACAAAGCCCGAGAAGACCAAATGCCTACTCTGCAAAATCTGTATATTTCTTTATCTTTCTCAAATAAAAAAAAAAAATGATTTAGAAATTTCAACAAATCTCCATTTACATCCTTTGCATAAGTTTGAGCAAAGTCATAAATACTACTGGGGTGACGCAGGAATATTTTGAGAATGACCAAAGCAGTTTTGAAATACATTTCTTCAAATTTAACTAACAGAAGGGATTTTATTGAGAAGAAAATGTTGAAAAAGATTTTCCAGGAGTAAATTGCATTGTAGCTGTAGTATATTGGCAGAAGACAATATTTCCACTGAAGACATGTAACTAGAACACTCATGGCAGGTGGCACCAACAAAATTGTCACACTTTGCCGTGTGAAGCTATTGTTCTTACCGAAACAGAATTGTTAGTGCTGCTATGACCATTAGCTGGGGACTGTCTGGAAGTGGAGGGGGAATCTCTCTGAAATAAGACACAAGGTTCATTAACACAGAACACCAGCACAGAAACAGAGATATTCACATCAACAGTTACAACCACAGTCTGACAACCATTTCCTTTGAGGTTTTAGCTGCAAAGGTGCCATACTGACTCACTTGCAATTTAGAAAAAATACTTTGCAGTTTAAAGATTCACATATTGTAAGTGATGACTGTGTCATTCATTAATCATTTCTTTCCTGTCTCCAATATTCTCTAACCTTTGCTTTCTTTAAATGAGACCCAGAAGAGTGACTTGATATTAAAATCCTAACTAACAAGTACTATACAAGGGCAAATATTACTATAAAATTACTGTACTGAAGATCCCAACTGCCTAATTTTTATTAAAAATTGGGTTTGAAAAGTATTTAGTAATTTTTAGCTATCTCATTGTCAAAATTACTGAATAACCCAATTTGAAGTGAAATGAACCTAAAAAACTTCTCATGTTGTAATCACTTTGGAATCTTTCTAGGACAAATATTACTAATAAAGGTAAAAGATAGCTATATACCAGAGAAGAAACCATTATTATTTAGATCATTTTAGCAGATTGATTAAAATATAATCTTGAACCTCTAAAAATATTACACTTCCAGCAAAGATCCCAAGAGCCACAGCCCTAGATCCATGCTCCTCAATTGCATTCTCTACACTACTTGACATATGCAAAGTCCTTTCCAGGCTCCATTCCCTTATTGTCCAAATCAACTTTAATGATAAGACCAAGGAGAGGAAGAAAGTAAGTGCTTTAAATTTTAAATTCTTTGAAACTTGAAATGTGCATGTCTGCTCAAAAGACATGTTTTTTTTTCTACAAGATTTAAAGAAAACTTCTGAAACTCATTAGCCCTTTAAAAAATGGAATTCCACAGATGAGCATTATCAAACGTTAGTGAGAGGATTGATGTCTATGTGCCACAACCAAAGACTCCAGTCAGTAGGGTCAAGGTTAGATGCAGGGGTTCCCTCTTTTACCAAGGACCAAGGGGATGCTGATACACGTGGTCAGAGAGACTTCCTTTGGGAAGTATTGCCCTAGCTGGGAAAAATCCAGCCACAGGCTTGAATTCTTCTGCCAGAGCACAGGAGGGTCAAACAGGTCGGGTGGGGCTGGGTGGGGAGTATTTTTTTCCCTTCTATTCAGAGGTAAAGAAGGTAAGAGAGGGGCTCTTTTTACTCGAGCACAGAATTTACTTGTGTAATACTGGTCCCACCCCAAACTAGTTCAACTACTTAAAAACACAAGAGAACCTTAAGTTCTATTAATAACTAACAATATCTTCTTGTTAGTTAGCCAAAAAGAAAAAAAATCAATCATGTTTACTAACTTTCTTCAATGATAAGGAACGATATGAGGACCATCTATGATTTTAGAATATTAAAATGCTTTGCATAAAATGTGTGTGTGATACTCTTTCCTTCCTAGAAAGGTTTACGTTCTAGGTAACAAATTTCAAAACTACGATCCTGGAGCAGAAACAGTTGTACATTTTCTTTTGAAATATAGTATTACTTGAAGTTCCATAAAAATCCAGCAAGAGGAGCTCAAGACCTAATATAAACAGAAACCCCAATTGACATGGCTCACTAAAAATATACTTGACAAAACTACTAATTCTTATACATATCTTCAACAGGTTTAGAAAAAAACATGAAGCCTCCAATTTTTCTTGTGAAACTGACAGCATTACTTTAGACTAGAAGAAGCATTATAATTTCTCCCTCAACTTCTCCTAAGTACAATTTCAATTTTCTAGATGAGTTCCAATAAGTTACCTGTCAGTTTTAAAAACTACCTGTAGGAAATGTGTACTTCGCATTGACGTATTTCATGTACATGAAAGAACAGGCTTCAAAAAATAATGCTACAGCTGAATATGCAACAAGGAAGGAGGATACCATTTATACCAGTTTGTATTTCAAAATATAAAAGGAATGAATTTTTGAATATCATTTAATAACCAACATAAAACCAAATAGTATAAGTTGGAAAAGCTACAGTTTTTATAGGATAAGCTTATTGTAAGAAAGAAACTTTGGGGTTGTATTACTCTAGAAAACTAATTGTTTACGAACCACATAACATTTTGAATTAAACAATTTTGCAAAAGGTTGCAAAAACCTATATTTCCCTAATGTCAGTTATCAATTCCTTACAGACTTAACATCAAAATAGAGACCTGTTACAATTGTGTGAACGACTCTATCTTGATAGAAATAGATCGCTTCTCAGATTCTTGGAAAGAAGAACTATCTATGAAATTTCTTAACAAGGGAAAGTGAATGTACTTCCTGGAAATGTTATTGTAATTATTATCTTTAATTTTTTCCTCAGAGACTCTACTATTTTTTTTTATGAAGTCTTATGTCATTACTTGTAGCTTCTCTATATTTTGCTGTGATTCCAGCCTGGAGAAAGGAGAGCCCCATGAAAGTAGGGCTGAGTAGGTGGATGGGACCTACTCTGTTCCGTTATCTTTGTTGTAAAATTGGTGTGCAGTGATCAACAGCACAGGCAGAAACAATTTCTCAGAAAGCCAAAACATTCAGCCATCAGCAGACAGTTAGTTTAAGAACCCAGAGGAGATGGGGTGTTTCGTTAGAGCTATTACCTCACAGGATGATGATTGAGTGCGGTAACTTGGCACGATCTTGAAGGTGATACTCCCCCGCATTTCCCGCTGAAGGAAGAAAAGAGAGCTCTCTTAACAAACAAATGTTGCACATAAAAACACATGAGAAACCACTCAAAACATATGAGGGCAATTAATGGAAGCCGGTTGACAGCATCTGGACCTAAAATGAAACCGAGTTATAAATCAAGGACTGCTCGCAGTAACAGTCAAGTTGTTCCTGGGAGAAGCCCGACAAAGTCAAGGCTGATTGCCTAGTGCAGTGGTTTAAACAGAGGTTCCCAACCTTTTTGGCACCAGGGACCGGTGCTCCTGTGAGAATCTAATGCCTGATGATCTCGGGTGGAGCTGAGGCGGTGATGCTAGTGCTGGGGAGTGACTGCAAATACAGATGAAGCTTCGCTTGCCTGCCCGCTACTCACCTCCTGCTGCGCGGCCCATCTCCTAACAGGCCATGGACCGGTAACGGTCTGCAGCCCAGGAGTTGGGACCTCTGGTTTAACATACCTTTTTAGAGATATGAATACAAAAAACTCTAAGCGACATGTTCTTCAAAAGTGAATACAAATTGATCTGGACAATGAACAAGTAATTACATAAAAATTATATTTAGCAGGCTACATTGTGATGGTATACTCCATAAAATTTGCTTTTTATGTCATCATTTTGACTTTGTTTTTTTTACTATAGTGAGTCTGTGTACTTATTTCACACTTCACAGATATTCATAACATGGGAAGCTGCTACAGGTTGTAGTAGGAAGAAAGGTTCGGGACCAGAGGTCCAAAACATTTCCCTCTGCTTGCCAGGGCCTGTCATTCTGCTTTTTTTTTGTTTTAATCCAAAGTCTAATTAGAACACAGCTTTGGGATATGTATGGACAGAAATGGCTTGGTCTACTATGACTTTCCTTCTCTCTCTGCTGTAGAGAAATCCAATACATCTGCTATGAGTGAGCTAAACAGGAGAGGTTTCTGACATTGTTGATGTCAGCAGAGTTAAGGCAGTGAGAAACTAGTTCACAGGTATGCACAACTGCAGAGGTTTTCTATAAACATCTGCTCAATAAGAAACAGCAGATAAAGGATGAGAGGAGAGTGTTAAAGCCCAATACTGCTAAAGGTGGGCAAAATGCTTCCAAACTCAGCTGTATGTAAACATTTTCCTAGTTGTCAGTTTTTATGAATGTTGTATAAGTTCAAGTCCACACAAATGATGGTACTGGAGATACTATGGTTACAAAAGAACACCCCTCATATGTGCAATAAAAAAAGCTAACAAACTGAAAGTCAAATTTAGACAAAGAAAAAGAAACTCTCATTTACTCACAAGCATTTTTTGCAGCTGCTCCACTGTTTGGTTAGCCACACTGATGCCATTGATTTCTCGAATTTCATCACCGACATGAAGTGTACCTAAGAAATTACACAAAATTATAAACACAAAATGATATATACTTCTATAATAATAAAATCTAAAGGTAGCTATGTAAGTTGTTTTTAAAAATTAAGCTAAATATTGAAGGCAAATATTTCAGAAACAGGTATAAGTTGGGCTCAAGTAGTAAACTCTCCAAAACAGATACACCTACTTATGGAAGACATATTTTTGAAAGATGGCTATGGAAATCTGCCTATTTTTCTGAGGCTGTGCATATAATGTTTAAAAATACAGCTTCTAGATCCAGGCTGTCTGGCTTTAAATCCCAGCTTCACCACTTACTAGCTTTAAGATCTTGGGTAAGTTACTGAAACCCTCCATGTCCTCTGTAAAATAGAGATAAAAATAGTACCAATCTCATAGGATCGTTATGAGGATTAAATGCGTTTAATACATGTAAAGGGTTCAGAAAAGGTTTTTGGCACATAGTAAGTACCATTTAAGTATTTCTTGTTACTATTATCACTTATCTACCAAATATGATACAAAGGTTGTTGATTTTCAAAGAATTGTGATATAATACCTGTGTAACACTAACTTATATCTGACATACTGCAATCTTTTTATAATAATTTGGTAGGCATTTCATTACCTTGTAAAACTTTAACTGGAAAAAGTGACTGAGAACCAATGTTTAAATAGAACGTTATATAAAATTTTGCCTCCTTATTTATAAATTGTGTACATCTTTACGTATTGACCTGATGTTACAAAAGGCTCACAAGTATCTTTTAAAGGCACATTTTAAAATGTGTAGAAATAAAATAAGACACCTGGAATTTGTTTCAAAATAATCCAGGGGGGTGGGCAGTCAGGTAAGTACAGATTAAACCAGTGTAGCTATGAATTAACAATAATTCTAGTTGGATTATGGGTACACAGCCGATCACTGCACTATTTACTGTCTGCAGTCTTCTCTACTTGAACTCACTGCATTGTTCTCGCTACTCATGTTTAAAAATTAACATAATAAAAACCTAGTTTGTAGACTTTTGCTTCTAATATGGCTGACTGGTCACTCAAAGAATTTCTCACAGAAATATAGATGGCCAATAGACATATGAAAAGACGCTCAAGGTCATTAATTATCAGAGAAATGCAAATTAAAACCACAATGAGATATCACCTCACACCTGTCAGAATGGCTATCATCAATAAATCAAAGAACAATAGGTGTTGGTGAGAATGTGGAGAAAAGGAAACTCTTATATACTGTTGGTGGGATTGCAAATTGGTACAGCCACTATGGAAAATGGTCTGAAGGTTTCTCAAAAACTTAAAAATGGATATACCTTTTGGCCCAGCAATTGCACTTCTGGGTATTTATCCAAAGAAAACTGAAACAATAATTCGTAAAGATCTATGCATCCCTATGTTCATGGCAGCACAATTTACAATAGCCAAGATATGTAAGCAACCTAAATGCCCATCAACAGATGACTGGATAAAGAAGCTATGGTTCATATATACAATGGAATATTAGCCATTAAAAATAATGAAATCCTACCATTTGCAACAACATGGATGGACCTAGAGGTTATTATGCTGAGTGAAATAAGTCAAAGATAAATATAATATAATTTCACTTATATGTGGAATCTAAGGAGCAAAAAGAACAAACTAATCAAAAACAGATTCACAAATATAGAGAACAATCTGGTGATGGCCAGAGGGGGCGGGGTGGGGTCTGGAAGAATGGGGTGAAGGTTAAAGAGGTACAAATTAGTAGCTGATAGATGTCATAGGGATGGGGAGCATAGCATAGGGAATGCAGTTAGCATTAATGTAATGGTTAGGTAGAGAGCCAGAGGAGAGAAAGAGCAATTAGAGGGGTTGTTTTATAAACTATATAAATTTCTAACCAATGTACTGTATACTTGAAACTAATAAAATAAAAATTTAAAAATCTCAATAATTACATTGAGATTGTAACTTAAAAAAAAAAGAATATCTCACAACTATATCTTGCCTAGAACATACCTCTTTAAAAAAAAACTAAATTTATGGGGGGGGCGACATTGGTTAATAAAATTATATAGGTTTTAAGAGTATAATTCAATAACACATCATCTGTATATTGCATTGTATTCACCACTCAAAGTCAAATCTCTTTCTGTCACAATGTATTTGATCTCTTTTACCCTTTTCTACTCCTCCTCTCCCCGCTTTCCCTCTAGTAACCACTAAACTGTTGTCTGTGTCCATGAGTCTCTGTTTGTCTTGTTTGTTTGTTGCTTTCAGTTTTATATCCACATGAGTGAAATTATATGGTTCTCAACTTTTTCTGTAGGACACATCTCTTGAAGTGTTATTGGTCTCACAAAAGGAGTGCAAATCCCAAAGAATACTTCCTACTTCCTCCCCTTCATACAAAATAACCCCGTGAGCTGGATCCAGAGTGGTGGCAAACTAAGGGTGAAATGAAATAGCAGTAAAGGTAAATGCCATAGTAGCAATGCCTGCTTGCTGGATTCTGAGTGTTGGGCTAACAGAAAGTTAGAGATGCTGAGCATAGGATTCCGTAGGGAGCCAAGACTCAGATCAGTGGCATTCCATGGCAATTGGTAGAACAATAAACAAACAATCTCTGGAGGAAAGCATAACCAGTTTAGGCCCACAGGACTTCCACTGATTAGAGCAAGCAATGAATTCAAAATCAAAGATCACCAAACATACAATAAAGCAAACTACTATGCGAGTTATCAGAAATAGGAGCAACAGATTTATATCCTTAAGGAGGATAGATATTGGAATGATCAGATACAGAATATAAAATAGCTATATATATTAGAAAATAAATAAAGGATCCAATTGCAAGGATGAGCATTCAACAAGAGATTATCAAGTATGAACCGATAGACCTTAAAATAAAAATAAGAACAAATGTCTAGTACTTCTAGAAAAGAAAAATTTAACTGTTGATACAAGATAATGAATAAATGAGTTGAACAGGAGTTCACATATGCTGAAGAGAGTTTCAGTCAACTGGAATATATAACCAAATAAATTATCTACACAGTATGTCAGAGAAATAACAAAATAAGAAGAACATGAAATGTGAAATAGAGAAAACAGAAAAAGGTATCAAGAGATTCGGAGGTAATGTCTAACATACGTCTACCTGGAGTTCAGAAGGAAAGAATAGAGAGACTGGAGAAGAGATAATATTTGAAGAAATAATGGTTGCAAATTTTCTTGAACTGATGAAAACAGGATTACACAGATCTAAGAAGTATAATGTATTCCAAATAGGATATATAAAAAGAAATCCATGCTGGAAGGTAGTGAAACAACAGAACATTAAAGACAAAGCTCTAAAACATACAGAGAGAAAGGAGAGATCGGAGAGATCACCTATAAAGTGAGGACAATTGTAATGACATTAGACTTTTCAGTATCAAACAACAGATGCCAAAAGACAACAGAATGGTTACCATCAACCTGAAATTGCACTCTCGCCAAATGCAATGTTCAATTTTGAGGCCGAAATAAAATATTTACAGATAAACACCACCTGAGAGTGTTTATCAACAAGAGACTAGCACTAAAGGAACTTGTGAGGATGTACTTTTGGAAAAAGGAAAATGTTCCCCAAAGGATGGTCTGAGATGTGAGAAGGAATGGTGAACAAATGAAGTCATAAACATTTATGTAAATCTAAATAAAAATGGTCATATATTTTAATAGTAATTTGAAATTTGTAGATTTAAAACAGGAAAGAACTGGGACAGAATAATATCTAAGTCAGGAGTGTGACCAAATTTAGCGTTTCAACGTCTGTATTCTTTGGGAGTGGAATTAAAACACTGTTTCACTTCAGTATATGTAAAGTTAAATACACATGATAAAACTGCAAGGTAACCACCTAAAAAATAGGAATAGAGTGCTGAAAATTTAAACTACCAGGGGGGGAAAAATGAAACAAAAAGTAAACAAGGAGATCAATTAAAATATGAAATAAATATAAACAAACAAGCAAGATTATAGAAATCTTCACAATAAATATTAATGGACAGACTTTGCCCATTAAAAGAGAGTGAACATCAGAGTGTATTAAAAAAAATGAAAAACTCAGCTTTGGAAATGTTTGGAAGAGACAGACTAAAGCATACAAGCACGGAGCAGTTGGATATAAAAGGGTGAAAGAAGACATGCTACCAAAAACTAAAGTAAAGCTGGAGTAACTAAAATAATATTAGATAAAGTAGGTTTCAGGTAGAAAGTTTTATTCAGGATAGAAACGCTTAGCAGGCACTTCTATGTACCTAATAAAACAGCTTCAAATACATAAAGCCAAGATAGAGAGATCTGTAGGTAGAAATTGAAAAATTCTACTATGATAACGAGATATTTCAACAATCACTGATAGGTCAAACAGACAAAAAATTAGTTGAGATATAGAAGATTTGAACAAAAAAATTAACAACTCCAAGCCAATCATCATATAGAGAACTCTAAATACAATTAAAGAATAAACATTCTTCTTAAGTACACACGGGCCATTTATAAAAATGATCAAAGTGCTATGCCATAAAGCAAGTCTCAAAAACCTCAAAGGAATGGTGTCATACAGACCACATTCTCTGACTACAATGCAATTAAGTTAAAATTGAATTATATAAAAACATATACAGAAAATCCTCTTAAATGTGGAATGTCAAAAATACTCTAAGTAACTTATAGGTCAATGAAAGATATCTTAATAGAGATTTAAAAATACTTAGAACTGAATTACAATAAAAACATTTCACATCAAAACTGGTGAGATACAGATAAAACAGTACTTGGAGGTAGAGTTCAGTCTTAAATGCATAAATTAGAAGTGAAGAAAGACTGGAATAAATGAACTAAGTGACTAATTAAAAGAGATAAAATCAAGAAAGAAGGAAGGAGATAATAAAAATTAGGTCATAAAACAATGAAATAGAAAATAAATACAATTAACAGAATCCAAAGTGGGATTTTGAACAAATTGCTGGCAAAGTTGATTAAGAGAAAAATGACAAGGCACAAATAAGCATTATAAGGAATGAACGTGGGGACATAATTATAGAGATGGCAGAGAATAAAAAGAGAACCCTATAAAGAATCTTACTATGATAAATTTTTCAAATTTAAGATTTTTAAGGAAAATGTAATTTCTCAAAACTCACTCAAGATAGAGAAAGCCCAAATAGCTTTATGAATGTTAAAAAAATTGAAGCGGTTGTCATAAGAAAAATCTTTATTAAAAAAAAATATGCAAAAACAAAACACTAGGCCCTGATAGTTTTATAGGCAAGTTCTACCAAACTTTCAAGGTATAAATCATTCTAATATTATGCAAAGTCTTTCAAAGAATTCATGAAAAGTCTAAGTCATTCTATGAAGCCAATGTAACTTTGACACTAAAACCAGACAGAGAAACACAAGAAAGGAAACTTAACTACAGGTCAGTCTCAATCATAATTGCAAATACAAAATACATAGAATCGAACAGTATATATAAAAGATAATACGTAATAACCAAGCTGGGTTTATCTGAGAAATGCGAGGGGGTTTTATCATTAGGAAATCTTTAAAAGTCATTTGCACCTGAAACTAATATAAAATAACATAGAATGTCAACTCTAATTAAAAAATAAAAATGAGAAAAGTCATTCACCACATTAGTAGATAAAAAGGAAAAAAACCCAAACAATTATCTCAGCAGATGCAGTAACAGCACTTGATAAAATTCAAAACCCAATCATACTTAAAATGCTCAGCAGCTAAGACTATAAAGGATACATTCCTAAATTATCCAAGACTGAGTCAAGAAGAAACAGAAAACCTGAACTGCCTGATTACTACTAATGAAATTGAATCAGTAATTAAAAAACTCCCAACAAACAAAAGTCCTGGACTGGATGGCTTTGCAGGTGAATTTTACCAAACATTCAAAGAAGAATTAATACCTATTCCTCCAAAACTATTCCAAAAAATTCAAGAGGAGGGAAGGCTCCCAAACTCTTAATACGAGGCCACCATTACCCTGATTCCTAAACCAGACAAAGACATTATGAAATAAGAAAGCTATAGGCCAATATACCCTTGATGAATATAGATGCAAAAAAACCCTCAACAAAATATTAGCAAACTGAATTCAGCAATACATTAAAAAGATCAGACACCATGATCAAGTTGGTTTTATTCTTAGAATGCAAGGCTGGTTTAATATTCACAAATCAATTAATGTGATACACCACATTAATTGAAAGATAAAAATCACATGACCATATCAATAGATGCAGAAAAAGTGTTTGACAAAATCTGGCATCCATTTATGATAAAAAGTTTTAGCAAAGTGGGACTAGTGGGAACATACCTCAATATAAAAAAGGCCACATATGACAAATTCACAGCTAACATCAGACTCAATGGGGAAAGGCTAAAAGCATTTTCCTTAAGATCAGGAACAAGACAAGGATGTCCACTTTCACCACTTTTATTCAACATAGTTCTGGAATTCCTAGCTATAGCAATCAGAGAAGAGAAAGAAATAAAAGGTATCCAAATTGGAAAGGAAAAAGTAAAACTGTCATTATTGGCAGAAGACATGATACTATATATAGTTAACCCTAAAGAGTCCATCAAAACATTCTTAGAATGGATCAATGAATTCAGTACAGTAGCAGGATACAAATCAATATTTAGAAGTTGGTTGCATTTTTAGACACCAATAATGAACTATCAGAAAGAGAAATTAAGAAAACAATCCCATTTATGATTGCATCTAAAATAATAAAATACCTAGGAAACAAATTAAGCAAGGAAAATTATAAATCACTGAGTAAAGAAATTGAAGAAGATACAAATAAATAGAAGCATATACTGTGTTCATGGATAGGAATAATTAACATCATTAAAATGTCCATATTACCTAAAGCAATCTATAGATTCAATGCAATCCCTATCAAAACACCAATGGCATTTTTCACAGAACTAGAACAAATAATCCTGAAATGTATATGGAACCAGAAAAGACCCCTAATAGCCACAGCAATCTTGAGAAAGAACAAAGTTGGAGGTATCATACTACTTGATATCAAAATATACTACAAGGCTATAGTCATTAAAACAGCATGGTACTGGCATAAAAACAGACACATAGATAAAGGGAACAGAATAGAGAGCCCAGAAATAAACCCATGCCTATGTCGGCATTTAATCTATGATAAATGAGGCAAGAATATACAATGGGGTAAAGACAGTCTCTTCAACAAATAGTTTTGGGATAACTGTACAGATACATGCAAAAAACAACAACAAAAAAAAACAAAAAAAACCTAGACCACCTTCTTACACCATATACAAGAATAAATTCAAAATAGATTAAAGACTTAAATGTAAGATCCCAAATCGTAAAACTTCTGGAAGAAAACATAGGCAGCAAAACTCTCTGTTATTGCTATTAGTAATTTTTTCCTGATTTATCTTCTTGAGCAAGGGAAGCAATAGAAAAAATAAACAAATGGAAGTATATCAAATTAAAAGTTTTTATACAGCAAAGGTAACCATCAATAAAACAAAAAGACAACCTACTGAATGGAAAAAATTTGCCAATGATACATCTGATAAGGAGTTAATATCTAAAATTTATAGAGTTCATACATCTCAACACCAGAAAAACAAACAATCCAATTCAAAAATGGGGAAAAACACTTTAGAAACATGGTGGAGTGAGAGACGTCTCCAAATCTCTCCACTTGAAACAACAATAAGCTGAACATCTAAAACTCAACAAAAAACACCCAAACTGCACACTAGCATGTCTGAGCGTGGGATCTGTGCATAAGAGCTACCACAGCAGAATACATTTCCATTAATACCCAGGCGGAGAAATAGTCCATTAAACACCATGAACAACCAAGGTGACAAGGCATCTCAGAAAGAAAGAGAAAAATCTCAGAAAATAAGCTTACAGACATAGAAATATGCAACTGAAATGACAGAGAATTCAGGATAGTACTTCTGAAAAAACTCAATGAGTTCCAAAACGACTCATATCAACAATTTCAGGAATTGAAAAAACAACTAGATGAGCAGAATGAGTTCTTTAGCAAGGAGATTGAAACCCTAAAAAAGAGCATAATAGATCTTCTGGAGATAAAAAACACACTGCGAGAGTTGAAAAATGAAATAGCAAGCTTGGGAAATAGAGATGACCAAATGGAGGAAAGGAAAAGTGATATAGAAGACAGAAATCTAGAAATAAATCAGAAGAAGGAAGAGAGAAACCAAAGAATGCAAAATAATGAAAGAGAAATACAAGAACTAGCTGACACTATCTGGAGAGGAAACATAAGAATAATGGGCATTCTCGAAGGCGAGGAAAAGGAGCAGGGATTAGAAAGCATTTTCAGACAAATAGTTAATGAGAATTTCCCAAATCTAAGGAATGAGCTAGAGCTTGGAATTCAAGAAGTCAACAGAACAGCCAATTATCTCAACCCAAAAAGGCCTTCACCAAGACACATTGTATTAAAGTTATCAAAAATCAGCGACAAAGACAGAATTCTCAAGGCAGCCAGGGAGAAAAAAATGGTAACTTATAAAGGTAAACTCATTAGATTATCCTTGGACTTCTCAGTGCAAACCTTATAAGCCAGAAAGGAATGGAATCAAATATTTAAACTATTAAGTGAAAGGAACTACCAGCCTAGAATAATGTATCCAGCTAAGCTCTCCTTTAGATAAGAAGGAGAAATTAAGACCTTTCCAGACACACAAAAATTGAGGGAATTCTCCAGTATGAGGCTTGCACTACAGGAAATACTGAAAGGGGTAAGTTTACCTAAAACAAAATGACAAAAACCAAACAAACAAACAAACAATTATGAGTAAAGTTACTATCAGGCAAATAGAAGCAGAGGAGTACAACTCTTATTAAGAACAGGGCATTATAAGCTTAAATAATAAGAAGAGAATTGTTATAAAAAGATAGTAATGAATGTTTAACATACATATGGACAAATTGAGATAACAATGACTGAAAAGGGGGCGATCCAAAGATCCAAATTCACAAAGGGGAATGGAGAAAAGGCACACACAGAAGAAAA
>NW_024340701.1:18817665-18825697 GCF_902729225.1 Pteropus medius
TATGGTGGCTGAAGGAAAGTGGACTTTGGGTGGTAAACACACAATAGAATATACAGATGTCAAATCATAATGTACATCTGAAAATTATATAATTGTATTAACCAATGTTACCCCAAGAAACTTAATAAAAAAAAATTTAAAAAAATGGGCAAGTCTACGGCCATGCCACTCTGAACAAGCCCGATCATGTCTAATCTCGGAAGCTAAGCAGGGTTAGGCCTCGTTAGTACTTGGGTGGGAGTCCACCTAGGAAGACCAGGTGCTATAGGTGTAAAAAAAAATAAAAAATAAGGGATTGTAAGCTGACAAGGTCCTTGCTATCTGTGAGGTCAACCAAGGGTTGCCTCGCCTATAAAAAAAAATGGACAAAGGACCTGAATAGGCAGTTCTCTAAAAAGAACATACGGATGGCCAATAGATATATGAAAAGATGCCCAACATCATTAATCTACAGAGAAATGCAAATTAAAACCACAATGAGATATCACTTCACATTTGTCGGAATGGCTATTATCAATGAATCGAAGAACAAGTGTTGGTGAGGATGTGCAGAAAAGGGAACTCTCGTGCATTGCTGATGGTATTGTAAATTGGTACAGCCACTAAGAAAAATAGTTTGGAGGGTCCTCAAAAAATTTAAAATAGAACTTCCTTTTGATCCAACAATTGCAGTTCTGGGTATTTATCCACAGGAAACCAAAACTCTAATTCGAAAAGATATATGCACCCCTAAGTCCACTGCAGTGCTATTTCCAACAGCCAAGATATGAAAGCAACCTAAGTGTCTATGAATAGACAACTGGGTAAAGAAGATTCGGTACTTATATACAATGGAATATCACTCAGCCATAAAAAAATGAAATGTTACCATTTGCAACAACATGGATGGACCTAGAGGGCATTATGTTAAGTGAAATAAGTCAGACAGATAAAGAGAAATATCATATAATCTCATTTATATGTGGAATCTAAAGAACAAAATAAACAAACAAAATGAAAAGAAGCTCATAGATACAGAGAACAAACTGCTGATTGCCAGGTGGGAAGTGGGGTTAGGGGCTGGGTGAAAAAGATGGATGGATTAAGAAGTACAAATTGCTATTTACAAAGCAGTCACAGGGCTATAAAGTACAGCACAGGAAATACAGTCAATAATATTGTAATATAGTGGCAAGTGGCTAGTAGACTGATTGAGGGCATCATTTCATAAATTATACAACTGTGTAACCACTATGCTGTATGCCTGAAACTAATATAAAATAATATTGCATGTCAACTGTAATTGAAAACTAAAAGCTAAAAAAAAAGTGTCAAGAATAGAACAAGGATGTCCACTATACGACTTCTATTGGAGGTGGCAGGTTCTAGCCAGTGCAGTAATATAAGAAAAAGAGATTAAAGAAATAATGATATTGTGACTTTACTGAATTTATAGCAAATTATTAAAAATAATAAACAAAAAATTCATACCGGAATCTAAAACCAAACATCTTCCTGTGTGAATGCTGTCTACTCTCTAAGCCTATAAAGATTCCCCTGAAGGCAGCAGTAATGTCAGACACCATCTGCGTACATAGCAGTCATCTCTTAAGACGACAGGAAGGCAGTAAAATGCTTACAGTGTTATTTCTTGCTCTCTGGGGTAAGTACAAAAGTAACCCGATATCAAAGAAAGGAATTCTGATTTTTGGACCAGAGAATCATTTTTGGATCAGACTCTATATGCTAGTGCATATAACTCAGCTCTTTCAAAGAGGAGCCTGTGTAAATCCTGCCCACCTGGGGTTAACAAAAATTTCACTTTCTTAAAAAATCATTCTTAGTCTACTTCGGTCTTTAGTGAATTCCTTCCTTGGAATGACTGCACTTTACTGTAGTAGGTAATAAGAACTTAAGCATAGATTTGATATCTCTTATTTTACCACAGAATTTTTATTTTATTTATCAAATTCTAATTTCCTAACTTATAAATAGTATATCTCAGCCCTGAATAGAGAGATCAATTCTTTAACTGTCACTTAACTTTAAAAAAAAAAATATTTTACTTCCTACAATAGATGTCTTCCATATATCCTGGGGCTTAATAGGATGCTTTGCTTTATCTTCCATGGTCTCTAATAAGTCAGGATCTAAACAGTGATTCAGAGATGCTCCAGCAACAGAACTGTAATATGCTCTCCCTCCATTATCTATAGACTGGAGCATGCATGGATGAATAAGAACAAATAGAGGCCAATAGTGATTAAAACAAAAGATAGATCATTTATATGGAATATTAATTTAACAGATATTTTATATGGATCATAAAAAACACTTTCTCCACCAGGCTACAGGAAAAATAATTTAAGAAAGAAAAGAAAGAATATATGAAACTTACCTTGCCTGTGAATCATGCCCCCATGCATAATTCTTGCAACAATACAATGATTTAACTCATTCATTTTTAAAGTGATTCCCTGTAAAAAGTTAAGTAAAAATAAAATTACTATGAGATGGCACTTGTTTTTATATTCGTTATTTGCTGTAGATAATTTTAATTACAAAAGTTAGGAAAACATTAAAGAAAATATGGAAAATAGAGGAGAAAACCATTCATTACTGCAGCATGCCATGACAAAATTATTTTTGGTATTGTGATTGCTATAATAATGCATATGCATTTACATAGTGCTTTTGAATCTTCTTTTTTAAATGATCTGTTTATTTAATTTTTTAAAGTAATATTTTTTATTTTTAATTATAGTTGGCATACAATATTATATTAGTTTCAGGTGATTAGACATCTATAAAATTCATAAAGTGATCACCCCAATAAACTAGTATGCTTTTGACACTGTACATAGTTATTACAATATTACTGACTATATTCCTTATGCTATACTTTTATATCTCCATGACTATTTTGTAACTACCAATTTGTACTTCCTAATCCCTCCCTACTTTTTCACTGAGCCTCTCAAACCCCCTCCCCATCTGGTAACCCTCAAAATGTTCTCTGTATCTATGAGTTTTTCTTTTTTTAAAATTTTGTTCTTTAGATTCCGCATGTACATGAAATCATGTGATATTTGTCTTTCTCTTCGCTCAGCACAATACCCTCTAGGTCCATCATGAAATATCTTTTTCCATCCTTTTACTTTCCATCTGTGTGTGTCTTTTAATCTGAAGTGAGTCTCTTGTAGGCAGCTTATGTAAGGGTCTTGTTTTTTTATCCATTCAGCCGCCCCATCTTTTGACTGGAGCATTTAATTCTTTTTCATTTGAAGTATTTGTTGATAGATACGTAGTTATTGCCATTCTTTATTCATATTTTTGATACACAGTTTTTTCTTCTTAAAGAAGTCCCTCCAACATTTCCTGTAATATCGGCTTGGTGGTACTGAACTTCAGTTTTTTCTCGTCTGGGAAGCTCTTTATCTGTCCTTCGATTCTAAATGATAGCTTTGCTGGTTGTAGGTCCTTGTTTTTCCTCACTTTGAGTATTTCCTGCCAATTCCTTCTGGCCTGCAAAGTTTCTGTCGAGAAATCTACTGACAGTCATATGAGAGCTCTCTTATAGGTAACTGACTGCTTTTCTGTTGCTGCTTTTAAGATTCTTTCTTTGTCTTTAAACTTTGGCATTTTAATTATGATGCGTCTTGGTGTGGGACTCTTTGGGTTTGGAACTCTGTGCTTCCTGGGTTTGTATGTCTATTTCCTTCAACAGGTTAGGGAAGCTTTGCATCCTTGTTTTTTCAAATAGGTTTTCAACTTCTTGCTCTTTCTCTTCTCCTTCTGGTAACCCTATGATGTGAATGTTGTTACACTTGATTTTGTCCCAGAGGCTCCTTCAGCTATCTTCATTTTTTGGATTCTTTTATTGTTGTTGTTTTGATTGGGTGTCCTACGCTACCCTATCCTCTATAGCAGTGATTTGATCCTCTGCTTCATACACTCTGTTGATTTAATCTAATGTACTCATCATCTCAGATATTGTATTCTACATTTCCGATTAGTTCCCTTTTATGTTTTCCATCTCCATTTTTATGTTATTCATCTCTTTGTTAAAGTTCTCACTGAATTCATCTACTCTTTCCCTAAGTTAATTGAGCATCCTTATAACCATTGTTTTGAACTCTGCATCTGGTATATTGCTTGTCTCCATTTTGTTGAGTTCTTTTTCTAGAGCTTTATTCTGTTCTTTCATGTGGGACATGCTTCTTTGTCTTCCCATTTTGGCTGCCTCGCTGTGTCTGTTTCTATGTATTAGGTAGGACTCCTAAGTCTCCTGGTCTTAACAGAGTGGCTTTATGTAGTAGGTGTCCTGGGGTGGATCCAGCTGCAGATCAAGTTTAGCAGCAGTCTGTGTACCTGTGGGGACACCTGGTAAGAGTCATCCAGAAATCCACAGGTGGATACCACCTGTGCTGGGCTTATAGGTGCCTCAAGAGTCCAAGTCAGAAACTGAAGCTGGCTGCTACTTGTGCGGGGCTTGAGGCTGTTCAGCAAGAGGTACAGGGCACGCCGAGTCCAGACACTGCTTCTTTGGGTTTTATGAGCCTTCAAGGGATTTTAGGAGTCTGCAACATTAACCAAGGAAGGCCATGCGTATGGAATAAACTCCTGGAAGCAGCTTAGGTGGGCCCGGAAGTTGGGAGAGGCGGAGTCTCAGGGAATCACCTGGGTGGAGTGAGCAGTATTATCCAGGTTGATGGCAACTCAGCTCTGGCGGTGCCTGCATCTGCAGGCTGGGAGTGGGGAGAGCTCAATAAAGGAGCAATGAATACTGCCAGTACTTCTGTCTGGGAGCAAGCCACTCCTCCAGCCCTTGCCCTGAAGCCTGACAACTCAGTGCCTCCTCATATGGCCCTGGTGCTCCTCGAGCAGCTATCCCAGCGCTGGAGCTCAGAGTGAGTGAGTCCCTCAGTGAGTAAGTCTGTGTGCAGGCCCACCGAGAGCAAAGTCTGAGACTCCTGCAGCCCTCTGTCTCATTCAGCCACAACTTCCGCTGGTTTTCACAGTCAGAGGTTGTGGGAACGTCTCTTCCTGGCACTGGAACCATGGGCTGGGGAGCCCAATGTGGGGCTGGGACCTCTTGCTCCTCAGGTTAGGGAGGGGACTCTGCAGCTAAGATAGCCCTCTCAATTCTTGATCACCACATATGGTTGTGGGATTAGGCCGTTTCATGTCTCCGCCCCTTCTGCTGGTTTGAGGTGACCTCTTATTTTTGTCCTTAGTTGTAGGGCTTCTGTTCAGCCAGACCTCAGATGACTCCCCGTGCCGGTTGCTCTGTAGTTTTGTTGTAATTTTGGTGTGGTCGCGAGAGGAGGCATGCACAGCCTCTACCTTCTAAGCCGTCTTTACCGGTCCTCTGAATCTTCTGATTATTTTCCATGTTGCTTTATTTTTCATATTGTTAATCATTTTAAAAAAAGATTTTATTGATCTATAATTGGCATACACTTATTTAATATGTACAATTTGATAATTATGATGATATATGTCTATAAGTATGAAACCACCACCATAATCAGGGTAGTGAATATATTCATCACTCCCCAAGGTTTCTTTATGCTTGCTAATAAATCTACTCTCATCCCTCCATGCCCTGCCCACCCCTCCATCCCAAAGCAAACACTTATATGCTTTTGCTGGCTATAGATTGGTTTGCACTTTCTATAAATGAACTCATACAGTATGTACTATTTTTTTGTTGCTTTTATTTCACTCACAATGTGAGATCCAACCATGTTGCATGTATCGATAGTTCATTTTTTTGTTCTTGCCATTCCACTGTATGGATATACCATTTTGTTTATCCATTCATCCACTGAATTGTTTCTAGTTTTTGGCTATTATTAATAAAACTGTATTCCTGGGTTAGTCTCCACTTGGTTATGACATATTCTTTATTTAAGATACCAATTTATTTAGAATTTTTGTATCTATATTCATAAATGTCTTCATCTGGTTTTGGTATCAGGGTAATGCTAGCATAATAATAATAATAATAATAATAATAATAATAATAATAATAATGATAGTAACAAAAAATAAATTGGGAAGAATTCCTTCATTTTCAATGTTTTAGGAAGTTTGTGTAGAATTGGTATTATTCCTTTATTATATGTTTGGTAGAGTTCACCAGTGAAGCAATCTTGGCCTAGAGTTTTCTTTGAGGGATGGTTTTTAACTGCAAATTCAATTTTTAAATAGTACAGGGTGACACAGTTTATTCCTTCTTAAGTGAGCTTCAGTACTTTCTGTCTTCTGAGGAATTTATCCATTTCATCTCAGTTGTTGAACTTGTTGGCATGAAGTTGTTTATTTTATTTCCTTATCCATTTACATCATAGAATTTGTAGTAATGTCACTTCTGTTATGCATGATATTGGTAACTAGTGGCTACTTCTTTTTTCCTGATCAGTCTGATCTTCTCAAAGAAAAAGTTTGCTTTATTGATTTTTCTCTATTGTTTTTCTGTTTTCTATTTCATTGATTTCCACTTTGATCTTTATTATTTATTTTCTTTTACTCATTTTGAGTTTAATTTGCTTTTTTTGGGGGTTTTAGTTTCTTAAGGTAGAAGCTGAGGTCATTGATTTAAGACATTTCTTCTTTTCTAATATATTTGTTTAGTGGTACACTTTTCTCCCTAGTACTAATTTAGTCCCATACCACAAATTCTGGTACATTGTCATTTCATTTTAATTAACTTCAAAATACCTTTTAATTTCTTCTTTGATCCATGGGTTATTTAGAATTGTGTTATTTAGTTTTCCAGTGCTTGGGGATTCTGTGAGAGATCTTTTGTTATTCATTTCTAATTTAATTCTACTGTGGTTTGATAATATACTTTGATATTAACATAGCCATTCAAGTGTACTTTTCATTAATGTCATCATGGTATATCTTTTCCTATCCTTTTACTTTGAAACTGTTGGTCTTTATGTATAAAGCATTTCTTGGCAGGCAATATATAATTGGGTCTTACTCCTCCTTACCTGCAGCCCACCACCGTCTGATAATCTCTGCTTTCAAATTGGGGGAATTTAAACTATTTACATTTATTATCATTATTGATACAGTCAGGTATAAATATATCTTTTTGCTATTTGTTCCATCTGTTATATGTTCCCATTTTCCTGCTTTCTGCCTTTTTTTGGATTTGTTAACTTACTTTTATTCTATTTTCTCTCTTGTTGTTTTATTAGCTATAATTCTGTTTTGCTGCATTAGTGGTTAATTTAGGGTTTATAGCATACATCTTTAACTTACCATTGTCTACCTTCAAGTGATATTAAACCATGTAACAAATAGTATAAGAACCTTATAACAGTATACTCCTGCTTCCTTCCTCCTGACCTTTGAGCTACTGTTGTTATACACTTTCTTTTATGTATGTTATAACCCCCAAACACATTGCTATTATTTTTGTTTAAGCTGCCAATTATCTTTTAAAGAGATTTAAATGATAAGGATGTCCTTTAACATTTCTTATACTGTAGGTCTACTGAATACATTTAGTTTTGGTATATCCGAAAATATTTTTAATTTACTTTTTTTTTTTGAAAGATATCTTTGCTGATTTTTGATTTGTAAGTTGAGAGGTTTTTTGGTTAACTTTCATTACTTTAAAGACATTGTTATTCTTAATTGTATTGTCTTTGATGAGAAATCTAATATCTTTATCTTTGTTCCCCTGTATGTAACATTTCTTTCTTGCTTTTTTCCTTCTTTCTTTCCTTCTTCCTTTTCCTTTCTTTCTTTCATTGTTCTGTTTTTTAAATTTATTTTTTATTTTTTTAATTATTTTTTTAAATTAAGTTTCTTTGGGTAACATTGGTTAATACAATTATATAATTTTCAGGTGTACATTATGATTTGACATCTGTATATTCTATTGTGTGTTTACCACCCAAAGTCCAGTTTCCTTCAGCTACCACATATCTGATCTCCTTTACACACTTCATCTTCCCCCTAACCTCCTATATTTGACCCTTTTTACCCTGTCTACCTCCCCCCGCTCCTTTTCCACCCCCTACCCTCTGGT
>NW_024340701.1:18825780-18845698 GCF_902729225.1 Pteropus medius
TCTATAGTCCATGTCCACGAGTCTCTGTTTGTTTGTCCTGTTCATTTGTTGCTTTTAGGTTTATATCCCACATATAAGTGATATCATGTGACTTTCAACTTTTTCTGCCGGGCTTATTTCACTTAGCATGATTATCTCGAGGTCCATCCATGTTGTTGCAAATGGCAGTATTTCGTCTCTTCTTATGCCTGAGTAATATTCCATTGTATATATGTACCACAACTTCTTTAGCCAATCACAGATCATAGGACACCTCGGTTGCTTCCATGTCCTGGCCACTGTGAACATCGATGTGCAAATATCTTTATAGATATGAGTTTTCAAGTCTTTGAGGTAAATACTTAGTAGAGAGATTGCTGGATCATATGGTAGATCAATCCTTAGTTTTTTGAGGAACCTCCATAGTGTTTTCCATAGTGGCTGTACCAATTTGCAGTCCCACCAGCAGTGTGTGAGTGTGAGGGTTCCTTTTCTCCGCATCCTCTCCAACATTTGTTATTACTTGTCCTGTTGATTATAGCTATTCTAACAGGTGTGAGATGGTATCTCATTGTGGTTTTGATTTGCATTTCCCTAATAGCCAGCGATGTTGAGCATCTTTTCATATATTTGTTGGCCATTTGTATGACCTCTAGGGAGAAGTGTCTGTTCAGGTCCTCTGCCCATTTTTTTAACTAGATGGTTTGTTTTTTCGTTGTTATTGAGTCATATGAGTTCTTTGTCTATTTTGGATATTAGGCCCTTATCGGAGGCGTTGCTTGCAAATATATTTTCCCATTCGAATGGTTGTCTCTTTACCTCGTTGATGGTTTCTTTTGCTGGGCAGAAGAAACTTTTTAGTGATATAGTCCCATTCATTTATTTTAGCTTTTACTTCCCTTGCCTTTGAGGTCAAATTCATAAAATCCTCTTTAAGTCCAAGGTCCTTGAGTTTAGTTCCTATGTTTTCTTTCTTCCTTATGTATTTATTACTTTCAGGGTCTTATATTCAGGTCCTTAATCCATTGAGTTAATTTCTAGGTAAAAGCGACAACAGTCTAGTCATCCTTTCTCCCAAGTGGTTTTCCAGTTTTCCCAGCACCATTTTATTGAACAGCTTTCCTTTCTCCACTGGGTACCTTTTTGGTTTGTTTGTTGAAATTGTTTGTTCATATAAATATGGGGTTTACTTCTCCTCGGATTCTCTCTGTTCCAGTGGTCTGTGTGTCTGTTTTTTTCTGCTAATAATTAGTTGTTTTGATTGCTGTCGCCAGCAGTATAATTTGACTGCTTTTCTTTTAAAAAGCATTTTAACTTTATTATATTAGTTTCAAGTATAGTACATTGGTTAGACATTTATATAGTTTTATGAAACCATCCCCCTGATTGCTCTTTTCTCCTCTGTCTTTAAAATAGCCACCTCACAGACACACACACACACACACACACACACACACGCGACGACGACGCACACACTCCATTTTAAAAATGAGCAGAAGACCTGAACAGATATTTCTCCAAAGAGGACATACAGATAGCCAATAGATATATGAAAAGATGCTCAAGGTCACTAATAATCAGAGAAATGCAAATTAAAACCACAATAAGATATCACCTCACACCTGTCAGAATGGCTATCAATAAATCAGAACAACAGGTGTTGGTGAGAATATGGAGAAAAGAAATTACTAGTAGCAATATCAGAGAGATTACTGCCTATGTTTTCTTCTAGAAGTTTTATGGTTTTGGTTCTTACATTTAAGTCTTTAGTCCATTTTAAGTTTATTCTTGTATATGGTGTAAAAAGGTGGTCCAGTTTCTTTTTTTTCTTTCTTTTTTTTTGGCATTAATCTGTCCAACTCTACCAGCATCATTTATTGAAGAGACTGTCTTTACCCCATTGTATATTCTTGCCTCCTTTGTCATATATTAATTGAGTGTATAGGCATGGATTTATTTCTGGGCTCTATTCTGTTCCACTGATCAATGTATCCGTTTTTATGCCAGTACCATGCTGTTTTGATTACTGTAGCCTTGTAGTACAGTTTGATATCAGGTAGTGTGATACCTCCAACTTTGGTCTTCTTTCTCAAGATTGTCGTGGCTATTCGGGGTCTTTTCTCGTTCCATATAAATTTCAGGATTATTTGTTCTAGTTTTGTGAAAAATGCCTTTGGTGTTTCGATAGAGATTGCATTTAATCTATAGACTGCTTTAGGTAGTATGGGCATTTTAATGATGTTAATTCTTCTTGTCCATGGCCACAGTATATCCTTCCATTTATTTGTATCTTCTTCAATTTCTTTCCTCAATGACTTATAAGTTTCTGAGAACAGGTCTTTTATCTCCTTACTTAATTTGATTCCTAGGTATTTTATTGTTTTTGATACAATAGAAATGCATCCGACTTCTTAATATTGATTTTGTATCTTGCTACTGTACTGAATTCATTGGTCAGTTTTAACGGTTTTTTGGTGGAATCTTTAGAGTTCTCTATACATGCCTAGTAATCTTTGATTAGATGCTAGATATTATGAATTTTATCTTGTTGCATGCTAGATTTTTTTTTTATTCCTATAAATATTCTTTAGCTTTGCTCTGAGATGTATTTCAGTTACTTAGAAATAGTTTGATCCTTTGAGCCTTGCTTTCGTGATTTGTAATTCTCTGTCTAGGGCTAATTACTCCTCATTCCTGAGGCAATATCTTCCTGTGCACTGTACACAATGCCCCACAAATTTTTCCAGTCTGGCAGATAGTAATAGGCAGTCTGTGTTGGACACTGTTCTCTGGTCTTTCCTTAGCTCTGGGTAGTTCCCTCTCATTAATGTGCTGATTATTATTGAGAATAATACTTGAGGGGAACCCTCTATAGATCTCTGGAGTTCTTTGTGCATCCCTCTCTTCTTCAATACTCTTTCCTATGAACTTTATGTACCTTGGTCTCCGCAGAATTTGTTTTGTTTCTTCAATTTAGGGAGTATGCACAGATAAGGTCTCTGCCTCAGTCCCCCCTCTCTGTGCTGTGGCCTGCAAACTCAAGTCAATATGGTGGGGCAATCATAAGGCTCATCTTGTTTGCTTCCTGTCTCTTGTGGATAACTGTCCTTTGTTGCCTGATGTCCAATGTCTTGAAAATTGTTCTTTCATGTAATTTTGTCTGTTTAAAAATTTTTTTTGGTTGTTTTAGGTGAAAGGGTAAATCTGGTCCCTGTTACTCCATCTTGGCCAGAAACAGAAGCTCCACATATTTAATGCTAGAATATTATTCTATGGAATAGATTACTTTTGGTTTTCTAATTATTCACCATTAAAAGACAAGCTTTTATAAACATATTTTTGCACTAGACCTGGTTGATTCTAAGAATCACATGGGAGCCTTTTAAATAATATTGATTTTTAAATCCACTCTTTGGATTTGTATTCAAGAAGTCTAGAATGGAGCCTAGCAATCTGCATTTTTAACAAGTGCCCTTGGTTAAACTGGTTTTGAATTTGAGATGATTAAGGGTAGGAGAACTCTGTCTTATCTTCTTCATTGGAGAATAACACTGTTAGAAAGCTTCGTGAAAATATTTGAGATTTTATAATCTAGACTCTGTCTGAATTTGTACAATTCTACAAAATATAACTTTGCATGGTTCTTATTTTATAGTTCTTAGAAGTGACAGGCAAGACATGTTTCATTTCCCACTTACACATTCAATCAGCATGTATGGTTACCAAGAAAGGTGTTCCTGGAAAAATGTTGCAAATTAATGTGTAAGACAAATCTAATTTCATAAGGGAAATGATAGTATGATGGAGGTTCTATCCTTGAAATTAATAAACCAATGTGTTCATTCAGCCAACATTACTGTGAACCTTTATGTGGCAGATACTCTGCTAGGCATAGTAGTGAATGAGACAGACAGGGTCTCTCATGGCTAGGGTAAGTTCACCTCAAACCAACTGGAGTTAACATTCATTATTTTGTCTGCCCCAAACATTTCTCTGCAGAGAGGAATTGACTCATGTTCTCTTGGTTCTCAAGTTCTCAAATTCCAGGGAAAGCACTGGCCCAGCTTGGGTTGGGTGCCTACTCCCGCACCTACCCCAGCTTAGGGTAAACTCATGGTGTTTCCTTATTTACATAAGCCTTTCCCTTATTGTCTAAGCCAGTTCAAGTTTGGTCTTTATCACTTGCAACTAAGGGAGTCCCAATCAATAGATAAATAGTTACAAATGTGATGTTACAAATGGGAAAACAAGGGTATAATGGGAGTACATCACCCTTGGGAGGGTGGACATAGCATAGTGGACGCATTGTAGAAGTTCCAAAAAAGCAAAAAGAGATCATATGGGTATATCTTGTATAGTAATATAATGCTTTTAATAAGACAACTAAGCAAGCAAATGAAGCTGTATTAAATATAAGAGAATTATATTATTGAAGATATATATTTTCCATAAAATAATTCCCATCTTTATGACAAACAGTCATAAAACACACACCTTCACTGGGATCATAGAAGAAAGAGAGAAGGGCTTCTTTAAGAAGACTTTTAGGGGAGATTTAAGGCCATTTTATACTTTCTGAGAAAAGTAACTCAGGGATGCAATTTTATGCTTTTACTCAACCTATGTTTCTAGGTAGTCAGCCTTCGTACAAAAGACCATGCAATTGTCATTGGGCTGCTTTAGAACATGATGATCACAAGACACTTCTAGGCTGCCTTCTTGAGGCCAATTTCACCTTCCTGTCTGCTTTGCTTGGCTGATCACCCCTTCTTCCTGACTCTCTGACACAGCCTTCTCTCCTCTATAGCTCTGTCATAACTGTTCTTGTTAAACAAACTATGTTAAATTGCATATTTGCTTGTTTAATGTAGGTAGCCCTGTGGAAAGTGAGCTCTGGGAAAGACACGTCTTATCTGCCACTATGTCACTGTCATCTAATATAGTTATCTGCACATAGTAGGCACTTAACAAACATTTGCTACGTGAGTGAATGAATATATAAAATGAATGAATGGAATATTAGACTTTCAGAGCTAGGTGGGATCTTGGAGATCATTTAGTCAAGTATGCTTTTGGCAATACTTGCTAAGCAAAATATGAGCAAACTGAGGCCCACTGACATAAAGTGATTTGTCCAAGAAACCCCAAAGCTGCCACTGCCCGTGCTTTCATGTCAATGATTTGCTTGGTGAGCACTAGAAGGGGCAAGATGATTTGCATGTCCCTGCCTGTTGCTGGGATAATAGAGTACAACTGGCAAAGCACAGTAAATGAGAATTACAACCTGAAATGTTTAGAGTTGAGGGCTCTGTGGAAATTGTAGTCATAGAATCAATGCTCTGTAACTCTTCCTTTCATTTGGAGAGCAACTAGGCAACTTTCTTAAGTAGGTATTTGTTTTTCTACATCCCAATATCCCTTCCCTATGCTCTGAGGAAAAGATATGAATGCACTAAATCTGAATATTTTTCCCTAAAGATATGATTCCTCCCCCAGACTTGGAACTTTCCCAATGTTCCCTGTCTTAGTAGCTAGCATCACTGACTACCCAGTTGTGAAAATCTAAAGTTTAGGGTCGTTCTTGATACTTGCTTCTCCTTTATCTCCATCATCAATCCATTATTGAGGTCTACTGATTTTACTCTTTTGTTAAATCTATTCACTTCTTTCCATTTGATATCTATCCCAATAGTTCAGTTCCATCATTTCTCCCCTGTATTACTATATTAAAAGCCTCTTAACTGGTCTCCCCATACCCACACTTGTTCCCCTCTAATCCATTCTTCAGAGTGATAATTTCTCAAATGAAAATCTGATCTTGTCTCCCGGCTTAAAACTCGTTAATTGCTTCTGGATGTTTTTAAGGTAAAGACCAGAATCTTTAACATGTCTTTCAACATTTGTGTGGTCTCATTCCTGCCACTCACCTTGTTCTCTACAGTCCAGCCATGGTGCTGTCTTTCCATTTTGAAACTAAGTTAAGAGCCTTTTTACTACAAAGTTTCTGCACGTGCTACTTGGTTTGCCAGGATCTTCTCCACTCTGCCTTATCTATCCTGGGCCCTGCTTTTGTTCAGTTAACATCAAGGAGCCTTTCTTTGATCTTCCTAATCTATATTAATTCTATGAGAATGAGGTAGGGGTCAGCTTCAGTTCTATTCCAACACTATTCCTAAGCACTGAGAAAATTAATTCATAGACACAAATGGAAGGAATTTGATTTTAGCAATGTTATTCAATTCTTTGCCTTCTGAATTATTCTTCCTCTAATTTTGTTGAAGGCAAAAGATCTGGAAGCCACAAACCTTATACAAGGATTTTTTTTTTTACAATGTCATTAGATATTCACTTTATCAACACCAATACCAATATTTCAAATTGCTCCTTTGCTGCCCTAGAGGTTTTCACACTCTGGAGTAAAGTACTGGGTATGTCCTTTTTAAAACATTTTTCTCTTTTTCTGTTCTTTTTTTTTTTTAATTTGAAGAGCAATTGTAAAAGGAGAGGTGAGATGGAGAACCAGCATATCTTAGGCATGATGTCAGCACGACAATTCTGGGTGGTGGTGGAGGACAGTCATGAAATGAGGGTCTGGAAACTGATTTCTTTAAAACTATCCATGTCTTCCTTCCCCCACAAGCCCTACTATCTCCTGGTAGCATAGGTTGAAGTTAGCTGCTCTAACTGATGTTGGGATTTTATGAGAGTATAGAAAACTTTCTTTTCCTACTTACCATTGGTTCATCTGTGTTCTTTTGGAACTGGACCAGCCGAACTCTGGTCACGTTCTCCATATCCATGTCTCCGTTGGCGCTTTCTGGAGAATCACCATTTAAATAGGGAGAGGTGGGAGGAGGTGTGACCCTCAGTGCTTCGTCACTGTAAACTTCATGTGCCACTACATCGTGAGTCTGAAGTAAGGCCTGGTATTTTATGAAAGAAGTAAGATATTAATAATAGTACTATTCCAACAGAAATCTATTATATTAACATATATAAAACTATTCTTTACCTGTCAAAGTTATCTCTCATCAACAGAGAACTCAAAGCACATTACACGTAGATACAACCATACCTTGATTTCTTTGTGACAAATAATCATGATAGATGGATTAAAAAAATGAATGAACAAATGAATAAATGAGTAAATTAATGAATGGATATGTTTGTTGATTACCTGGGTTTGAGGTGTGATCTGATACTGTGAAAAAGTACCAACTAACTTGTTCAAATAAAGGTTGACATAATGCAATTTCAAATAATTTAGAAGAGTCATCTTGTAAACAGAGGTGGCAAATTGTGCTGGGGCTTATAAACGTAATAAATTTAAAAAGAACCAGTGTAATATTTGGTGTATTGAGCAAATATCTTTCATTGGTGGTATTAACAATAACTTTTATATAATCCATAGGATGAAGATAATTTGTAACATGTCTTAGTAAAAGAAATAAAAAAACACACAAGTATACCTGAAAAAAAAGTAATTTTCCCAAATATCACATATGATATGGAGCTCAAAATCTAAACTTATTTAATGTTTTTAGTCATTTCTATTTTTTTAGAGCACTTGACTAAATGAAAAATAAGTTGACAATTACGACTTTTTTTTTTGCAAACCATGTTAACAAAGAAAAAATGATTTCTTTGTATTGATATCTGCATATGTCATCTCGGTGAAACTAGATAACAAATATCCTTTGTTTCCCTAAAAAAGGATATTCTTCTACTTACTGTACTTTTGGTCCCATCATAAAAGTTTTTAATAGGCATGAATATTTGAACATTTCTACTTCAAAGATAATTTTACAGCTGAATATCAGTATGTTTGGAGCTTTACATAGATTATGTTTTCTTGTGTGCTAACTATAAGTTCAGTTCTGTTTTACTCTGTGATCTGTGTGGTAATGAAATATCTGGAGATAATGAAATACAATTAAAACCGCTTTAAAAGTATAACCCTTAGTATCTCAAATTGTTATTTAAATTTAAAAAGTTATTTAAAAGTTATTAAAGTTATGACTTGGCAATTTTAATTTTAAAGGCATGCATATGAGGCAAAAATAAAGTAACAATGCAGTAAATTCATAAAGAAGATGGTGTTAATTTGTCATCAATAGAGTATGTGCTTGGAGTGATGCATGCATTTGGCTTTCTAATGGAAATGGCAGATATTTCCAAGATTTCAGAGGGCTGGCCTTAACTGGGGTCTGGGTGAGGGGCACTGAGGGGGCACTAAGCAGTGCACAGCTGGAGAGCAGGGCTCTACAATGGCCCTTGGGACCTTGGTTTCCTGACCATTGCCTGACTACACTCTGCACTGGTACCCCAAGCACAACTGTGGAGGTTGTGCTATGTGGGTAAATCCCTCTTTTTCCACTTTAATTGTGGCTACTCAAAGGACTAAGACTTAGGGCAAGAAGCAAAAATCAATAATAGGCAAACTGAAAAACTTCATCCACTAAAACTAGGTTAATTGAATCAACTATAGATGTGTCTTCCATAATTAGTAAATTTAAAAAAAAATGCTTTGTATGAATGGAGGATATATAGCCAGGTAAACAAAGAACCAAGCTTTCATCAGGTTATAATGTCAGTTACATGGGTTGGAGAAAATGTTTATGCTGCTTTTTGCAAATGATTTTTTCCCTTTTAAATATATAAGCAAACACTTGTATTTAATGTATTACTTATAAGGAAGGATAAGCCCACAATCACAAAATGCTCCAATTGACCTTTAAAAAAAATGCTCAACTTATGTCACTAAATGAGGTCATACTTGATATTAACCACAACTTGCCTCTGTAAAAGACTGCAACCATAAAATAAAACTTAACCCGAGGCTCCGATGCATATGAGAACAGAAAAAAGGGGGTCACTTACAGATTGTTAAAAAAAAAAAAAGAGCCATTAAAAAGAGTATGCCCAATAAAAAATAGGAAAATCAAAGTTTGAATATTTTTCTTCAAATATGTTATGAGGTATGATTGAGCAATTGTTACTAAGCTGAAATAGCTGTTATTCTTAATTACATAAGAAGAATCACGTAATAGGAAAGAAACACTTTCACTTTTTGTACTATAATAAGGATATAGACAAGACAACTAACAACTTCAGATGAGAATGAAAAAAAATCTGACTACTTTATAATGAATAGGAAAAATGTGAGTTTTAGGTTCAAAAGTGGTTCCTCTGGCTTTTTAATTATAAATCATAAAATTTACCACTTAATGAAGTTTTCATGACAACTAAAGTGATTTTAACCATCTTGTTTTTTGGAAAGTAGGATACAAATTTGCTTTTAAAACCTTCTGTTTTAGATTTGATTTCTTAAAAAATTAAAGCATAAACTTCTATGAATATTTGCCTCTATCTTTAATGCTTTATATTTTATAACTGCAATAAGCAAAGAATTTGTTCTTTTTTTAAAAAAACCAGTCTTTCAAATGGAATAACTGAAAAAGAGATTAGTACAATAACATTTTTAATCATTACTTTAAAGATAGAGTAAGACTTTAAAAATCATTTAAATCTACACTTATTTACTCTTCCTTTAAATACTGTAAACATTTACGAGTATATATATTTTTAAGTGTTAGGTAATTCGATGTTAAACCCTCATGTTTTAATGATCAGAAAGCAAAGAAAAAGCCAGATAATTGAACAAATAAGTGTGAAATTATAAATATGCTAAGAATAACTTCCAAACCTTGGCATAATAAAAACATAAGATTAAAATATTTTCCTTTAACTGTTAATATTTATTTAAAAATACCAAGATTTTGAAATCATGATTTTAAAATGCTTATAAGATAGAAAGTTTCAGCATTTAACAGTTTATTTAACATAGTGTATATAGCTCGGAATTTTTTTTTTTCCCACATGGGACATTATCCAAACATATGCTTATTTGGGAATGACCAATGAGCTCAAATTAAGTTTATCGGAAAATGGATCCTCATTATAAGTCCATCCACTTTTAAGAGCATGGGCTTTGGAGCCAGCAAAATCTGAGTTTTGAACCTCAAGGAGGCCACTTACTAGATGGGTGACCTCAAGCAAGCCTCTTTACCTTTCCAGGGCATAGTTTCCTCTGTGAACTGTAAAAGGGGTTAGTTATACCACCTCATATCCCAACCATTAGCAAGTCCTGTTGTATTCAACCATCTCTACTGAAGAGTCTCAATCTGCCCGTTTTCCACCAGCCCCATCCTTCTCCAAGCCTTTACCCTCCCACGACAGCCTCCTACCTAATTGGTCTCCTTCTTTTAACACTTATTCTCCCTGTAGTCCATTCTCTACACAGCAGCCCCAGAAATCAGAAATCTCTAAAGCACAGATCTGATCTTTCCTGCTTGCAGTCACTCAGTGCCATCCTACTGCAATCAGGAGAAAATCCAGGCTCCTTACCATGGCCTGGAAGGCCCTACATGGTCTGGCCTGTGTCACCCTCTTCTAGTTCTTCTTGTACTATTTGTTCCCTTGTTTACTATATCCCAGCCACAATGGCCTTCTTTCTGTACTTTGAGCCTATAAAGTTCCTTCTTGCTTCTGGGCCTTTGCATTTGTTATTCCCCAGGCTTAGACTTCAGAAGGTTAGTTCTTTCATATAAGGAGGCTCAGCTCCTGTGTTAACTCCTTAGAGGCTTTCCCCCTATCGAAAGTAGTTCCCACTTTATTATCATCTCTGCCCCATTATCCTTTCTTTTCTTCATAGTTATTATCATTATATGAAATTATCTTGTTAGTTTACTTGCTCTCCATCTGTCTCTAGCTCACCTATCCATCCCCCACCCCACCCTCACTAGAATGGAAGTTCTATGAAGGGAGGGATCTTGTTTGTCCTATTCACCACTATCTTTAGAGCCTAGCATGGTGCTTGGCACATATTTGATGAATGAGTGAAAATGTTTTTTAAACATTGAGCTAGGTATTCAAAAATTTTAAGAATTATTTATTATTTCTGAAAATGTTTACTAATAACAGTACACATATTAACTTTTCTCTGACTTCAGAAAAGCAAAATAATTAAGACTTCGAAGGTAGATAAGTTGTGAGACATAGGGCTATCTGGGCATTAGTGGTTTTGAAAAAAACTTTAACCTTAAAAAAGGCTGTATTTTGGATATATATTAATTTCTTTATTTTGCCTACATCAAATCTGAAAGATCTACTGGTCTCAAATAATCATATATCATTCTCTGACTTGAGCTGAGTTTACTTAGCAATTTATAGACAGACCTGTCTGTCCGAAATGTACAGATTTCTATCTATGGAAAACACACTGCACAGAGCAGTTGAGGCGAGGCTAATCTATTTGCAAATGGGCACATTCCTAATCTAGTCAATAATTTACTGAGAACATACTATGTACTCTGCACATGATAAGATACTATGGAGTAACTAATAATGTTCATTAGCTAACATTTATTAAGCGCCAAGCATTTGTCAGGCACTGTGCTAAGCACGGTAGATGTATCATCTACTTAATTCTTACTTCAATTCCATGGGGTTGGCTCAGAGAGTCAGATTTCACAGAACTAGGAGTGCAAGTTTGGAGTTCAATCACAGGTCTATCTGAGTCCACAGCTTTAACCACTTTTACACCATATAAGACATGATAGCTAAAGGGGAATTCATTATAATCTGGGGGAACATGGCCTACACATGAAACAATCAGGGAACAAGGTAATATTAAGGGTAATTAACTCCTGACATTTGTGATTTCTCATACTTGAGGATACTACTATGGCATAGAGTTTCTTCATTTTCCTGGTCTGTGAAACAGGTAATAACAACAATTAAATGAGATCATAAATTCAGCAAAGGCTAAGCTGAGGTGAGATGTGCTCATCCACTGGGGAAGGGACTGGCTTTGGCAGGCCAGTATGTATTAGAATGTTACACAGGTGAATACAAACAGGTGCAGATAGAACCTGGTTTCCTGTAACTCACTGGAGAGTGCTGCTGTTATATAGAATCAAGCCAAATATTCTCAAAGATTATACTTGAGTTCAGCCTTTCATGCTTGGGTGGGAGATTTAGGGTGAATACAATGATTGCTTCTTTCTAGGTGGTCATTTTGAGGATAAATTCTATTTCAATGACTGGGTAAAAGTTTTAAAAACATTGTATTATCACAAAGTACTATGTATATCAAAACTCACAGTAACTGGTATTACCTACTTATTATATACTGTTACTATCGTTTTAAAAATATCACCGCAATAGTAGTAATAAAAACATAGATTTAAGTCAGATTTTCTCCCAAAGGGCAGATACTTGGATTTTCCACTCTCTATATATACTAATGTGGCTGTTTTAAAAATGTTATATTCAATGTGAATTTTCATCTGTAATCACGCTTTCGAATATCGGTTAAGCAGAGAACTATGGACCTTCTTCTAAAGAAAATTATCTTTTATTTTGAGTTCTGTTGAACCATTTAGCTTTATAATAATTGGCCCAATACAGGTGCTATCCCTGTTTTCCACACAGTACAAATGAATAAAGTATAAGTTCTACATTGTTAAGAGATGTAATTCTTCCAATAAATATATCACCTAGGTTCAGAGAATTCTTTATTAAAGGTGAAGGGGAATAAGAGGTACAAGTTTCCAGTTATAAAATAAATAAGTTATGGGGATGTAGTGTACAGCACAGGGAATTTGTCAATATCATAATAACTGCATGGTGACAGATAGTTACTAGACTTATCGTGGTGATCACATTGTAAAGTATATAAATATTAATCAGTATGTTGTATACCTGAAACTAACATAACGTTGTATACCAACTATAATTTAACAAGAAAAAAATTATAATATTAAAAACTTCTTTTAAAAGTAAGGTTTTAGTTCTATGGGAATTTACTTGTTACTTACCATGAAATGAGGTTGTGTTAAAATACGCTTTAGTTCCTTTGCGTCATTATTCTCAGGGTAACATGAAATTTCTTCCAATACCTAAAAAATAAAAAAGCAAGATATATAATAGTGCAAACAGCATGCAAGACTTCAAAGATACAGAATTCTTTTAAATTAAAAATTATGAGTAAATTTTTAATGGCAGACAAAACCATTATTTTGGAAAAATTCATCATTTTATTCAAAGGTTGGTTATTAATAGATAGAAAATATAGATGGCAGTGAAAATAAAACAAATTGCTATAATAGTCTCTGCCTACATTATCCAACTATAACCCAAAAGGTTATTGAAAAAAACACAAAACAAAATGACAAGTCCACAATAATATTTATGACAGGTATAAGTAACTTAATTAATTTAATGGGAAACTAAACCTTTTTCCAAACTCAACATCAAAATGAATCTATAATAAGTTAATAACAGCTTTCTTTTATGTTAATAAAACTGTCAATTCCTTTTGGAATGATTAAAATGACACAGGCTCAAATCAAAACAACTTAAATAACACTTATGTAATTTTCCTTGCAGCCTGGCAGAATCAATGTTATTCTCCACACTCATCTCACAAAGAGAGAACCACGTCCCTGCCAATAGTTCCTGGGATTAATTGCCAGAGAATCCAAGAGAATAATTTAAAAAACCAAAACCCTAAATTTTCTCTTTCCACTCAAATTTTCTTCACTAATTATAGTGGTTAACATTTTCTCTGTACAGGTAAAATGGTTGTTTTCAAATGAAATTGTTTTTCAAAAGTTATTCCTCATCACTAGGATGGAGTTTACCCATTTAGAATTTGATTATGTGACATGAGCCCAGGGGAAAGCCTTTGTTCTCTTTCGGAGTAAACACATCATACTAGGTGTCTTGACTGTAGATGGCTGAACTCACAGTGAGGTTATACACATTGCACTCAATCCTAAAAGGTGAGCCAATTAAGGATTGTTTCAGTAGGATTGGATATCAGGGGCACAAAAGTCACCTGTCCATTAGGAATCTCTTACCTCACCTTGGAGAACCTGTTAATACTGAGGCAGGAGGGGATGTTGCGAGGTCACTTAGCCTAAGGTTTAGATTTCAGCAGCATACCTATGTGCTATTCAACCACCTCATTACGAAGAACGAACAAACAAACAAACAAACAAACAAACAAACAGAAACTACAGAGTTTCTTTCCTATCTAAAGGCATCCTTATCAAGTTCTGGTTATGCTGATAATTCATATTAATGATGATAACTCAATTCTCCCTGGTGTATTTTATGCTTTGAGTTTTTCTACCAGTGAAATAAAAGGACAAAACCACATACTCTCTTTGGTCTCCTGCTACTTTCACCGTCTATGATGTTTTTTTTTAATCCCCCCACCACCACTTCCACCCCTGGTTGCTATCTCTCCTTAAGAACTGGATCTCTGAAGGCGGGGCATTTCCTTCCACTTGCCCAGGGTGCACACCCAGGGCCTGGTGCACACCCGGGGCCTGGTGTGCCCAAGGCCTGGACCATGATCCACTGGGGCGGGAACCCAGGACCTTCTGCATGTAAAGCAGATGTGCTAACCACTACTCTATAGAACCATCCCCCCGCACCCAGTCTATGATTTTAAACACCGATGACGTGTGGTCTCCTATGTTAGAGAGAACCTCTCCAGGCTGGTGTCCTGACCACGTGGGCAGGCCTAGCAGCCCCGATGTCCTCAGTCTTGTTTCTCAGTGAATATATGATATTTTCCAGTACAGGGCTTGTGTTTAAAATCTGGTAGGGAAGACATTATGTTTTTCATATTATTTTCACTTAGTAATCTCACTTTATAAGAAACAATTTTTTTCCAATGGGAAATATTTGCATAAAGACTTTTATGACATCAAAAAGTGAAAAAAGAACCCTAGGTGTCTAACAATGGAGGAATTGCTAATTCATTATAATTTAGTAATAGCAAAGAAAAATTATGCTGTCATCGGAGCTTATATTCATAAAGACCAAGTAGGAACATGGAAAAATGCTCATGATATAATGTTATGTAAACAAAAGATACATTTTGATTGAGACCATGTAAAATTATGTATACAAATGGATAAGGACTGGAAAAGGATATGCAAATGAAAATTACTGCATTAGGATGATGAGATTATAAGTGAATTTTTATTTTTCAAACTTCCCGCAATGTCATATGTCTATATTAAAAAGTTAAGAAGGCTGTGTACTAAAGTTAAAAATGTTAGATGTACAGTAACCTAAAATTTATAAAAATGACATTTCTAAACTTAGTTGCTATGGATATTTAATTAACTTTTCAAACATTACCACCTTGAAAAAGGAACTCAAATGTTCAGAGCATGTCTACTTCCACTGAGTACAGTAAAATAATTTTAAAAAATGAAGCAAAATTGATATGTTAACGTGTTCGAGTTTACATTGGAGAACCAGAACTAGAAATCTAGGAAATGTTACTTCTGAGATTTTTTTCTTTTCTGAATGCAAATGCTCAGTAAAATTTAGAAATACTAAAATTGAGTAAAATGGTCCAACTGTGACTCTAAGGAAACTACCTCTTCCTGTGCAGTAGAAATGTTTTCAATAAAGGTAGCAAATATGACACCCAGATATGTTTACAAAATATGTCACTTACCTCTTTGGCTCTCTGTACAGCATCACTTGGAGGATTCCTGATTTGTGGTGAAGACTTTGTATTAATTTTGTCATACAGCTAAAAGCAAAGGAGAAAAATCCAATCAACATTTATCATTCTTTGCTAAAATTAAGAGTTTCATATTTCTTATTTCACTAAACAATATTTCCCTCTTAAAAAGGTAGGCTGATGATTTCAGTGTAATCTTCTTGTTAATCATCTCTTATTCATTCAAGGAAACATGTCAGAATATAAGCCATATGCATAATCTTTTAAAAAATCATCTTTAAATACATGGTCCAAAATTCTGTCAATGTGGCAATTTCCTTGTCATTTTAAATTCATCAATATTTCAGTAATCACAGTATTTTTTCCTCTGATAGAAGCAACATTTAATAAGATGAATACAGAGTAAAATGGCTAAGACACTTTTGAAAGAAACCTAAATCTTGGGAAAGGGCAAACCCAACTCCTTCTAGGAAGGAATATTCTCACAAAAGGTTCATGCTTATTTTACTAGGGCTATTCATTAATAGTATCAGTGCTGGCATCCTTCAACAAGAAATCAAGGACATAAACTTTTTTCCTTTTAAATTTGAAATTCACAGAGTATGAGAAGACATTGAAAGACTAAATATATTTTAAAAAACCCTCACAAATCTAGGTGTTCCAAAATTTAACTTTCTGAAGAAAATTAATTAGAAAACAATTTCTATAGTGTAGAAATACAAGTAAAATATTAATTTCTACCTCAGATGAAATATCTCATTCAATAGTCTGCTTTGAAAAGTGACAAGTTAAAAATGATCTTGGCTAGTCTGCCGCATCTATTTCCTAACTTCTCTAAAATAGGTGGGGGTTTTTGGGGGGTCAGTTTTGCTTTTGTCTTCTTTTCCCTCCCCCTACTATGTACAACCATGCTAGTTGAGAGGTCAAATATTGACTATAAGCATTCTTCAGATTACAGTTAGATTTGTTTATACTGATGCAAGACAAAGGTTTATGATTTGTAGATATTTGGGCTACATCATACATAAAAACGCCCAACAACAAACACATGAGTAAATAAATGCCTAATGAAAACAATGTGAAGATAGAGCAGTGACCATTTTTAAATGATGGCATTAAAATGATGGCACTACTAAACCAGAAACTTGTAGAATATAAGTAAGTTAGTAAAATGCTGCTCTATTTCAAATATTATATTAACATTTAGAGAACTAGTGATATGTGGCTGGTTCACCAAAGTTAGCCCAAATCTCTGTAGAATGCACATGGGAAGTATCCATCCTTTAAATGGTTTCTATCTCTAAAGATTGCAAGTTTTGAAATTTGGAACTAGGGAATATGTTTTCCCATATAAATGATGTTAAACATAGTGTAAGGTTCTTAGATTAGTCTATAGAGATGAAAGAAATACTGTACATATACAATAAAAAAAGAAGAAAAAAACCCAATCCCTTTCAAATAAGGAACCATAAGTTAAAAAAAACGCATTTGAAATACATAATACTTTAAAATAAACATAGTCATCACCTGATGTATCATAATATTAATAATGAAACAAAAACATCTACATGAATAATAAAAAGATTTTTAAAACTCTTGAATGCTACTATTTGAAAAAAAGCAAATTTAATTTGAGGTTTTACAAGCTGATGGCATTATCAATTTATAATGCCTAATTTCACCACAAAATTTTGCCTTTTTCTTGACCAAGGGCTATAACCAGTACTACTTTCAAAATTTTCAACTATGATTAGGATCAGTTTCTATTTATACATTTAATAAATGCACATTTGTTTTTATTTGCAAAGTAACAAAAATTCCATAGCTCCCAGAACTGCTCTCTGTCACTGGAGATTTTTTATTTTTGGCATGGTCTTACTATGCAAAGTACAGTTTCCTAGGTCTTATGTCAGTGTGGTTTCTTGAGGACTCATAGCATAATCAGCAGGTGTGGTTATTAAACATATAGGTTCCTTGGCCTCACTTCAGACCTACTGAATCAGAATTTGAAAAGGGGGTCCAGAAACTTGGGCTTTAATAAATTCCTTAGGTATCTGTAAATTTTATGCCCAGTGTTCAGTTCTGAGAGTGAGAGTAGTAGTACTAATAACAATGACAATGCTACTTTTATTGAGCACTTATTAGATGCCAATTACTAGTTAAAGTTCTTAACATATATTCTTCATTTAACCTCAAACATTCCTATAAAGTTGATACTCCCGTTTCCCCCACTTTACAGATGAGGGAAGTGAGGCATAGAGCAATAAAGTGAGAACCGCTATTCTAGCCTTATAACAACTTCACAGGTTGCAGATGCCTAGAGTTTCAATATTTTTGAGGCCATCTCCAAGGACAGTGCTCAGACCAAATTTTACTCTGCTCCTTTGGTCTAGCTTGATCCAATTCATCACACAATTGCCTAAAGTTCAGTTGAACTAGTGGTGGGATGAGGGAGAAGTGAGATGCTTAATATCAAAGGCAGATAGAATAGGAAGGAATTTAAAAAAGGCCTTCCACCTGAGTTGGAGGCACTGGGCTCTGCCCCTCGAGCTCCTAGGAAAGCACAGAACTGGAACTCTTAAGGCAGGGAGTGGATGGAGTAGATGGTGCCCATGTGGCTAAGAACAGATGGTGAATCTAACCTGTCTGCTCATTAACCAAAAAGGTGAGCAAGAACAAAGGCAGGAAGGGGCAAGGGAGGGGCTCATGTCACTATCAGTGGGAAGAAGTGACCCTTCGTTGATCTATCCATCCATCTACCCAGCATTTATTGAGGTCCTACTATTATGCACTACACATTTCAGTTCTATTTACTAGGGTTACGAAGATGAAAAAGATGAGAATTCTTGTCCTCAAAGAATTTACAACTTCCAAAGACATGTGTAACTCAAGGCCCAGAAACATATGACAGCTTGATCCCTTTGAGGATCTGAGAGTAGTCTGGTTTCCACTTTATGTCTCAACTGGAAAGGATCTCAGTGAGCAGCCCCAAGTTTGAGACTATCTGGATGTGTGTGCATAACGTGTCAACCTTCATTTTCCCCCTCAATTTCTATGACTATTTTTGCCTTAGAGACTCAAAATATTTTAGGGATACCATAACAAATACAAAGTGTTTGAAAAATGTGGCAAAGTAAATAAATAAAAAGTCATCAATGGAGGAAAGTTTGAATGCAATGTAACGTTAAAGTGTTTCAAAACAGTAGTCAGAAACATGCAGCTTTTCAACTCCTCATTCTTATGGGTCATTTTCATATTGTATGCTGCCTACAAGATGAAATTCAAGATTCAAAGTTCAAATCCAGATAGAGTTTCGTCAAGATCTGGGGGCAAGTGAGAGGTGGTTGAGTTTTGAGAACAACGAAGAGATGTAGTTTCTCTTTCTTATCACCCTTTACTCCCTCCCAGAGTCCGTCATGTATAAAGAATATACAGAATAATGTGATTTGGGACTTTGCCTGTTTTAGATTTCAGCTAATGCCCAGAGCTAAGGCCAATAGGAAGTAAGTGGCACCAAGTCAGCTAGGAAACTGCCAGACCATCCCTCTAGGGCTTCCTGAAAGGTGGTCTCAAAATTGTCCTTCCACACTCATCCCAGCACCCCATTCTGCCTAAAGAGGCAGATGACTGGAATCTGGAGTCACAGGACGAGGAGAGCAAACATTTGATTTTTCTTTCTCCTTCTTGATGGGGAAGAATGGAGAGGGAGTTGCCCCCTTCCTCATGTAAGTGAAGGATGGTGGACACTTCAAAAGAACCATGCATAGAAACTAGAGCAAGGAGAGCTCACTATCTCATTCATTGGAGGAATGCTTGTTGAGTTGCTGCAATTTATAAAGCCCATCTTGGTGTGGTAGGAAAGGAGCCCTGTGAGAGAAAGTCCTTGGAGCAGCTTGACACGTGGTGTTTGGGGTCCCAAGTGAAAAAAGGCCACCTGGGGCATACCTTGATAGCAGGGTGAGGGCAGTCATAGGTCAGACCACACTTGTAATTGTATGCTAGGGCAAGAATGTGTGTGTTTCTCATGAGTCAAGCTGCTGTCTCAGAAAGTCATCTGGCTGGAACCTACCCAAGAGGGCCGTCTGCAGTGAGCAAGAGGATCCAGAAATAAGTAGCTGTGGGGTAATACCTGGGGAAAGAAACAACCCAGGACAGGGCCAACATTTGGATGCCTGCCACACCAAGGGCATTAACAGCCAAGAGGGCAATGGCTACATGAAGGACAAGATTATAGAACATGCCGTTAAAGTGCTTCTTTCTTTTTGCCATGACCACTCTTGAATTCTTTGAGTCTGTAATAGCATCTAACATAGGCTGAGTACATAGTAGATGTTTAATACACGTGTCTTCAAAAAATAAATGAGTATTTGAGCTGGTGCATAG
>NW_024340701.1:18845879-18890616 GCF_902729225.1 Pteropus medius
GCGTATGTATATATATTAAAATTCAGAGTAACATAAAAATTAACAGAGTGGGAATACTTATTTCTTAGCTTGTTTCTTTCGGAACCAGATATCATTTATCTTCGGTTATGTTTATATAGTTAAAAAGTTCACAAAAAAATTAAGAAATTATATTTTGACCACATTTAACTCTTTTCTTTTTTGTATTTCAAGTATGACTTACTTAAAAATTTTTTTCATGGTAGAAGAGATCTTAGATATCAACATAATTCAACTTCTCCATTTTAAGAAGGAGAAAGCTGAGGTCCAGTAAGGTGAAGTGACAAGCTCAGTGTCCTGGAGACAGAGCAACAGGAACTAGACCATGGCCTCCTGATACACTGTCTTTTCTTTTATACCAGACTTCCTTGGTTTATATTAGAATTCAGTAATACACAAAGTCTCATGCCAGGGAGACACCTTCAGCAAATATTTAGGGAAGTAACTATAGAAAATGCCATTTATAGGCTATAGGAAAAAATACACTAAATATTATTTGAAATGTATTAGCTAATCAACTACGAGCCTCGCCCCGTTAAAGAATGTTAGAATCCCAATCCTTTCTTGACCAGATGGGAAATTCTTCAAGCTTTGAGGGCCATTTGGACTCTGTCACAACCACTCAACCCTGCTGTGTATGAGAAGGCAGCCATTAACAATTCATAAATGAATGAGCATGGCTGTGTAACAATAAAACTTTACTTATAGGAACAAGTGGCTGATTGGATTTGGCCTGAGAGCTATACTTGGCTGTTATAGAAGCTTAAATTCAAGGTGGATTGAAATGACAAAATGTATTTCTTTTTGCTATTTGCTTTCCTGAAATTTGAATATATCAAGTGTATTTGTAAAGCTGAGGGACAGAGAGTGAGGCAGAGGGAGGAAAGAATGTTAATAAATTATCCCTAGAGAGAAAACAAGAATGATTTTGTAACTGTTTGTTTTCTCTTTTTAATGAAATTACAGTTACCCAACCTCAGCACTTTTTATTTTTAAAAAAGGCAAAATGAGGAAATGTGAACAGCTGCAAGGGAACAGAGTGTTTCATACTGTCTCACTCACAGGCAGGCTTGCCAGTCTCTGGCGCTGGGTCAGATATGATCACACACAGCTACGTGTACATGCTTTATTTTTCTGTCTTAAGGAGTACAAACACGATTCTGTCGGGGGGCCACATTCTATATTTAAGATGGGTTGTTTTAAATAAAGCAGAATAAAGTTGGTGGTAACATTAAATTCAACTCTCCTGAGATTATACTTTCAAACATAAAGATGATAAAGTCAGTTAATATGTCACTTTTTGTTTACATTCAAAACACTAAATTATTTCATTTTTTCACCATACTACATTATATTTCCTCTTCTGATTTCTTGCCCTCAAACAGAAGCCTTTGTTTTGCTCAGTTTATATGCAGCATTTAGCAAGATCAACATTTAAAATGGAAGAGTTGGCAGAGAACCCATAAAATTACTATCACTGAGTTATGTATTTCGCTAAGTTTTTAGCATAGAGAAAACCAAATGTAAGGATCAGAATGTATTATTAGTTGAGAAAGATTTTAACTTTTGCAACTAGACTGCACACATGGGCCAAATAATGAATGGAACACAAGTCCTTAGCAACAAACCATCTTACCACTTACTTCAAAGATACTGCAGAAGCTCCTTGTTGGAGAAGATCTAAAGTTGTCAAGAGTCGAATATTTAGCTACAATGTATGTAATGAAATGTGCCTATGATCCTAGTGAAACACATAATAACAGTGTTCACAAGTTTATACTGCACAATAATGGGAATTGAATGATTTGCTTTGGAAACAGTCTATCTTATTAAGAACTTTCTTCACAGCAAAGGAAACTTTCATCAACACAAAAAGACAACCCACTGAATGGGAGAAGATATTCATTTATGATACATCTGATAAGAGGTTAATATCCAAAATATATATATATAGACAACTCATACAACTCAACAGCAACAACAACAACAACAACAAATAATCCAATTAAAAATAGGCAGAAGAACCTGAACAGATATTTCTCCAAAGAGGACATACCGATGGCCAAGAGACATATGAAAAGATGCTCAAGGTCACTAATCATCAGAGAAATGCAAATGAAAACCACAATGAGATATCACCTCACACCTGTCAGAAGGCTATCATCAATAAATCAAAGAACGACAGGTGTTGGTGAGAATGTAGAGAAAAGGGAACACTCATACACTGTTGGTGAGATTGCAGATTGATACAGCTGCTATGGAAAACAGTCTGGAGGTTTCTCAAAAACTTAAAAATGGATATACCTTTTGACCCAGCAATTGCACTTCTGGGCATTTATCCAAAGTAAACAATAATTCATAAAGATCTATGCACCTCTATGTTCATGGCAGCACAACTCACAATAGCCAAGATATGGAAGCAACCTAAATGCCCATCAACAGATGATTGGATAACGAAGTTATGGTTCATATATATACAATGGAATATTACTCAGCCATTAAAAACATGAAATCTACCATTTGCAGTGACATGGATGGACCTAGAGGTTATTATGCTGAGTGAAATAAGTCAGACAGAGAAAGAGAAATAACGTATGATTTCACTTATATGTGGAATCTAAGGAACAAAAAGAACAAACTAATCAAAAACAGACTCACAAATATAGTGGACAATCTGGTGATGGCCAGAGAGTAGGGGGGTTGGGAGAATTACGAATTAGTAGTTGATAGATGGTCCTGGGGATGGGGAGCACGGCATAGGGAATGCAGTTAGCATTAATGTGGAGAGCCACAGGAAAGAGCAATTAGGGGGATCATTTTATAAACTATGTAAATGTCTAATCAATGTACTGTATATTTGAAACTAATAATAAAATAAAATAAAGAATGTTCTTTACATTTTCTTTGAAGAAATGGGGTGATTAAGAACAAAGTTTCAATGTCATATCTTTTCAGTGAACCCAGGTAATCAACCATTGATATCCAACAGTATTTTTTAAAAAAATACATTTGAAATCCAACAAAATGTTAGGAAAATGAGATTTAATACTAAAATATAAGGAACTGATATTTAACTACTGCACTGGAGCTGATTTTCAGAAGTTAGAGATCAGAGAAAATCTTCTGAGATCTAAAATCCATTTTTCTCCATTCAAGTTTATATATAAACTTGCTATCTCTTGGGTAAAAATAAGAAAAAGCTCTTTCAAAGATCTTTGGCATCATTAAACATGACATAGTCCAAACTAGGAAAAGAGCCATATATTTAACGGTGGTCTAAAATTTCATAATGGGAAATTTAAGTGTGGAAGAAACACATGACAAAATTTAAAAAAGCATTCTCAAAAATTTAAGGAGCTACAATTAAACTTTGGGAAGAACTTATATAACCTGTCCATCTTACAAATCTAGGAATGATTATGCAACACGGGGAGACTATGATTCACAAAAAGAAATTAAAATCACCTAGGGCATTTTTCTTTTGTGGGATAAAAAAATGTCTATTCTATGAGCACTAAAAATTGTTTTTCCTAAAAATTATATTCTATAAAATTTCAAAAAATCAATTTAATTAAAAAAATAGCTGAAGAAAGTATTCAAATATTAGTCATGCAGATGACTTTTGATCTAGATAGAGATAATGTACTACTTTCATTTGAAGAGTGTACTTTCGTTTTACTTCCTCATTATCCTTCACAATTTGTACTACGTGCTAACTTTCCCTCTGAAAGTTTAGAAAATACGTAAATAGCTAAATTTTATAAATCTTAAACTAAACTTGTTTCTCACATTAAAAAAAAGGGCATCAAATCCACAAATCTAGTGACCATAATAAAGCAGCAGGAGTTCTACCCTGGAATTTAGATTTTCCATAATGAAAGGTTCAGAGCTGCTACCAATACAACGGCTCAGTATATATTGGGCAACTTGTGTTAGAAATGGATATCTGATGTTCTGCGTATTGTATATAGTGGTCAATAAGGATGTTTCTGGAAGTCCTTGAGTTAGACATCCCAGGAAAGCTTTGGCCTAAGAGTATAGCAGTGAAATGCTAGCTTAAACCAAGTTTTAGAAAATTACACACATATATACATATATACACACACGTACAAACATACATATATACATTCATACATACATACACACACACACACATATCCTTACTCGAAGTCTTATAAAGGGGTCCAGCTGACTTAGCAATATGTTACTTGAACTAAATCCATTATAAAAGTTCCCTTCTGCAGCAAAAGGAAATTGAAAAACCAGTATATCTGGGCTAATTCAAGATTTCCTGAAAGAGTTGTAAAATACTTGGGATCTTGAAGCAAAAGTACCCCTAAAGAAGCCCTTGTTTGGCTTAGGTTTTATTTATCTGTGTACAGACTTGCTTTTGTTTCAATCCTATTAGACCACTGCATTTATAGGGATTTATTTTTGAATCCAAGAAATTGAGCCTTCCTTGACTTTCTAGTTCAGTCTAAAAAGACTGTCCCTTTGGTGGACTAACAGTATAGGCCACTGCGGCACATTTCTGGTCAGTTGGCAGCTCTTTCTGGGAAACTCAAACATTGGCTTCAGATGACCTAACTTGATTGTTCTTTAGGCCTTTTCCAGTTGGCAGTTAACTTTAAAATTGAGCCCTGCAAGAAACAAATCATAATGTCTACTCTTGAGCAAGCAAAAGAAAGCATGAAGAAAAACAAGCCTATATAGATGATATAGGTAGGCTTTAATTTGCTTTTAAGGAAACTTCCTGAAATAGGGCACTTTTTAATACCAGATTCAAGAATTTTCCTAACCGTGAGAAACTTCACTATGATATAAATTTCTTTTCCATTCAAAAAACACTAAACACATTTTTAAAAAGTGCTAAAACCCATTTCCTAATGTGCTTTTCTGAAACATCTACAATAATAGTTAAATGATATTTATACTAAATGAATATCCTATTAGTAATTTGCTGCTTTAAAGGAAAACATTTACATCAGGTGTGTCATATACTATTTTATTTAATTACTGATGCAATACAATAATTTTTGACTTAAGATACAACTTTTATTTTGCATAGGTAAATACCAAGCATTTGTACAAGTAGCTGTAGCAAAAAATGAATTTCTGTTGTGGAAAGTTAAAAGAGAACAAAACAAAGGCAGTCTGGCAGAAGTGGTTTTATGAGATAATGTTCGAAGGGCCACAAAGAAAAGGAGCAGCTATGTTCTTGGATTATGGATGGTGCAAGCCAAGCTCATTGAATGTTCTTCAACTGAATATATTACATTCCTTTCTAGGGGGAAATGCCTTGTTTCCTTGAGAATAGCATGAAGAAGAACCAGTGCTTGTTGCACTGTGAAGGCTTTTTGAACATTCCTTTGCCTTCTGGTAAAGATGACTATGGTGTCATAAAAAGAGAATGGTACTCAGTACGAAACACTGGTACCAGGGACAAGCTGAATCATTATTCTTGGTATTTTAGAGTAAATTCTAATCCCTGTTTTAAGGAGTAATTCATCTGAACAAATAAGGGAACTAGAGAGACTCCTGTAGTTAATACTATTTTCAGTGAAAATCACACATTCCTTTCACATAGGTGATAACTTAGAGCCCAGATAGAGCAATTGCTTGGGAATAGAAATAATAAGGCTGAATTCCCTACTATCAGACAGCTTTATTTTGAGAATTTGGTTTTTCCTATTATATAACTGTCTACCATAAAACATTGATATTGGATGGATGGAGAAACAAAAATGTGATATATACATACAATGAAATATTTTTCAGCCTTTAAAAGGAAGGAAATTCTGACATGCTACAACATGGATGAACCCTGAGCATATTATATTAGGTGCCATAAGCCAGACACAAAGGAACAAATATGCTATTATTCCACTTATACTACGAGGTACCTACAGCAGTCAATTCACTGAGACAGGAAGTAGAATGGTGGCTGCCAGGGACTAGGGAAAGAAGGAAATGGTAAGTTGGTGTTTAATGAGATAATGTTCAGTTGGGGAAGCTGAAAAAAGTTCTGGAGATGGATGGTGGTGTGGTTGCACAACAGTGGGAATGTACTTACTGCCACTGAGCTGTACACTTAAAAATGGTTAAAATGGTAAATTTTATGTTATGTATATTTTACCACAATAAAAAGACAAAAAATTGGTATTATGTCAAATAAAATCTGTGGGAAAGCTATGAACTTTGGAGAATGATAAATATGTATCTGAACATAGAAATTAACTAAAAGAATAAACTAAATCATGTTGTTCTAAAAAGGTGCCCCCCCCACTGAAAAATACATAAAAATCATGTAATTCATAATGTTTTAAAACAAAAAAAGACAATTTGGAATTCTTCCACAGGGGACAACTACACGTTGGTTAACAAAACAGATCTTGGGAGAGAAAAATAAATTTAGCATTTTAAAGACAGTAAATAATAAACTGTTGGCCATAAAGCTAAATATTGAGATGGGGAAATCAGTGTAATGACCCCGTGAAATCTACTGGAATGACCCTTTCGGTGGGCTTTGTTGGAACTGCAAAGGATAAGCAGCTTGGCTTTGCTGGATTGGTGTTAGGACACAGGGACCATACCAGGAGACACTGGAAACCGATGTTGTAGTGGGAGCATGGATTATAAATGACATTTGAGATCCATAGTACATTATAACCCATAGCACATGGAAGAAACTTCCAATAGTGCTTTACCTTAAAATAATACAAAAAGGGTAAACAAATTTTTTTAAATAAAAAGAAAATATATTACTTTTCATTTTTTTTTTTTTACTTTTAAAACCTTTATTGAGGTATCATTTATAAACTATACAATTCACTCACTGTAAGTATACAGTCTAATGATTTCTGGTAAATTCATACAGTTGTATAACCAGCATCGATCTCAATCCAGTTTAGGAATATTTCCTTCATTCCCCAAAGTTCCCTTGTGTTATACCTAAGAATTCTTTGCCTAACACAAGGTAATGAAAATTTACTTCTATATTTAAATGTTTTATAGTCTTAAGCTTACAGTGGGTCTATGATCCATCTTGTGGAAATTTGTGTGTATGGTGTGAGGTAAAGGTCCAAGTTCATTTCTTCGCATATGGATATCCAGTTGCTGCAGCACGATGTTAAAAAAAAAAAAAACCAAACTATTCCTTGCCCATTGAATTGCCTTGCCATCTTTGTTGAAAATCAATTGATCATGAATGTGAGGGTTTATTTCTAAACTCTATTCTGTTCCCTTGATCTATATGTCTATCCTTATACCAATACCATATTATTTTCATTATCATAGTTTCATGGTAAGCTTTGAAATCAGTTCTCTAAATTTGTTTGTCTTTTTTCAAAATTGTTTTGTCATTTCCATATAAATTTTAGGATTGGCTTGTCAACTTCTACAAAAAAATCTGCAGGGATGTTGGTAAGCATTGCACTGACTCTGTAGATCAAGATGGAGAAAACTGCCATCTTAACAATATTGAGTCCTCTAATCCAACAATATGATATCTCTCTCCATTTATTTAGATCTTCTTTACTTTCTTTCAGCAACATTTGTAGTTTTTAGTGTATGAGTCTTATACTTCTTTTGTGCAATCCACTAAGTATTTTACTGTTTTCGATGGCATTGTGAATTTCTTTAATTTTATTTTCACATGATTTGTTGCTTGTATATAGAAGCACAGTTAATATTTGTATATTGATCTTATATTCTGCGATCTTGTTAAACTTGCCTATTAGTTCTAGTAGATTTTTTTTGTAGATTTCTTAGGATTGTCTACATACAAGAATATATCTCGGCAAGAAGACGGTTTTACTTCCTCCTTTCCAATCTGCATGCCTTCGATTTCTTTTTCTTGCCTCACTGCACTGGCCGGAACCTCCAGTACAATGTTGACTAGATGTGGTAGGAGCGGACAGTCTTTGTTTTGTTTCTGCTTGTATTAGTTTTCTGTTCTGCTTAACAAATGACCATATACCTTAGTAGCTTTTTTTTTTTTGTGGCTAAGTTTATTGATATCTACATTAAGAATAAAGAAAGACTAATTTGAAAATGTTCAGGACATATGCTATTTCTTGCTCTCTTTACTCCAGGAATTTTATTTCATGTGGTGCTTTTCTATTGATACTAATACTTCAATACACACACCGATGGAAACAGATATGGGAGTTTTTGCTCACCGAGTTAGTAATAGTGGAATGAGAAACTCCAATACCTAAAGTGAGCAGCAGTGCACTTCAAACTCCAGCCCCAGGAGGCAAGTAGCACAAGAGCCACCACCCTCATTGGCCCATTAGCCAGCTGCTTTCATATTTGCTGAAGTTCACTCTTGGGATGGGACTCTGAGAAGGTACCAGTAGTTCAGCCTTTGAAGGTCCTCAGATAGGTCTTATTATTCCAGACGTTTAAGTACAAATCAGCTGGACTATAAGTTCATGGGAAACTTAGCTTTGGCATTTCCTGACTGGTAATCTATTTAAACATCCAAACTTAACAGTGTATTAACTTATTCTTAGACCCCAAGTTGCTGAAAAACATCAAATTACTGCAGAAGTTCCATTTTTCCCTTTAGGAAACTTTCAAGTTCTAAAAATATGCTGTTCCCAAATGTGACTACTAACTTAATAACATCTCAGAAAAGGAAAATAGTAAATTAAGAGCCGTAGTTTTCCAGTGCTAATTCCAGGACAGATGGAAAAACTCTCTAACTCTAACTCTCCCTAAACAGTAAACAATTATAATAAAGATGTCAGGAGTATAAAATATGGAGGATTCCAGATATCAGTTTATTTCCAATGCCATGTTTAAAAATATTCATCTATTATAAAAACTTATTTATATATTAATATAAAATTGCTAAGTTAAGTTGCTACTACAGTTAGTTTTTGCTTTATTAATCTAATCGCTGGTTATATTTTTAGAAAACATAATTTTAGGACTTCCTACAAAAATAATCTTAATTAGGTGGGGCATCATATTTACTATGGAAACAGCAGTATGTAATAAATGCTAACAGCTGTTCAGAGGTATGACAGATGGTGGGTGAATGTTTAAAACTTAGTTGTCAGAGTTTGGCAGAGATAAATGCATCATTTAACAATGTTTTATAACACTGCTGACTTACAAAATAAACATTTATTCTGTAATAAGAACGTTTCCACAAGAAATTGAAAAGACTGAGAGCCACCACCAAGTAACATCTGCAAAATGCTTTTTAATCTAAAAAAAAAAAAAACTCTCAACTTTTCAGTACATCAAAAAAGCATCCATCATCTGACTATCCAGTGTATCGCATATAAGTTCCAACCCAAAACTGATTCAAAACATCATTAAAAGACACAACTACACTTAAATAGCAATTCCCAAGAAAGCCTAGTTAAGGAACAGGGCAATACTTCATTATTCTATATTAGATTTGTGTAATTCGCACTCATGCCTGAAGAATCACTTCAGGGCAAAATCAGTTTTCCATGCTGTACTGGGCTGAATACTGTTCCCTAAAAATTCGTGTTTACTTGGAACCTCAGAATGTGACCTTATTTGGAAATAGGGTCTTTGCAGATGTGATTAGATGAGGTCATATTGGATTAGGATGGGCCCTAAATCCAATGACTGGTATCCTTTTAAGAAGGCCATGTGTAGACACAGAGTCACACATACAGAGGAGAACTCCAGTGAAGATGGAGGCAGAGATTAGAGTGATGCATTTATAAGCAAGAAATGCCAAGGATTACAGACAACTACCAGAAGCTGGAAAAGGCAAGGGCGGATTCTTCCCTGGAGACTTTGGAGGGAGCATGGCCCCGCTGACACCTTGATTTAGGACTTCTGGCCTCTAGAACTGTGAGAGAATAATTTTTGTTATTTTAAGCCACCCAGTTTGTGGTGTTTTGTTATGGCAGCTTTAGCAAACTAACACACATGCCAAACTGTATTGTACTAAAATTGATCTCTATATTTCATATACAGACTATCTCTGAACTAGTGCTTTTAATTTCTGAAAGTAGATGTACTGGAATAAGCTGAGCCAAGCACAGCTCCGCCTTGAGCCTCTTTTGTTTTTTCCCCACAAAACGAGGAACAGCATGTGTGTGCCAGGTGGAACTGGTTGGATAGCACATATTTAGAGATTCTGAATCTATTTCTAACTACAGATTAAACTAGATATATTTTACTAGCATTCAAATCAAAAAGCATTTCCCCCCTCAGTGGAACCACTGTATTTTCCTTTTGTTTTACTGTAAATTCTTTCAACCTGACAGATGTTTTGTTTTCTCCAAACAAATGCTAATAATGTTTCTTTGAATTTGGAACTTCTTACTGTTTTAAAGGCATGACTAGAAAAAATAAAGTACTTGATGATCTTTAGTTTTCTGTAGGAACTTAATCCTATTTCTTTTTGTCAGCTTAAAAATTATGGCCTCAAACATAGCTATTGAGAGTGTTACTGAATTAACAGGAATTATTTAATATAATAAAATATTTCACAAAATGGCTCAGTGGGATTAAGTAACAATAAATCCATGGTCCACAAAACTGACAGTAGGTGTCACTACTTAGAATCCTTAAAAAAAGTATCGATGTTGATTCTGTAAAACAAAACGACCCAAATCCAAGCTCAGGATATGGAACATTAGAAATGGTCAAAGTTTGAAAAGCTTCTTCTCAAGAGTTGGTTATACCATGTTCCTTTATTTTGCATACCACTGAAAAAATTTTTAATGATTAGTTAGATTTGTCTATGTGGCAGCCACTTGAATACTTCATTGATTACATTATTGAAATGTAGCCTGTTGGCTCTGAAATGAGATTAATGAACCGTATTTATGGGCTGTAGATCATGAGGGTATATTCTAATGAAGGCTTATGTCATTCATGATTAAGCTTTCATTGAAGGGCAGCTCAATTTGGATCTTTAGACCTAAATGCATTCCAATACTGCCCAGGGAAAGCCTTACGGTCAGTCATTTCAGGAGGGGACTGGGGTTCATGTGTAGCATTTAGCACTTGTCTGTCAAATTCTGCAGACATGGCGTCTTTTTATTGGGCACAGCTTGTTTTCAGGCCATCAGCTCCTTTCCAAATCAAGATGCACTGACAGGGCAGATGCTGAAACTGCAGATACACCTTTAAGTTTATAATTCATAAATATCCAAAAGAACTTTAAGCATGTTTTTCCTCACTAAAATATGAGTCATTTTTGAAGATGTAACAATGTCTACCCAAGAATGAAGCAGTTATTCAAAATAGGTGTTTTCAGTGAGGTCTGAGAAGTTTAGCATTGGGCAATAACTGGTGCTTGGCTCAGCTCCAGTCTGTGTCTGACCATCTACTCTTCCTTGTGGTGCGCTCAGATACCTTGTTACATTAGTAAGAAATACAACTGCAAAAACCAGTTTGGGCTTCTCTGGGCTTTTAAATGATGAAAAGCCTTGATCTAAAGAAGGTCAATAAATCTTAGCAAAGACTTAACCACTTATTACACTGAAATAAACCCAATCTCCACGCTCTGCTGCAGCTTCTTTCATATATCCCAGAGACTAATTCGAGTAAGGGGTATACTTTCTATGGGAAATTCACAGTTGTGAAAACTTTCTGAATCATATGAAGCAGTGATAGAGAACAATAGATATTAAAATAGTCAATGAAAAGAGGTCAAACTTTAATTCAAATAACACATAACAAGAATGACAACCATGATGATGATGATGATGATGATGATAGAGGAAGAGAAGGAGAAAGAGGAGGAATGCTAGGAGCTATCCACAAAATAGAATGAATTTTGAGGGCTTATGGTGCCCAAGGAAAGTAAGTTATTTGAAGTAAACTTAATCTGAAATGTCCTCAAATTACTTGAGATAAATTATACTAAAGAGAAGAGCCATTTTCTTATCTTCCTGAGCACATTTTAGCTTTACTGAGGTATAACTGACAAACACAATTGTAATATATTTAAAGAGTATATGATTTGTTAAATGTAAACATTGTGATAAAATTCTCACAATCAAGTTAATTAACACATCCATCACCTCACATATTTATCTTTTTATTTTTTTTGGTGAGAACACTTAACTTCTACTCTCTTAGCAAATTTCAATTATAAAATACAGTATTATCAACTAGAGTCACTATGTTATACATTAGATCCTCAGACCTTATTCATCTTATAACTGAAAGTCTGTACCCTTTTACCAACCTCTCTCCATTTCCCCTACCTCCCCAGCCAGGGGCAAACATCATTCTACTCTATTTTCATGAGAGTTCATTTTTTTTTTTTTTTTTGGTTTCACATATAAGTGATACTATGCAGTATTTGTCTTTCTCTGTCTGGCTTATTTCTCTTAGCACATTTTAAAACTATGTTTCCCAGCTTTCTTGCAGCTAGGTAGGTATGTAACTAGTACTTGCCAATGGAATACGGGCAAAAGTGATATAGCCCCCATTTCCAACCTTGACCCTGCAAAATTTTTCATTTTCTTGCATTCGCTGGCTGTGTGTAAAGAATGCAGCAGAAGATTCCAAAGCCCTGGTGGATGGGAGAACCACACAGTAGAAAGCCTGAATCCCTGAATGACTATATGGAAAAGACCCCCTTCATCTACCTGTATTAGACTGTGATGTGAGCAAGAAATAAAATATAAAAAAGCCAAATTAATTAAAATTTTTTGATGATTATTATGATTTGACTAAATTTATGGAAAGAAGCAACTGTTAGATACCTATGACTGTACTTAGTGTGAAGTTGATACATAATGCAACACTCTTAGCTTAGTTTTTCCCTAACTAGTCCTCATCAATTCGAGAGGATTGTGAATAAATGTTCTGTGCCTCAATTAGTTTGAGAAATGCTCTTAAAGTTAATCAGGTTTCTTTGCTATAGGACGTCTCAGAGGTGTTAATATACTAACATCCATTGTAAATCTGTACAAAAGGAATAAAGAAAGTAGCATTTCCCAAACTTATTTAGTCGATAAATAATTTAACTACTAAATTTAAGATCTACTCCCCATTCCCAACCCCACCGTGGCAACACCCACCACTATCTCCCAGAGCAATGTTCTGTAGAACACATTCTGGGAAATTTTGCTTTAATTTGATTTGTATCATATGATGGATTGATCAGAGTTGGCACCAAAAGTTCTAGGCACCCCAAAGCAAATATCGTTCTCTTATTAAGGGAAAGTTTTTCTTGTAAAAAGACTAATATGTACTAAGAAAGTTTTCACTGCTTAAGTGAACCAAGTTCTGTAAGAAAGGCATTTTACTAAAATGTGATTGATATAAAGGCAGATGTGAACTGTTATCTTCTGATTTTTTTTGTATCTCAATCTGCTGTCAATGGAGCCTGTCATATTTAATGATGGAGTATATTCTTATGTTTTAAGAAGACACTAAATCTATGAAAACTGGCAATATTAAATATGAAATGTGAATATAGTCCCTTGTATAATATCGTATTTGCTTTTGTTTCTCCTATAACTCATGCTTAAGGTGCAATGTTTTAAAACAATGTTTAAAGCAAAAAATAATCACAGCTAAGATCAATGGGTTCTTCTACTAGAAATACACACACATAATTTTTTTCACTGTGACTTGTTAGGCTATATTGCATTCGTGCTATATATAGGAATATTACCTTATTTCAATTATGAATCTGTGATGATTTCCCACATTTCTCATAGACTTAAGACAACTGAAAAAGGACTGTTACGACGGACATCTGGAAATTCATGTAAAGTAAAAGGGTATGCTAAATATTCAACTTACCAAAAAATAATAAAAAGACTTACATCTAGTAGTGTGTGAAGATGCTGATCCTGGAAAACACTGTGCAGAAAATCTAAGTCCTTTTCACTGCAGTCTGTAAGTGCGTGAATTTCTTCCAAGCTGTCTAGCACCTGTGAGACTGCTCCTAAGGGGAACAGAAAAGAAATAGCCAGTACAGAAAGTCAATCAAACTAACCTTTGTAACCTAAATCTTGCACTTCAGAACAATGAACCAACAAACAGAACTTCGAAGGTTAGTGTCTTTAGTGAAGGCAACACTTAAATGAGTTTCATATCACTTAAGGATAGAGTATTTTCAGTGAGTTTATGTTCTTAATAATGTATTGTGTGCTTCTCATTTTTCAAAGTAAAATGAGGCTTGTCTCATGTGAATTAAGGCAATTCATACACTCTACTTGAGTTAGCGGATCTGGGTGCGGCAAGTTATACATCAGAAGAATGTGCGTTCCATGACACCAGAATGTTTTTGAAATATTACAGAAATAACACAGATGAACCTTTCATACAGATGCATTCCTTTAAGAACTGAAGGTAAAGCCAGCTGTAGATCTGAGGGACAAACCTTCAACTGCGAGCTCTTGTGGTGTAAAATAGGCTTCTTAGGATTTTAAAGGCTCAAACTTAAGTTAACAAATATCCCAGTCTCTTTTTTTCTCCTTCCTTAACATACAAAGTCAAGAGAATCAAGTTTTTCTCAGTCTATTGGGCCCTTTTTATTCAGAAGACAAAGACAAAAGGTAAGTATACTGACCGACACTTCCAAATACCATATTAATTATTAAGGAAAATCATTTTTGCAGAGCAAAGCAAATGGTAGTGTGGTCACTTTCTTTAAATTTCCTTTTATAACCAGGAATCCTGAGAGGTATCAGCAGGGAAAGACACATGTTGAGTAGTACGAAAGTCACTTATACAGCCTTAAAGAAAGGATTAGCCTATTTTACTCTGCAGACAACATGTACATACATACTCCAAGAAAGAAAAGAACCCAGAGACGAAGCTTCGGAATATTAGTACATACGATGTTAGAGTAATTCTAACAATAAGTGCCTCATTGCACATGTAAGTCTTGGATCAGTAGTTTTCAACCAGCAGCAATTTTGCCTTCTGGGGGACATTTGACAATAGCCAGTGACATTTTTGGCTGTCACAACAGTGGTACTGTTGTGGGGGAGGAATGGGTTGTGCTACTGTCATTTAGTTGGTAGAGGCGGCCTGGGATGCTATTAAACATCCTACAATGTCCAGGACAACAGCACCCCACCTCCCCCGACCCCAAGAAAGAATTATGCAGCCTAAAATACCAATAGTTCCAATGTTGAAAAACTCTGCTTTAGATAAAGATAAAAATCTTAACTTTTTCTGGTCTGGAACTCTATGCTATTTCAAATTACTTCTGTTCTTGGACCTTATCCATTTGCATGCACTTACTGGTGAGAATGTAAATGAGTACCACTTTTCCAGACACAATCTGGTAACATATATCAAAGAGCCCTAAAAATGCTCATGTACTTTGATTTAGTAATTCCATTTACAAAAACTACCTTAAGGAAAAAATGAAATGTAGAAAAAATGTATAAAGATATTTATCACATAAAATGAAACATATTTAATAGAGAAAGAACATAAATTATAAACATCCATATGGCGTATATAGCCAAATAAAAATTGCTTTTGAAGAATTTTGAAGACATAGAAAAATCCTCATGATATAAAATTCAAGAAGGCAGAATACAAAACCATATAAACTTTATATTCTCAATTTTCATTAGAAAAAACATATATACACAAACTCAGGAAAAAACCCAGAATGAAACGTACCAAAAGGATAACAGTAATCTTTATTTTCCTATTTATACCCAATTCTGTTCTTGTCCATATGTTCCAATTTTTCTACACTAGAAAAAAAAGTTGCTATATAAGCAACTGTTTTTTGTAGTATTATTTAATTATGTTAAAGATTTGGGGCTTAAGCCACAAATCAAGTAATTATCCATGTGGAAGTAACTGTGGCTAATTTAAAAATCTGACTTATTTTGAGACAACTGTAGCTTTACATGTAGTTGTAAGAAATAATAGAGAGATCTCATGTACACTTCACCCAGGTTCCCCCAATGGTAGCATTTTGTGCAAAATGTCATACAACACCACAACTGGGATACTGACATATAAGTCAAGCTACAGAATATTTCCATCACTACAAGCATCCTTCCTGTTGCCTCTTTACAGCCACATTCATTTCCCTCCTATGTTAACCTCTCCTAACTCCTAACAACTGCTAATCTGGTATCTATTTCTATAATTTTGTCATTTCAAGGATGCTACATAAGTGAAACCATACAGTATATAATCTTTTGGGACTGGCTTTTTTGACCCAGCATCATCTCTGGAGATTCATCCAGGTTGTTGCATGGATCAACAGTTCAATCCTTTTTAATGTTGGGTAGTATTCCAAGCCATGGATGTATCACAGTTTGACCACTCATTGTTGATGGGACTGTGGATACTTCTTAATTTTGAATAATTACTCCTACCAGGCTATTGGTATTCTTTCACTGAAAACATGAAGTCGATATTAAGTGGGATCAAAAAAGGTACAAGGCAGAAATCAATTCATATTTTCTCTGCTATTCCTGAAAAGATATTAACCTAATCTACTTTCTTCTACCTGCTCTTCTCAGTAGGAAAAACCACAGAAATTAGTTTAAAGCCGGCTCGTTTATCATCCCTTATTTAAAGCCTTGGAAAGCAAGAGACGATATGAAGAAATTAGTCCCAAGTGTCCCACTGAACCCCTGATACCCAGCACATCATCAAGAGTAGAATTTAATGGTACCAGGTTTATAAAATTACTAAAGCCAGTTCTAAACTTCTGTATTTATGAAACCACAAGAACAAAAATACTAGTGAAAAAATTCTTTTGTACATTAAAAAAAAATCAACAAATACCAAAGAAACCTAGTTAATATTTTCACTCAGTTATCTTAGTGAAATCTGATCTAGTTTTTGTTGTTGTTTTCAGCATCAATGCTAGTATATAATCCAGGTAGCAATTTATTAATACTATAAGATTAAAATAAAACAACCTTGTATCTAGCAAATACTAAGATGGCAAGTGTAACTGCTGGGAAGCAATTTGGGCTGTACCAGACTAGGGATGTATCATTTGTGGGTCTGTGATCTCCCAAAGCTCTGTGCAATTCCTGTCCCACCAACACACTACCTGTGCACTTGTTCACTCTTCTTTTCTGTGCTGTGAGTTCCTTAAGGTAGGTGTGTATTTGATTCATTTTATAACATCCACAAAGTATGCATTGAATTAATTCAGTACTAAAGAAACATAATAACAGCAGCTTCCAATTCTTAAGTGTTTATTACATGCCAGGCACATCCTCAGAACAATGCAGAAAGGTAGATATATATCGCCTGACCTTTCTAGATAAGGAACTGAAGTTCAGAGAGGCCAAGGAAGGTCATAGCTAGAAGTGGCAGAGCCAGAGCTCAACTCTATTGTGTCTGGCTCTGAAATCTATGCTGTACCTGACTTACTACACCAGGAAACATAGTGGGAACCTTCAACAATAAGTTATGTATGGTTTATGCATGGGTATGGAGGTTAAAAAAAGAACTTGAACCCTATTGGGCCAGACAATAACCAAAACCTTTATGGAATGTTCCTTTTTTTTTTTTTTTTTTTGCCAGGATTCTAGGTAAGGCTTGAGAGAAAAAGCGCATGGTCTCTCATTTTGAGGAAGGACTCTCAGGTTGCTACGCGTGAAGTAGTCACCCCATGTTATACCCCGGAATAATATAGATGAGGTAAAAAAAAAAAGTGGAAAATGGAAATAGGGCTGCCTTAGTGGGGAGAGCTTCAGAGAAGAGGTGGATGAGCAGGAATTCGACACCTCCACTTAGGGTCTAATCTGCTTGTATGGGCCCAGTGGATGCTTTGCTGGAAAGCCCAAAGGCATCTGTTTTAGTAGGCAACACGCACCAGGTTAGCAGATCTATTTAACCTCCTTGAATCTGTTACTTTTTCTGAACTGATTTATAGTCTCATCTTGCACGTTAATATGATTAACTCTGTGTGAAATTTCAATCATGAAGGGAAGCATTTCCATAGCTGTATTCAAGTTGCCTATTGTAAACTCTGAAACATACCCTTAATTTTAAGTTTCTGTAATTAGGTAGGAAAATTAGTTTTTAATCCATTTTTCCTTTGTCGTTTCAAATTGAATAAACACATATTTTTGGTTTAACCTCAAAATCTTTCTTCACTCTTGATCATTTTAACACCTTCCATTGACACCTCGTCTAGTCTCATTATTTTTCTTTGAGTATGACCAGCCGAACTACAGAACACATTCTTAGTCTGACAGATATATGTAATTGATGTGTGATTCAATACCAAACCCACTTCAAAGTACCATAATTTTTCCAATTCATTATAAAATGTAAATTAACAAAGACATTTACGGGGCTTTTCTATTACTATTTGTTTTAAACACTGAGGCAGTAAAAATAATATGACACAACACGCATACACAGGCTCTTAAGGTGCTACTAGTATTTATTTTGTTGATCAGTACTGTCATCTCTGAAAGACTTCGTCACTTTTCTCAAAAACTGAAAAGGATTTTTTTTTTTTTTTTTTATATAAGACCACTGTATAAACTTGTAACTACCTTGACGAACATCAATAACTAAATATTATGAGTTCACCTCAGAAGGCAATTTATTTAATGGCAGGACTATAGGCATCCTATTCATGTTTGTATTCCAGGCTGTGCTTTAAGAGTGTTTTGTACAAAAAGACACAATAAAACGTGTTCAATTAAAATGATTTTCCCTGAGCAGATGCCGAAGAATTGAAAATAAAGTATTAGTATGAAATCAAAGAAAACAGTTAATTTCATGGCAGTTTCCCTAAAATCATAATGAAAATTATTTTAATACTTCTATTTGTATAACAGTTTATAATTTCCAAAGTGCTTCTACATCGATTGCCTTACGTGATTTTACAATAACTCCATCAGCAAGTATTTTTATATTTGAAAAATTGGAGGCTCAGCAGGGTTAAATTAACCTGGGGCCACAGCACTGAGCAGAAGAGTGAGTTCTAGAATCCAGGTCTCTAACAATCCACTATAGACTGGTGCCTCCTGAAACTATGTTTCATCCTCAGCAACACACCTGAATAATTTGCATTTGGTAATGAGATGATATCCAATTTCTATTCTCTCATTAATCTCAATTTTATTTATCATATAAGGTTTATTTTCTTAGGCTTTGGTCTAAACTTTCACAATGATAAATCTATTAGAAAATAATCAAATCCTGCCTTTGGAATAGTATTTTACTTTAATTTTTGCATAATTCATTTGGTAATCCAGTTTGTATCTAGAAATTAGGTTGATAATCGTACATTTTAACTTTGAATGTTTCTGCTTTTTCTAAGAATCTCACTGACAGAAACAAGTTTTTCAAAAGATTTCTGCTACTATTATGAAATAATCAAAGAAGCATAAATCTGTCAACTGTTTTAAAACTGGTTCCTGAGTCTATTTCTTTAAAGAGGAACATGCTTTTAGGGTCAATGAAAACTTTGAGTCTAGAAGACTTTCATTACAGGAGTGAAAAAAAATCTCATAAAAAAGTTGACTGAGTGAAAATAAACTGAAAGAAGGAAAGAATAATAAATACTAGAATGTTTAAACTAAAAAAGTTCTCAATGTCAAAGTAGGCTGTCTGTCTTAAAACTATTTCCTTTTATGTTTTACTGTGAAAAAATTCAAATGTATAAAGCTGAAAGAATTGTACTCACTATCTAGCTTCTAAAATTGTTAACAGTTTGCAATATTTGCAACATCAGTCACTTCACCTTTAAACACTTTAAGCATGGATTTTAATAGTTCTTTCTCTCTCAGGTACATTTACATAAAGTGAAATATACAAATCTTAAGTTTACCATTCAATGAGTTTCATTAAATATATACACTGCATATATCTGATAACTGCATACACCCATATACGTAGTTATTTCAGTAACAAAGATTTCTATGTGTGTATTTACACAATTATACATATAGCTATAAAAGCTGGTATCACTGAGTAAATTTAGCATCTTAATCTAGTCTAGCTTCTTCTGAAGAGTATCAGTAACTTCTCTTTGCTATCATATTAGCAATCCCACTTATACAACACTGAATCACTACACACACATTCATATCACATACTCAATCAAAACCCCCCTTTTTTTCAAGCACAATAATGTTTTAAAAAATCTGCTTATAAGGTATAATTTATTAAGTTAAAATTTCCCAATTTAAGTGTACATTCTCATCACTCCAAAAAAAGTTCCCTCTTGTCCCTTTACAGCCAATCTCTTCCCTTGACCCCTACCCTCTGGACAACACCTTTTATTCCCCCTGCAGTTGGGCCTTCACATGAGATCTCAGCTCTGGACAACAGCCTGACTGTAATTTCATGAGATCTTGAGTCAGAGGCACTCAGCGAAGCCATGCCTAGATTCCTGACCCATAGAAATTGTGAGATGATAAATGCTGCTTTGTGGTTATTCATTACATAGCAACAGGTAACTAATATACTGTGACATTTTTATACAGTCATGTGCCACTTAACTATGTTTTGGTCAATGACAGACCACATAGACAATGGTGGTCCCAGAAGATTATAAAGGAGCTGAAAAATTCCTATCACTTAGTGATGTCATAGCCGTTGTAATGTCATAGTGCAACACATTACTCATATGTTTGTGGTGATGCTCGTGTGAACAAATCTACTGCACTAACAATCACATAAAAGTAGAGCACATACAATTACAGTAGTAGGCTATACCACTTAGGTTTGTGTAAGTGCACTCTACTGATGTTCACACAATGATGAAATTGCCTAATGACACATTTCTCAGAACATATCTCCATTGTTAAGCAGAGCATGACTGTATTAAATTGGCTGCAATTTGAGCTACAAGTAATTAAGGCAACAAAATGTGACAACGAATTCAATTATTAGCTTCCAGATTTTCTAATTTATCTTTGTCTCATATACTTTTCCTCCAATAAGCACAATGTTAAGGTAATTGAAATTTTTATTGAGATAATTAAAGATTCATATGTAGTTGTTAAGAAATAATACAGAGACCCCTTATATACTTTGCTCAGTTTCTCCATTGGTAACATTTTACAAAACTATGGTATAATATCATAACCAGAATACTGACATTAATACAATCCACCCATCTTATTCAGATTGCCTAAATTTTACTTGTATTCATTTTTGTGTGCATGTATGTGTATGTAATTTCTTACATACTTTTTATTTTAATATCCTCACATACTCAAATTACCTCCCTTTGTAATATAAATCTAGCCATTACATTATTCTTTATCAGTGTTCTTTCTGATGGTAAAAGTTAAGGGAAATAAATTCAGGAGTTTATTTCATAGCTCCATATCAATAAACTGAAAACAATCAGTAACAGAGAGCAATAAAAACTGCTTATAGATCATGTAATTGTCAAAGGAAAATTCACTTACCCTGATAGTTTTCTTGAAAGCAAACTATAAAATAAAATGTTACCCTTCCCCCAGAATTAATGTATTTGTGCTTGAAATTAAGACGTGAAATAATATTAAGTACAGTTAAAATTTTAACACTGCTTCTATTCCTCATGAAAGAAGTGAGAAGTTAATATTATTTGTATAACAATGCCTCAGGAAATCAATATATCCAAGTATTTATTTTATGATCAGGCAGTGTTAAAATTCATAATTAAACATCTAAACACAAAACAGCCAAGGAAAAAGTCAAGCTGACTATGAACCATGCAAAGCCAAACATTTTTGCATAAAAGAGTAAACCTTAGAGGAAAACAAAGGGATACCTACTTTCTGCTGCTAGAAGTCCTAGGAGGAAGGCAGCATATGGACAAACAATAAACAGTATGATTTTAGAGCAAGCAGGTTATCAAGCCACAGCTGGGCCCAGTAGATGAGCCGCAAAAAGCATAGGTCCTTCAGCTGAGCCCAAAGTGAGCCCCTCTGTTCCATAAGCACATTTACTGGGATTGTTTAGGATTTCAGTCAATAAAACACTGGGTTCTGATTCTAACTTCTTTGATTTGAAACGTGTAAACAGAATATTTCCACTTTGATTAAATAACAAAGCTAAAATATACTGTTTATCATAAGATTAAACTCAGCAAATTGTAGTGAATATATAGCAGATTAATTTCAATAATCAAAATAGAGAAAAATCTCATGTAAAAATTGTTTTAGAATGTAAACAGCATACCTAAACAAGTTAGACCATTCTTTAGATGACAAATTGGGAAATTGATTTGTTTTAAATTCATTTTTAAATTGTAATTTTAAATAGAATTTTGGGGGGACCAAAATAGAATTGTCAGCTTTTAATTTTGTCAAACAAGGTCATTAAACAAATCTAACTACCTACCATTTATTATCATTTCATAGAAAAGAATAGAAAAGGCATTTTGTAAAGATGAAAAACAGACAGTCCATCTCAAGAAAGGGTAGTTGGTGACCTTATACTCTTCTCTCTCTCTAACCCCTTCTTCTGTACCTCCACCCCCCACCCTACAAATACATGCTCTATGATCATATTTCTCTTTTTGCCATGGGCTTGGAAGAACTTTCAGGTAATGATGAAAAGTGTTTTGTGTTTCGTACTGTAAAACAAACCCATGCAAATTTAAACAGAAAGACAGTGGAAAGGATAATGCTGAGAACTTAAAATAAATGATGCAGAATTTAAAGATTAGAATTAAACAGAGAAGAATTTAGATTTGAAAATTAATGAAAATATTAAGAAATAAAGAAATGAAAAATAAAAATATAGATGTGTTAATTTATGAAATTATGTCAATCCAGATGAACTATATAATAGGCTTTCTTCAACCAACCATACAACCATTACTGTTGGTTGCAGAAAAGGAAAGTTGCTGGCAGACAGCTGTTTGATAACGAATGCTGATAAAATTGTATGCCTCCTCTAAACGGCTTAGTTTTAAAAATTAATATTAGGAACATATAAATAATTCCTGATAGCTATGTGAAAGTTAGAAAAAAATCTTAGAATTTCCTTCATATTTTTCTTTTGTTTTGACTCCTGAGTATAAAATAATTTCCTCTTAGGGTAGGTGATCAGATACGCATACTGCATAATAATTCTTCTATTTTTTATTCATAGCAGATGGACGGTGCTATCTAAAAATATTTTAGAGACAGACATTTTAGCACATCAAATGAAGATATAGGCTGCATACAAGATCATTAAGATCTAGAAATTTAAAAAGAGACAAAAAAAAAGAAATAGGGTGTGACTGCAGGAAAGGAAAGATAAAATGTGAAATTATGAACAACTAATTTGAGGGCTTGCAGGCTACCTGCAAGACAGTGTAAGAAATTTATTTTTTCGTTTAAAAAGCAAATAGTGTTATCAGAAACGATTTCAACCATATCATTTACAGATTGTACTGAAAAACAAAAAATTGGGCCACAAAATATATTTAATAAAAAGTAAGCATGACTATAACTATAGACAATTCCTTTCTCTGAAAGAAAAACCCAACTTTTCACAGAAAGGAACACTTACGAGCTCATTAAACTCTTACTAGGCAGAGGTACATATTAAAGGGCAACATTAAAGATCAGGTCTGCGAAGCTATTGCAAGGACCATACTGGTCAGTAGGCCCATTTCTAAAGGTTAAAACAGTATTAGAGATTTTGATCTAAAGTCTTGAAATATATTCCAAGTATGTTACTATATCACGTAATCACAGCACAACATAAAACCATTATTGGATCCAGTCCCGCTAGATAGGGTCAACTGTAATCTGAATATGAGGAGAGACGAAAGAGGTTCCAATCTAACAAACAACCACAAGAAGCCACAGGTGAAGGGAACAACAACAACAACAACAACAACAACAACAACAACAAACAGGAAAAAAAGACAAGAAACAATAGGGAACACTGGGGAACATATCTATAAACACAACTATGGCCCTGCCTTTCATGTGGTAAAGGCTCTGGGCAATTATCAAATCAGAACAAGAGGAAACCAGCAAAGCCTTCTCCTCAGAGTCTCTTCTCTAAGATTCCCATTTCTGAATGTTTTTGGAAATCACCTTCACTCAAAAGAGGAAGATTCACATCCCAATTAGTAATAGTCAAAATCAGGAACTGTATAGTTGCTGGAATGGAAAATCTGATCTTGTCATCTTGCACAAGGTGTAAGCACATACCAATTGGTAAGAAACGCTCTCCCCGTATATGTGTGTATGTGCATTTGAGTGTGTATGTGCATGTGCGTATGTGCATTTGAGTGTGTATGTGCACATATACGTATAAACAGAAGAAGGAAGAAGCATAAATACTGATAAATGCTCATGGTTCCAACAGGAAAGAAGTATTAGCATATCCATACTTTCTATGTTGCTAATTGTGAAGGACAAAGAACTCATGCTTCAGAGAGGGCCCTAGGCCTTGATGCCAATGGTAATATATGAATATTGAATGAGCTAGTCCAAGAGTACAAGAATCAAATCAACAGCACCAAGTCAACCACATGACAAATGAGAGACTCTAAAGAAAAAAGAAAAACCAAGGGCAGGGGATGTATGATGCAGGGGTTAAATTAATAAAGAAATACATAAATAAAATAAAACTATAACATACATACATGCATCTATGTATACATATATATGGATCCTGTGGATTTTTAGTGAATGATATTTGAGAATACCTTGCTGGTTAAGATGAAAATCTGGGCATTTTATAATATAATTTTGTGAACACTGGTGAGTTTTTTCAGGAATACCTATAAACATTTAATCAATATAGGTAACTGTTCTATGTTCTTCCTTGAATTCTTGTGTACACGTGTTATAGACTTTAAAAAAAGAGAACTTGTAAATTATTTCAAGAGAGAACTCACAAGACAGCTTTACATTGATAGATTCAATTAAAAGCAGTGTTGTCCCAATGTCTGCTCTGCTACAGTTGACATGGGGAAAATCTTACATCAGAACTTTTTGTTGGGGTAGAAGGTAATCAGAATGATCCAAAAAGATTGACTACAAAGTTGGATTGGATGAAGTGCAACATTAGGTCTGGAGTGGGAAAACGGGAAGACATATTTCTGAGGTAAAAAGGAAAAAGCGAAATGTTGGTTTTGGAGCAGTAGGGGAGAGAAACTTTGGTATTAAGATTAAAAGGAACCAGGTACATGTGGACGGGATTTGGTTGCTGACAAACTTCCTTAGAATCCCTTGGAGGATCTGACTAGATTCACAGAGAAAGGTTTATTCAAAATGGAAGAGAAAGGATGTAGACTCCAAATGATTCACACTGGTGAATGAATGAATGACCTAGTTACCTGAGGAGGTAGGGTCTTCAGAAAAGTCTGGCAACTCTTCAGGGGGATCCCCATAGAATGAGTTGAATTTGTGACTTGACACAGCTGCTAGAACTGCACCCTAAAGCAAAGAGATAAAAATATTATACATTAAAACAAATACATAAATATAAAAAGTTAACAAATGGTTATTTAAGGATTGATTATTCGGAAAGTCAAATATATAGGAGATGACAGCTAGAAAAAAGGTAGCTTTTAAATAATTTTGGATTCCTTTAAATCAATCACATATGCATATAACAGAATAACACTGTTGGAGACGCAAAAGTATATGAAACCATTCACATCTTGAACTCAAGCAAGTACCACACAATGAAATATTCTGCAGTCTCTATAAAATGATGCTGCAGAAGGATGAAACACAAAGATGCTTGTGATGAATTAGACAAAAAAAGGTTTTAAAACAATCTACAGTATGATCTCATTTAGAAAAAAAGACAACGTATATCAAACTGTTATTAGTATTAGTTATATCTGGGAAGTAGAAATATGAGTCACTTTTCCTTTTTGAATCTTTCCCCCCCTTTCTTTTGTTGTTAACAATGACTATGTGTTACTCTTGTACAGTATTCCTTGATCAGGCCACACAGCAAGAATCAACTACACGTGACTCTTTTAAACCACATGCATAGTCTCCTCTGATTCCTCGTTGGGAATCACTGTCATATTGAGTGCATGACATCCCTTAGGACTGTTGGGTGGAAAAAGGTTGGGAATTATTGTTTCAGTGACAAAAAGAATGATAGTACCTATTTTGTAAAAGTGTTCAATTCTGTGAGTTTTAGGTATTAGGCTAGAATATCCACATGTGTTCCTTGGCTCTGCCACTTTCAAGCTGCATGACGCTACTTGAGTCAATCATTTAACTTCTTGAATTTTTCTTCTCCATCATAAAGTGAGAATATTAAAACAGACATTACTTACTTTATAGGTTTGTCAAAAGTCATAATGTAAATGAAAGTGCTTTGTAAACTGTAAAACATTTTGTAAATGCAAATGATTACTAACCCTACTAATATAGAGCTAGAACATGAACATAGCCTTTTGTTGGTCTAAGTATCAATTCATGCAAGTAGTCTTAAGTCTAAATCTTAAATATTGAACTTGGATTTTTCTTGAAAAGAAAATCTTTTATGTGTGTAGGCATTTTATATATATATGAAAACATTAATAGAAATACATTTCCACAAGATTCATTTTTAGGGGAGTCATGTTAGGGTTTCTTTAAAAAATAGAAATTGAAAAAGATACAGACTGTAGAAAGGGAAGAGCAAAAAACAGAAAAGTGATAATACCATTCTAGGAAACATTTTAGATTTCCAAAAGTCTAGGGTTAATACATGAGAAGTTCTTAGGCAGAATTTTATGGTCAGCTACCATGATGAAAAAATAGTACTGAATGCTGAGTTCTTCTTTCTACAGTAGAAACTTATTTCACTTTACATATTATACATGTTCCCTAAAAGCTGGGTGGGAATGGAATTTTTATAAATCAAATCATGTGTTTGCCTACACTGAAACTAAAATTTTAGAGATGCTTTATTTTTATTTCCAAATAAAGTTCAATTGAGTTTTTAAATTAAATTAACATTAGTTAATAAGATTATATAAAGTTTCAAGTGCACAGTATTATAATACATTGTTTGTATATTGTATTGTGTGCTCATCACCTAAAGTTTAGTCTTCTTCTGTTACCAGGTATTTGACTCCTTTTACCCTCTTTGACCTTCCCCACGCTCTTTCCCCTATAGTATATGTTAGTTTTATGTTTCAAGGCATATTCTAGCTACTACTGTAGCCAAAGATCTAGAAATACTTACACTACCAGGAAAGCACTATTTAAAGGAGCCCTGAGACGTAAATTCTTTTGAAACAATAGTAGAGTTCCTAATTTATCTGTTTTATAGCTAGTGGTTTTGTTTATTTAGTTCTCTAAACTCAGTGACTGCATGCAGTTAGAATTTTCCACACAAAATTATTATGTAAAACAGCAAAATGGTTTTGAAACACTTTATGGATTTATAGAATTTTATTAGAGTGTGAGAGTCAACCTTAGAGATGATTCATTCTAAGAGACGCATTCTGTAGATGAGGAAATTGAGGTTCAGAGAGGCTTAGCAACCTATTAAGATTGCTGCCAACTTTGAGATAGAATCAAGGGTAGACAGAATTGAGATTCTCTGACTACTCCTCCAAGTTCAAGAGTTTTTACTACACTAGGGATCAACAATCATTTTCTGTAAAGGGCCAGACAATAAATATTTTAGGCCTGAAGGCAACTACTCACCTCTGTCATTGTAGGGTGAAAGCAGCCATAGACAATACATACACGAATGTTTCATGCTGTGTTCCAATAAGACTTTCCATATAAAAATAGGTGGTGGGCTAGTTTTGGTTTCCAGGTGGTAGTTTTCTAATCCTTGTACTATACTATTGCTATTAAGGAGCTCAGATCTTATGCAAGTAGTTCTTCAAACTTCCTATTTTATTAAATTCTTGGTAAAGGAGTTTTCTATCTAATTTAGTAGGTACACTTTAGTATGCTTTGAAAGTAAAGCATACCAATTTTGAATTAAGACTATTCACAAGCTGTTAAGATAACTAATATTAAAGATGCAATTTTCAAGCAAATTAATCTAGAAAGGAGAAGACAGATTCTAAACTCAAAGAAATCAATAAGTAATCAATTCTTAACTTAATTATAATTATAGTTCTTATGTCAAACATCAATGGAATGCTCCCAGCTAGATGATTCTGTGTCTCATTTAAGACAGTTAAAAAAAAGAACATGGTTAGCTCAGACTTCTGCTAAGTTAAACTAGTAAACAGACTTAAGGAGGCAAAACAAAGTTATTAAGTAAGAAACATAAGAGTTGAATACATGTATAGCTGACTTGAAGACAACACCAAGCAAAAAAACCAATATGTGCTCCTTTTTTGGTGTCCCCTAACTTAGCTCAGAAACAACACCTTGAAGTTTGATAGGCAGGTACATTTTAACAAGTCTAAATACAAAATACACAAGTATAACATGTAGGATAACTGGCTTTGTATGCAATTGGCAAGGTAACACATAGCCATAGTATAATATACTGGGAGGCGGCAGGGAGCCCACCACAGGGACATGCAAATATGAGTGTGACACAGAATTTGAGAGAGGGTCATCTTATTAGGACACAGAACACTAAATTCAAAGCCTTAAACCTGTAGAGGATGAGGCTGAACAGAAGTAACCAAAAAGGCTAGAAAATCATTTCAAGGTAGAAATGTTAAAGGATTGGGGTTGATTACATTTAATAATTAGGTCCTACGGGCTTTGCTGACTTCAGGCTTTTTTATGGTCTTTGCCTGGTAGTTGGCTAGCTACCAGCTAGGGCGATGAGGGTATTGGGCCATGCATTTCCAACAAAATTTTCTCATGGTATGGCAGAGGTTCAAGAGAGGGAACAAATAAATGCCCTCAGTCCTCCTGAAACCAAAACTCAGAACTATCATAATGTTGCCTCTGCTACATTCTATTGGTCCAAGCAAGTCACAAGGACAGCCAAGATTCAAGGATTAGGAAAACAGATTCTCTTTTTTAATGGGAAGAACTACAAAGTCACATTGCAAAGAGACAAAGACAGCCTGGACAGTGGAGAACTGTGACCATAGTACCTGTATGTACGTGTTTAATAAGTAGCATTTATTGTTATTATTAACCTACAAAAAAAGAATTAGGTCCTAGATGATGAGACAAAATCAAGATGATGAGACAAGTGATTAAATCAGAGCTTTCAATCTCTCTCCATATAGTCACAGCCAAAGTTATCATTTGGTATTGTCATCATAGCCTAAACAGATATGATACTCAAACATAACTTAAACATAGGTCTAAAACCTGGAATTTCATCACATAAAGTTAGGATATATGAATAAATGAGTCTGTGCTATCTTCTTTTAATGAAATTAAAAATGAGACTTGTAAGTGTAGTAGATATGGCTATATTTAAGAGCAGTTGTATGGCAATAGATATTTTAGGAATTCTTTTGGCCTGTGAAAAAGTAGTTCATAAAGATGGTCTTTTGATGTACATAACTTTTAAAAGCAACATTGCCTAACTTAGGAAGTAATAAATTCTCCACTTCGGAATTATAAAATTAATAGACTTGCTTTTTAAAATCAATATAGGAGGATCAAAAATCACTTTAATTATTATTTATGAAACTGCTCATACCAGAATAATATTTTTTCAGTTTTTAGAATCAAAGCTGCCTTTTATGTACTAGATTTATTGCTCTGAGTAGCTGGAGCCCACACCTGCTATGCTAATCTACTGCCTCTACACAAACCCTCACTAGAATGCTGGCTTTCATTAAGGCTCAAAGGTCCTCGAGAAATCCTTAAGTTGGCTCTTGTTGAATTAACAGAAAGGGGAAGAATGCCAAAAGGTAGCTATTAGAGCTTCCTGGCTGACTTCTCGAAAGGTGCTGCATAGGTGTAAACATCACTCTTGGAGGTGCCAAGACTTCAGATAGCAGTGCTGTACAAAAGAACTTTCTGCAATGATAGAAATGTTTATACTTGTGCTGTCCAATACAGTAGCCATCAACCACATGTGGTATTGAGCACTTGAAACACGGCTACTGCAACTGAGAAATCAAATTCAAAATTTTATTTAATATTAATAAATTAAAATAAAAATTTAAATAGCTACATATGGTTAGCGGATAAGTACTGCATTGGATAGTTCAGCTGTATAACATACGGGAAAACAGCATTCCTAAACAAACTTTTTCTAGTTCTGTAAAGTTCAGGAATCCAAGAGACCAATCAATAAGTCAAGGAAGCGTGCAGGCTATGCTTTTGCAATCTGCAAAATCAATAAAGGAAAACTGTAGAAAGTTATCAGGAATCTTCTTCGCTTTCTGTATGTACAAGGAACAAATAATTTTATCCTCTAAATTGAAACACATGGATTCAATTCACCATGTGTTGAACTGATTGCAATAAATTTTTACCCAAATACAGAATCTTGCTTCTATTTATACAGAATTTCTTCGACATATTTCACTGTAGGGAAATTTGCTTTCTGGATGTAGAAATAATTCATGAAGAAAAGGGGGTGATTTTTAGAACAGATTTGCATTCCTGAGCCTCTTTCCTAGGTAGACATGCTCAGACACTCACAGACACCCCCAAGGCCCTCTTCCCACTTCCCTTCTACCCCTCTTGCTCAACAACTACTTCAAGTAGATGACAACCAGGGTTAGAATACAGGTGTGCCGCCTCAAGAGACACACAGAGCATATATTTTCTAGACAGCCTAGATCGCACAGTCTGTCTCATGCATCCTAACATTCAAGTTGAAAAAGTGATCTTCACACCTCAGCCTATGCTCAGGCCTATGTAGTTTATTAAAAGAAATATTGTTTCTAGAGGATTTTTAAAACTGAAATATTAAGTTTCTAGAGCTTAGTATAAACTGGTAACCAAAATGGAGAAATTTTCCATTATCATTCTTAGATGTAAAAATAAAATAATGAAATAAAGGAGAATAAAAAGAAGCATGTAATAATAATTCAAATCACATGCAAAGTTCCATAAACATTTTTTTAATCTACAGTTTGAAACATAGTCTGGAAATGATGCTTTCTAGTTATCCAAATAATTTTCTCATTAGAGATTTGTAATCTTCTGTAGCCCGTTGAAGAGGTTAAGTGTCAAAATGAAAGTACAAATGTGGAAAAAAAATTCTTATTGTTTAGTATCGGTACTATTATAACCAATAATGAGTAACTGTCTTGAAATTTCAGTGAAGTAAAATAAGTAATGTTTTATCTTCTGGCATAGAATATTTTCACAAAACTATCAGAGTGAGAAAAATGTTTTAATTGCAAAAACAATAAAATCACTACTAATAATACCTGTTTGGGTATCAGTCTTTTTGAGGGCAAATTATTTATTGAGATCAAAAATCTTAAATACATGTATACACTTTGATGCTAACAATTCCAGTAGCAGAGAACTTACCCTAAGGATATAATCAGAGCTGTACAAAGATTTATTAATGAAAATAGCCAATGCAATAGTATTCCTGGCCATGGAAAACTGGAAGCAATCTCCATGTCCAACAGCTGGTTAATTAAATTATGATAAATACATATGCTGGATTTTTCTAGAATCATTGCCGTTTGTGCTTTAGAGTAGTAACTCTCAATAAGGTGGACATATCAGAATTACCCATGAGGCTTTTCAATAAATATACAATCCTCCAACCTCCTGCATGCCTGGGGCTGAGGGAGAGAAGGGTGGTGGTCTCTTGGGTGAGTTGAGTGGTACAGTAAGCCATTGTTATTATGGGAATGTGTCATATCCTCAAGTGCGCCAAAGTGAAAGCCAGTATTTAAGAAGAATATTTTATCACCCGGTGTAAAAAAGTGGGTTATGTGAAGTTCACATAAATAACCATTTAAAAGTGTACAATTCAGTGATATTTAGTAGATTCACAACGCTGTGCGGCCACTATTTCTGTCTAGTTCCAAAACATCTTCACCCTGCTTCCCCCAACCCGCCACCAAATTCCCTATACCCATTAAGCAGTCACTACCTAGTATCAGAGCATCACCAATTTGCTTTCTTTCTCTATGGATTTAGAGACATAAATACCTATTCTAGATATTACAAATAAATGGAATTATACAATATATGGCCTTATATGTGTTTTATTGTCCCAGCACCATTTGTTGAAAAAACTATTCCTTCCCCCTTGAATTGCCTTGGCACTTTTGTTGAAAATCAAGTGAGCATAAATATAAGGATTTATACCTGAACTCTTAATTCTGCTCCATAATCTACATATCTATCCTTATACCATACCAGTACCACAGTGTCCTGATAACTGTGGCTTTATAGTAAGTATTGAAATTGGAAAGTATGAGTCCTTCAACTTCGTTCTTTTTTTACAGATTGTTTTGGTTATTCTAGGTCCTTTGCATTTCCACATAAATTTTAGGATCAGTTTGTCAATTTCTGCTAAAACTTTGATAGGGATTGTGTTGATCAATTTGGGATGAACTGCCATCTTAACAATATTGAGTCTTCCAATCCACAAACATTAAATTTCTCTCCATTATTTAGATCTTCTTTAATTTCTCTCAGCAGTAAGGTTTATAAGTCTTACACTTATTTTAGTTAAATTTATTCATAAGTATTTAATTATTTTTAATGGTAGTGTGAATGCAATCGTTTCTTAAATTTTAAGACTGTTCATTGCTCATATATAGAAATACAATTCAATTGTATATACTGATCTTGTATCCTGCCACCTTGCTAAACTTGTTATTTTAAATAGATTTTTAAAGATTCCTTAGGATTTTTTTTATATACAGGATCATATCATCTGTAAACAAAGAAAACTTTACTTTCTTTCCAATCTAAATGCTTTTTATTTTGTTTTCTTGCCTGATTGTACTAGAACCTGAGTATTTGTATTTCTATTAAGTTCTCAGGTGACAGTGATACTATTGGTCTGGGAGATCACACTTGGAGAGCCACTGCTCTAAGGAATGTCTATCACAGAATGGATATGAGACTAGAGGAAAGTAATGAAAGAGAAGTGAATATTATAATATATCACAAGTATAAGATCCTCTCTTTCTAGATACTGTGAAGGAAAATGACAGAAATGGTCAGCAAAGTCTAAGCATAATTACTTAGGAAGAAATAGAAAAATAGAGATTATCCAGTGAAAATTTTCGGGTTCTATACATTTTTGAAAAGCCTTTAAAAACCTCAAAACGCTAATGTCAATGACTGGAAAAAAGCTAAAACGGTATGGCGTGTCCATTAAAGAATTACAGTTATTTATAAATGAAGTACCAAATCAAAGATATGAACATTAAAATCATAATAAAACAATAACAATAATAATGTTAAAAGCAAGTAATATCTTTGGAGTACTTATGACTTCCAGGTACTGTTCTGATTGCTATAATATATTCATTAAAACCTTATAACCTTATAAGTTAGCTATTATCATCTTCATTTTATAGATAAGGAAGTTGAGGCACAGAGAATTTAAACTTGTTCAAGGTTTCACAGCTTGTAAGTGTCAGAGCCAGGATTCACCAAAGGCAATATAGCCCACTCTTTCCCATAATGCTGTATTCCTCTTTCTTCTTGCCACCAACAATAAAAATTTCCAACCTCTAACTAAGTAACAAAAGCAATTTTCTATGTTTTCTGTGAATTTCCCTTTTACTTGCTTCTAAGGGCATCAGAAATTCAGTTGCTGCCCACTGTTTGCGAAGCTTAAAAGTAGTGTCTGGGTAGAATGATGGGTACCTAGCTGTTCATTTGTGAAAATAAGTCGTATGGTGGGCTCTGGAAACCAGGGAAATTGCAATCTCTGTTCTAGCAGCTTACAGAAAAAGCAGAATGAGAATTAGTTCCTTGAGGAAGGTAGGTGTGACATGCTTTATCAAGAGTGACTGAATCACTCAAAAGAATACAGCTGTAGTAGAAGCTGAAAAACTCAATAACCCTGCTGATGTTCCTAATTCTAGGCTGTTTGGTAGGCTTCGAAACTTTAAATATCCTTGCAAAGGGATGTGGTAAATTCACATGACCCCTTTCTGCTGTGACAGCTTGGTCCTATCCAAGAGAATCTTAGTCACCATTTTGGCTATTTTAGGCCCAAGTCTGATTTTGTGGCACCGGGAGAAATACAGCATGTGATTCTTGTGACAGGGCAAACCTAAACCCTATGGTAAAAGGCCTATATTTGGGCAATGAAAGGTTCAACCCCAGACAAAGTAATGTCACATAGTCCAAAGCAGTATTAGAGTTAAGAAGACTTTAGGGAAGAACTGAGAAAGAATTCATGGTTTCTTTGGTGGTGGTGGTGGTGGTGAACTAACTTAAAAACAGCTGACCAAAATTCACTTTGGATAAATAAGATTTTTTTTTTTTTGTAGTCTGTACTGGTTCAGGTATATATCTAATAAAAGAAATAAAAGTCTTGGGAAACTTCTTTGGACATCATCTTAATAATTATTTTTGCCAAGGGCTTTTAAAGCAAAGAGAGAAGAGCCAGTTTGAACCCTTGCTGTAAAAACAATGGAATAACCATCACCAACAATGATGTTAAAATTTCCCTTGCTCTGTAGCAGCACTGCCCAAGAGAACTTTTTGCAATGATGAAAGTCCTCTATCTGCATTGTCCAATAGAGTAGCCACGAGCCACATATGGTTGGTTATTGAGCACTTGAATTTGCTAGTGTGACTGAAGAACTGACCTTTAATTTTATGGAATTTTAATTAATTTAAATTTAAATTGCTACATGTAGGCTGTGGCTACCTTGTTGGACAGTTTGGCTCTATAGGATAATATTGTGGCCTACAGAGTTTCCCCAAACTTCATATAAATGTTGTTATAAATCTAGAGTTGTATACAATCATTCACATATTTCAGGGCTTGACTAATAATGAATAATATTATTGCAAATTGTGACATATCTGCAAATACTTACAAAAAAAGTTTTACAGTTGGCAGGAGTCATGTGGCTAAGGAGGACTACTATCCAACCAACCACTGTGGTCCCCAAACTTTTTGGCACCAGGGACGGGTGCTCATATGAGAATCCCATGCCTGATGATCTGAGGTGGAGCTGAGGCAGTGATGTTAGCACTGGGGAGCGGCTGCAAAGACAGATGAAGCATCGCTTGCTTGCCCACCGCCCACCTCCTGCTGTGCGGCCCAGTTCCTAACAGGCCAAGGACTATGGCCTGGGGGTCGAAACCCTTGACTTAGAAGATAGAGATAAATGTTTTTATAGTAATGAAAAGCAAGCCAAATATAAGTTAATTTTAAGACCATAATATAATAGTTTCCTTTATTGTGGGGAGGGAGAAATGCTGTCCCATAAAATATTTGCCTAATGCTAAAAAGACTCCATTATTTTATGTTAGGTCTTTAAAAAAAACTTTTAAAGTCAAATGGGCTTCCCATATTAGGTAATTATCATTTTTTTAGTGGGGTGGAAGATAAGAAGGGTAGTAAAAGGAGAAAGGTACTTAAGAAGAATAAAGAAAAGGTGAGAAAAGTAATTTGAAAATATCTTCTAGTAGACCAAGGTAGTGGGGATCTTTACTGTTTTGTGATGGTTGTTCAATCCTAGTTTCAATTCTAATTTGGTGTTGTTTCCAGTGACTGAAACTGACATTTTTGTCAAAATATTTGTTTAAGAAAATGCATAGTAAATTACTGTTTTTAAAGTAATTTTATCTTTGCTATGAATTTTAAAAATAATACGAGTCTAAAATATGATTAACCTTCCATTTATTATAACTTATTATTTAGATTCACACTTAGATATTACCTTACATGATTTAAAAAATCAAAATCTTATTGAAATGGTGGTAATTTTTGGAAGTGAGAATTTAGCTATATGAAAAATAATGGCCAACACTAGAATATATTTATGGGCCCTGAAACAGAATAAAAACATCATCATCAATGTATCTGGCTTTTTGATAATTTCTTTGATTTACCTTTAATTTCCTCCTTGCATTGAATTTCCTCAGTTGCTCTACTGTTTCTGGAAGATGAATCTTGTAGGCATAACGATCCCGCTCCTATAAAAGAAGAAAGAAAATGAAACCTATAACTTTCAAAAAGTGAAGAAGCTTAACCTAAAACAACAAAGTCCAAATTCTTAAATGTGAAATTTAGATTGACTTCTAGGAGACTGGAGATTTGATTCCGTGATACCAGTAAACATTCTCAAATGAGGCATATGAAGGTCAAACTAATAGTAAAATAATATTTTATTTTCAGCAACAAGAAAGGGCTGAAATAATGGGTCATGTGCTTTTCAGACATATGGCTAAAATAAGTAATCATAATATGGTGAAGGTATGAAGTTACCTTTGACATGATCTTGTCAGGTAAAATGAGCATTTGAAAAATTAACTCCACAACTTATTCAGTGTTCTGAGTTGTCGGGAATACTGGATTTAAAAAAAAAATCACAGTATCTTTGAGATAGAACAAACTTCAAGGCGATCTACTTCAACCATTTCTCTATGTGAGATCCCCTTCAATCCCTGATAGATGATCATTCTGTTTCACCTTGCCCAGTAGGAGATGACTATTTTATGGCAGCCCATTACAATTTTGAGAAAGCGAAAAAATTCTTACTCAGCCTGGGTCCATATTTGGCTTGTTTGGCCTAGCTCTGTCTTCAGGGGCATCTCAGAATAAACATATTACCTCTTCCATATAATAACTCTTCAGCAGTTAAGAGGGGGATCTTGCTTCCACTGAATCTATTCTTCTTTGTGATAATGTCTCCAGTTGCATAACTATTCCTCATATATATTTCAAAGCTCTTTTGTCATTCTTCTTATCTCCCTCTTTGGTTCTACTCGAATTTGTCAATGTATCTTAAAATATTTATACGCTATAAGTATTCATTTCAGAACTATTTCCTGAGAGCCTACTATGTGCCAGACATTGTTCTTTGTACTTGGGATACATAAGTAAACTGACAAAGATTCAGGCCCTCATGTAGCTCATATTCCAGTGAGAGAAGACAAGAAAATCCAAAAAAGGTAAATCATAGAGTATGTTAAAAGTGCTATGGAATAAAGCAAATAGTAAAGCAAAGTAGGAGGGATTGGTACACTGCAACTTAAAATAGGGTGGTCAAAGTAGACTCACTTGAAAAAAACTTCCAAAAGAAGTGAGGGAGTGGTCTAGGCAGAGAGACCAACTAATGCAAAAGCCCAAAGGAGGAGGTGTGCCTGTAATTTTAGAGATTAGCAATGAGACCTGTGTGTGGAGTAAATCGTAGGTCAGATCAGAGGTGACAAGGCTGGGGTAGGCCATAAAAGGCCTTTGGCTTTTATTCTGGAGGGTTTCAAGCTGTAGTGACATGACCTGACAAATTTTGTAAAGAAAAAAGCAGGGAGACCAGTTAGGAGGCTATTGCAGTAATCAAGGGGAGAGATGATGGTGGATGAAATAAGATGGAAACAATAAAAAAGGTAAAAAGGAGATAGACTCTGAATATACTTTGTTTTCCCCAAAAAGTTTTACTGAGGTATATTTAGCATATGAAAAACTGTGCATGTTTAAAATGTATAATCTGATAAGTTTTGACATATGTATACAACCATAAAACAATCATCACAATTAAGATAATGAATATATCCATCACTCTCAGAAGTTTCCTCATGTCCCCTTGTCATCCTGTTCCCTATTCCCAGGTAATCACTGATCTACTTTCTATCATTATAGATGAGTTTGCATTTTCCAGAATTTTTATATAAATGGAATCATACAGTATGTATTCATTATTATTCAGCTTCTTTCACTCAGTATAAAGATTCTGAACCTCACCCATGTTGTTGTGTGTATCGATAATCCATTCTTTTTTATTGCTGAGTGGTACTGTTGTAAGGATATACCATAATTTGTTTATCCATTCATCTGTTGATGAGCCCTGAGTTGGTTCCAATTTTTGGCCATTATAGATAAAGCTGCCATGAACATTAATATGCAAGTCTTTGTATGGACATATATTTCATTTTTCTTAGGTATATATTTAGGAGCAGAATGGCTGGGTCATATTATAAGAATATATTTAACTTTTTAAGAAACCACTAAATTGTTTTCTAATGTGGTTGTACCATTTTACATCTCCATATCAGTGTATCAGTTCCAGTTATTCTACATCCTCACCAATACTTGGTGTGATTAGTCTTTTTGATTTTAGCCATTCTGATACATGTGTGTATAGATGTCTCATTGTGGCATTAACCTGTATTTCCCTAATGACTAAGGGTGTTGAGCAACTGTGTGTGAGCTTATTTGCCATCCATTTATCTTCTTTGTTGAACTGTCTGTTGAAATCTTCTCACTTTTTTGAATTGGGTTGTATGTTTTCTTAGTTTTAAAAATTTTTTATATATTCTGGACATAAGTCCTTTATTAGGTATATAATTTGCAAATATTTACCCCCCGGTTTGTGGCTTGTCTTTTCATTCTCTTACAGTGTCTTTCCAAGAACAGAAGTTCCTATGACTGAATATATTCTGAAGATAGAGAGAACAGGATTCCCTGACAGACTGGATGGAGGGTGTGAGAGAAAGAGAGGAGCCAAGGTTTTCAGTGTGAGCACAACTGGAAGTCTGACACCAATTGAGATGGGGAAGACTGCAGACAGAATAGGTTTTGAGGGGGAAGACGGTAAGATGGGGAAGAGATCAGGACTTTAGTTTTAGAAATGTTATACTTGAGATATACCTAAAGTCCAAGTGGAGACTCAAATAGATACTTGGACAAATATGCGTGAAGTTCAGGAGAGAAGTCTGTGCTGGGAAAAAATTTTTGAGGGGTCATAAACATTTAGAAGGTATTATGTATTAAGTTAGCACTTAACTGTGCACCAGGCACTGAATTTAGGATTTTCACAGGCATTATTCCATTTATTCTTTAAAACAACTATACAAGATAGTAGAATAATGCTACACATTAGTTGTCTCAAAAGTTATGGTTCAAACTGGACGTAATTATCATCATCACAGCTAGTATTTACTGAGGGCTCATTATATGCCAGGCACTGTTGCAGTGCTTTATGTGCTTATATTACTTATTCCTCACAACAATCCTGTGAGACACACATCATTTTTATCCTACTATATAGTTGAGGAAAACGAGATGAATTATACTAAATGAAGATTAATTAGAGTAAAGTGGGCCTCTTACTTTCCTCAACCTATATTCTATACTATTTGTAAATTAAGTTCAAGGTGATACTCTTATTATTTTGTAACTAAAATTCTTGTTCAGATATGAGCCACTTCTAAAATCATTGTTTTGGTATCATGTACTTACAAATTTATTTTTGAATGTAAATGTAGAATTTACAGTTAGCCTTGTCAAAATTTCACATTATCAGTGAAAACTCCTGAGAAATGAACACAAACACTTCAACATTTATTTTCTATATTAGTGATTAAAAGTAACAAGAAGTCCACTGGAGAGCAAAATTATATTTTTCTTGAGGTCACATACAGCACAATGTCAAAATGACTACAAGTTTCATCTCTGCTGGATTCTATATGCTAAACATCTTAGAAATGATTTCATTATCTTTAGGGACTTAACCTCCTTTCCCTGCACTGAGCCAAAACAGGTTCACCCATACAGAAGATATAAGAATTTATCAAATAATTAACTAACAGAGAAAAGGATAAAATTACTATTTCAGACCGAGCAATGGAATCTTTTAATAGTTTGCTGTTACGATTATGGATTATAAATTTTAATTATGTTATGCTTAGTGATCTTTAATTAACATAAAGTGTTTCCCTCAGTTCTGTGAGCTGTTCTAACAAATCATCAAATCCAAGGAAAGGGGGGTCATGGAAATCTCCAATTCATAGCCAAGTTGGATAAAAGTAGTGAGTAACCTGGGGACCTACTACTTGCCAATGGCATCTGAAGTAGGTGGTAGTCTCATGGGACTGAGCCCTTAATCTGTGGAGTCTGCATTAACTCCAGGTAGTGTCAGAATTGAACTGAAATGTAGGATATCCTGCTGAAGTCTAAAGAATTGCTTGGTGTGTGAAAAAACCCACACATTTGGTATCAGAAGTGTTGCGAGTGTGGTAATAGTATGAGAGTAAAGGAGAAACACAGAGAAGTGTTTTTACTAAAGTTATATGCTATATAATTCCATTTATATTACACTCTCAAAAGGATAAAAAATATAGTGATGAACAATGGATTGGTAGTTAGTAGGGGTTAGGGTTGGAAGGAAGATATGATTATTAAGGAGTAGCATGATGGCTGACAGAACAGTTCCATATCTGGATTATAGTGGTGGTTATTCAATTCTGTACATGTGATAAAATTTCACAGAACTATATACACACACAAAATACATGTAAAAACTGGTAAAATTCAAATAAGGCCTGTGGTTAGTAGTACTGCTCCAATGTTGACTTCCTGGTTTTGATAATTGTTATGGTTATATGTTATCATTGGGGGGAAGAGTGGTGAAGAGTACACAGGAACTCTGTACTAGTTTTGCCACTTCTATGTGAGTCTAATTATTTCAAAATAAAAAGTTTAAAACACATATCTTCCACTCTACATGTTTAACCTTTTATGGGTTTCCTAATTCTAACTACCTTGAATCACTCACTGAGCCCCATCAAGGCAGTTTTTCCTTCCTTAAAAACTCTTGGTCTGGGTATTTCTTTTCCACTCCCACTTTTACTCCCTGGTCAGGCCCCTGTCACCTGACTGGACAGCCATAGCTTCTATAGGATTTCTTTGCCTCTACGGCTTGCATCCGACAGGCAACCCATCTGCACACAGTGTACAAAGGAATTAAATGAACATGCGGCTTGCACGCTATCATTGTTCAAAACCTTGCAGTAACTTTTTCCTCTCTACATTCTGATATCCAAAGAACTTAATTTGGCATTCTAGGATGCATATATTCTTCCCTCAAACCAAAATTTCCAGTCTACTACTGGTACAATCCTTCAAAGAACTGAATGTTTATACAGTAGTCTCCCTTATCCACAGTTCCACTTTCCATGGTTTCAGTTATCCACAGTCAACCATAGTCTGAAAATATTAAATGAAAAATTCCAGAAATAATCAATTTATACATTTTAAATTGTGCGCCGTTCTGAGTAGTGTGATGAAATCTCATACTGTCCCACTCTGTTCCATCCGGATGTGAATCATCCCTTTGTTCAGGGCATCCACACCTGTATATGGCTCCCTGCTAATTAATCAATTAGTAGCTGTCTTGGTTATCAGATAAACTGTTCTATTTTATTATTAGTTATTGTTTTTAATCTCTTACTGTGCTTAATTTACAAATTAAACTTTAGTATAGGTATGTATGTATAAGTAAAAACATAGTATATCTAGGATTTGGTACTATCTGCTGTTTTAGGCATCCACTGGGGGTCTTGGAACGTATCCCTCTAAATACCTGGGGAATACTGTATTATACTAGTTTACTTTCTGTCTCCACCCCCACATGCCCTGGACATTTTCTAATGCTTTGCCTGTGCTTCCCTGTACTTCCGATGTGGAGGGTAGCGCTCCCCTCCCCACTGTTTCAGTCCCACTAACACGCGCAGCCTTCCCTGCAGCTCCAGTCTACAGTGATCTCGCATATTCCTCATTAGTCTTCCTGAGCTGGTACTTCTGTATTCTTGTGTGGTGCTTCTCATGTATGGCTCTTTGAGGTTATCTTTCTGTGTTTTTGTTACATTAGTATCATTTGAAAATCCATTTCACAGCTTGACTATGCCTTTCTCTCATAGATTGGGAAGTTTAGTACATAGCAGACCGTGAACTCTATTTCTATTGAACACCTTTTCTGCTCACCATTCACTAAAGTTAAGTGGAGAGAGAGAGAAGGACACAGTCAAAAAATGTTTGTTTGTAAAATTATGCCTAAATTATGATTTCTGATATTTTCTAAGCAGATAAAATCATGAGATTAAAAAAAAAAGTTTATTAAGGTATCTCTTACCAGAAAGTAAGTAAACAATAACAGAACCCTAAGGCAATATAAATGAGACAAAAGAATAAAAACAAATTTTTCTGGACTAACTAGTCCTACCTGAACGTAATAGTAATGTCATATAACTTTAGAAAAATTTCTATAGCATGTGCCTTGCACTTTAATGAAGTACTTGATTCATTGTCCCTGTATGCAGTAGCTGCTGAATACACATTTAATTGGTTTGTTGATTAATTTTTCCAAAGTTCAAACTGATTAGCCTGACAGAAATACCCTTTTTGTGTTTTAGTACAGCAATATACTTTAGGGTCTACATATTAAGACTAGAAAGGTATAAACAGAGCTCAATTATCTATGAGGAAAGTAAAATTTTAGTTGGTCTTACTTTTCTTGGAATGAATACTCACAATAGGCATCACTAATTTAAACAGATAAGGACATTAACACAGGTATGATTTAACAATCATAAGACATTCACATATTACTTGGTCTAATTACTCAAATTCTTTTTTGATATGAAATGACTGAATAGGACATCATTTTTTTTTTTTCACCAAAGAAATAATTCTTGTTTTTTTGTAGGGTTTTTTTTTGGACGCAAAGCAATGGTATTATGACTTTGGGCACTCTTCATTACAAGAATTTTCATCATAAGGATTTTCATCATATTTCTTCACTTTGCAGTTATTCAGGAGTTTTTCATATCTAAACCAGAGCTTAAATTTTAACCATTACTAAATTAATACCACCACATCCAGAGCAATGATTTACAAATATATATGGACAAGTATTTAAATATAGCAAGTCTGTTCTCATCAGCTATATAACATTCTCATCGAATTCTTCCATCTTCAGATGATGCATAAGCAATGAAGGTAAATTGTAGTTCAAACATGGTGCATGACACTGAGCTCAAACAGCCTTCTGGACCTTTTTCATTTAAGTTATTCTGGTGCCAGAAATCTATATTATGTATTGATTTCAGATTACTGAGAACGAGAACTATAATCATCACAGGGACAAGGGTTTCCAAAAATAAATATGTTATTAGCCAAGATAAGCATGATAACGAAAGCCAAATTTTCTAAATGATCTTAACAATAACTAATACGACTGTCATTATTATTTGGCATTTAAATTAGCTTTTAATGGACAAAAGATCCCCATTATGGAGAAATGAGGAAGGCAAAGGAGAAATAGGAATATCCCTTACACTGTTCATTTCTGGGAGAAGGAAATATAGGTATACCTCAGAGATATTGTGGGTTCGGTTTCGGACCACCAGAATAAAGCAAGTCACATGAATTTTTTGGCTTCCTGGTGGATATAAAAGTTATACTTACACTATACTGTAGTAGTCTATTAAGTGTGCAATAACAGCATTATGTGTAAAAAAAACCAATGTATATACCCTAATTAAAAATACTTCATTGCTAAAAAAATGCTAACCATCATCTGAGCTTTTAGCAAGTCATAATCTTTTTGCTGGTGGAAGGTCTGACCTTCAATTTCTAAAAAAAATGCAGTATCTGTGAAGTACAATAAGGCAAAGAGCCATAAAACAAGGTATGCCTGTACTAAGAAAGTATCTAAGAACGGTACCTACTCTTTTCTGGGAGAAATCAAGAATAACTAGAACTGGATATCTCAAGTCAACAGTACCTAAAACTGAGTATCAGAGGGTTTGAGAAGTAATATTCTTAAGGATAACAAGATCCATTGGCGTGTCAAAATTGTTCTGTAATATTATTATTCATGTCAATGCTACTAAGATACATTATTAATCTATGTTTTAATATATTTTATTATTTTGCATAATCTCTTGGGATGTAGCAAGATATAATATAATGAACATCCATTCATTCATGTATTAAATTATTAATACATGATTGATACATCATGTAGTAAAGCATTAATACATGCTCAAAAATATTTATTGAGCACCTACTACATACTCGATACTTTCTAGGGTGCTAGACAGAAATGAATCAACAGCCTCAAATCCCCATCCTCATGCAGCTTATATTTTATGGGGATAAATATGACAACAAACAAGTAAAATATAAGTCTGCCTTATGGTGACAAATGCTATACAGAAAACTAAGGCAGGGGAGGGGGACAGGGAATACTGGTGGAAGAGGGTCATTCTTTCTCTCAAATTTTAAATTGGGTGCTCAGGAAAGAGCTTACTAAGAAGTTCATATTTAAGCAAATATCTGAAGATGGTGAGGGAAGAAGCTGTGACGATATCTGGAGGAAGAGTGTTCTAGGGAAAGGGCTTGACTAACACAGGAGTGCTGAGGCAAGAATGTGCCTACTGCCAGAGGAACAGCAAGGAGGCCAATATGAGGGGAACAGAGTGAGAGAAGAGGACAGTAAGGGTGAAATCAGAGAGGTATGAAGGAGCAAAACTATATATTAGATTAAGAACAACTATATCAGGAAGAGGCCTGGCCTGAAGGTATAAATTCAGGAGTCACTGGTGTATAGACAGCATTTAAAGCCATTAAAACTAGATGAGGTCTCCAAGGGCCTGAGTGTAGAAAAAAAGAGGAGTAAGAATGGAGGCCTACGGCACTGCAATGTGAAGAGGTGGGTAAGATGAGGAAGAATCAGCACGATCTGAGAAGGAGCAGGCATGGAGGCAGCAGGGAAACTAGGGGAGTGAGGTGTCCTGAAGCCAAGAGAAGACAGTGTTTCAGGAGGATAAATGTCTACTGTTGTTGAGATGCCAAGAGAGAAAAGACCTGAGATTTGACTACTGGACTTGAGTAGTGTGAAGGTCATTAGTGACTTGACTAATGTCAGTGGAGTTGGTAGGATTGTAATCCATTAGAGTGTTTTAAGAAGAAGGGATGGGAGAAACTGGAGAAAGTGAGTACAGACAACTCTATAAGACTTTTGCTATCAAGGGGAGCAGAA
>NW_024340701.1:18894651-18947319 GCF_902729225.1 Pteropus medius
TACAAAGGCCAAAAAAAAAAAAAAAGTATAAAACAGTTTTACCTTCTTACCTCCATAAGCTTCAGTTGCGGCTTAAAAGAATAAGGCGGCTTAAAAGAATAAGGCTGCAACTCAAACTACTTTATCTTTCTTTTCTTTTCTTTTTCTTCCCTTTTTCTTTACCTTTTCTAAAGCCCATATAAAACTCTAAAATTACTGAGGAACTGAAAAGAAAACTTTAGGGGCCTCACAGTTTTAGAGTCTAGTGTTCTATAAACCCGGGTGTTTGGTTTTATGTTGCTGAGCAAGACTGAAAATGAAACAGTGATTCTGTAGAGTAGAAAGTACAGGTTTTAGTAATGATGGGAGGAAAAAGAACTTTCCCAACATAAGCTGCCTTGATCTGATACTCAGTCCCCTATATTCCCATGTACAGCATCCTATTCCATCATCCATATGTGGTGGTACAGGGCGAAAAAGTCTAAGAAGAACTAGGGTAGTGAGGTCAACCTTAAGGATATTGATTTCCAAGAATTCCTTAGGTCTTTTTGGTAAAGCGATTCACAATATCAGTAACGACTTTTTATTTTTTTGAATAATTAAAGTAATAATTTACTAATCAGAAATCTGTGAATAGTACACGTGGTTTCCAATCCACATTAGCCAAAGAAAAATATGAATGTTTTAGTTACACTAAGATGGCTCTAAATTAATTATATTGTGGGCTACAGTTGTGATACTGGCATTTCAGGCTATCCTGGAATGTAAATGGCAAAATAATTTAGCTGTGGGGGCTGACCACATAAAATGCAATCATATGTGTGATAGAACAAACCAAATAAAGGCCGATGGGCATTAAATATAAAATAAAGATGAAGAATTACTAAAATTACCTGAATGCAATTTCCATTTTAACTTTACAAATGAAGCAAAAAGCTTTAAAAATCAAGCAGTTTTCTCAATTTATGCAAAAAAAAAGGCCAAAGTTCATTTTCCAGCTTAGCTTGAATAAATGAGATTGGTCACCAGACGGCTAATGGATGCTTTTAAATCTGGGCTCAGGTTTGCCATGAACACCTTACTCAGGGTAAAAATTAAAGGTCAAATTCTATCACAATAAATGCTAAGGATCATTCCAAATTCTTTCCCTGAACTAGAATTTTGTTTGAAATCAGTAGGGCACTTTTGCCTAGCTAAACAAGCAGTTTTACAAGAATATATTATAAGAATATATTGATTTGTAGTATGGTTTGTGAATCTGAGGGCCTAGGACTCAAACTGTCATCTTGCATGTGAGGGGAAGGGGGCACATCGGTGTGGTCTCTGGTTTTTACACCGTATCAAAGAGTATTAGGGTCCCTGTTTTCTAGCCTGAACACAGAGGATAACTTTAGCTGCAGCACAGGGGAAACAAGGGAGGGAGGGGCAAGTCAATGGTTTCTTTAAAGCCAGTCCCCTCTCTCCCCGCTAGATGATAGTTTAGCTGAGAGCAACTCCAAATTACTTAAGGCTTATGCTGCCTACCAAGGCCAATGATGTAAGCAAAGAACTTTTCTCTGACTTGGTAACTATGTGATAATCAATAAGCAATCCAAAGACAGACCTTTCAAATAACATTTTTCTGAATAATTTAATCTCAATGGAAAAAGTAAAAACATTCATAATATGTTACCTTATATTTCCCTTTAATAATGCCTTCAAACAATCTTTCCTTGGTTCCATAAAAAGGCAAACAACCACTTAGCAGGATAAAAAGGATCACGCCACAACCCCAGACATCTACAGGTTTTCCATAAGGCTCTCTTTTGACAACTTCTGGAGCCATAAAATGAGGTGTTCCAACACGTCCTACATGTAAAACAACATCAAGGAAAAAAATGTTAACATAAAATGGGCTTTTCCTCCCATTTGAAGACAAAATAAAAGAACAATAACAGTCTGAATGAAAAGTTTAACAATATAAATATTCTTTTACCACCTTTCCCCTCCTCCATAAAATTAAGTTTGCAATAAATTATCTATCTAATCACCTCTTGAAAATAGAGCCCAGGATAGGTAATTTGTCTTCTAAAACTGGTACTTTCTATTGAATTCAGCAGGATACATGGTGTTTACCTATTTCTTGCTTCATGAAGAAGTTGTTTAAATTTTCTAATTTTCACATGTTTAAAAATCACTAAAAATATAGAGCAGAGGCAGGTAAAAGTCAGCAGGCAGAGTCTGTAGCTGCCCAGGAAAGAACTGGGAGGGCCTGCCCTGGACAGGGGCAGGAAGGGGATGGGTGGGGCAGGAGTGAGAAAAAAACTCTGTGGAGAAAAGGATTACGTTTGACTGCCAAATGGAAATTTCTCAAATTAAACCTAATGAGAACTTTTATTTGGAATGTGAATTTGATCAGCTGACTTGACTAGCAATTAACAACGATTAATATTTTGTTATAATAGGATATTAAAGCTTCCTCCTGATGTTAACATTGGAAGAGAATGAGAGCAAGTATATGACATAAAGCAAAGTCATAGCGCTCCTCCCATTCAATCTTTTTTGACTTCCATCTTCTTTAAAGATTTTTCTTTTTTTCCTCTCAAAGCTAGCTTTCAAGAAAGAATCTGATAACAGTTATTTGCATACTAGTAACCATTTTTAATTCAGCATCCCATATCTCAAAGGGAGTCTTTTCTTCTACTGTAGAATGAAAGGCTTATACCCTGTAGGGAAATTATTGTGGGAGGGGGCACTGCCCCCCAGACTTGGCAGCTCTTCTAGCTGTTTGCAGGCCCAGCCCCCTCCTTTCTTCCTTTTCTCCTCTCTCTCATCATACTGACTCTAAGATCACTTTTACTTTGAATATTTCATAATACTTCATCTAGAGCTCAGAGCTGTGGTTCAGAGTTAAAAAAAAAATGTCAGAGATCCCCTAATCCAGAGAGAGAGAGAATGTATCATAAAGTCCTATTAGTGCTTGCTAAGCTCAGCTGGGATGAAGATGGATAAAGCAGCTCTTAGTTTGTATACTGGGGATGTGCCCTTGCTTCGGATCATTATGGTTCCCCTCTCTTCCTCATAATAGAAGAGATTAAGTTCAGGGTTCAGAAAGTGAAAATATTTTCATTTAAAATGTATAGTAGATCAGTGAAAACTACTGGTTAGAAGGAAATATTTTTATTTCTGTATTGCCCCATTTTGCTTCCTCAAGTAACATAAAGAAGCTGAAGCGCTGACACGTAAGCTTCCTACTTCATTAACAGCCTGGATAGGGTGGGACCGTTGGAGATTCACTGTGTTCCAATGGACGACAGCTGGCATGAATAGGGAAGAGCAGGACAAGAGATCAGGGTACCTGCCAACAGTTGGCATTATGCTTTGAAACTTACCTTCTACCACTTCTCACACAAGAATGGGCCAAGCAACTCAAAGTGAGGGCCTCACTTTGGGATTAGTCAGAGCCACCATGGCCAACTCGAGCCATCCTAAGGAGGTTCTCTCCATTTATCTGGATTGAAGACTACCTTGATGTGGAGAATTAGTGTTTATCCTTGAGGAATATGCATGTCTTTTGGTTCAAGAATTTGCTCAAAGATGATATAAGGAAGGACCATGGTAGAAAGTATAAGAATGATCTTTTTTATTTTGTGTAGATTGGCAGACTGTAAAAGGACCAGAGTTAACCTTTAACATACACTCATCTCCCCAAACTCTGTGATTTCTTAACTTTTCCTTCTTGTGGTCACTTGATTTTCATGACCGATAACAAATTCTAAGAACAGGAAGCCAATTACCAATATTAAATGTCAATGTATATGACATACATCAGATATATATTTAAATGTTATTTTCTGATGATATCATAAAACCTTATTACCTAGAACCCAAGGGAGGGAATTGTTCTGTTTCAATAGTTACACATTCAGTACTATAGGACTTGAATCTTTATACACCCAAACCTTTTTACTTTAATACTTTTGGATGGCTACCTTCCTACAATTTCTTGACTACTTTTATACAAGATGCTGCACACAATTTAAACTTTTCTTGATTACTTATTGTGGATTGAATTATTATCGTGGATATCAATTAAAGAACTATGCTATAGAACAGGAAACACTCCCAGGAACTGCAGAAGTATGCAAGGGTTATTTCTTCACTATCAAAAGGCTGCTGTGCTTTCCCGGTTTTGGTATCTGATCAACATACTTTTTGTTAGGCTTTCATTTTTTTTCTCTCGCTATGTTTACTTCAGCCTCATAATTTGTTGCATAAGATCTGCTATTAACTGGAAACTAACAAGAAACCAGGATATTTCATTTAATAACAATTTCTAAGTACCTGCTAGGTCCTAGACACCGTAGTAGGTGCTGTGACATACAGAGGGATAAGCCACAGTCCCTCTGGACCTTGGCAAAGCTTAGTTTTTGATATCAAATGCTATATGGAAGAATGTAACTCAGTTATGGTAATATGGAAGAGAAGGAGTAGGTTACCTAATTCAGGATGGCGAAGTTCAGCCTGCTTTTAAGATGAGATGATTGTTGGCTCAGGCTTCAAGAACAGTAGGAGTTAACTAGATAGATAAAATAACAAAAGGTATTCCAACCAAGGGAAATAGCAGGTACAAGGTATAAAGGAACATGAAAAATGGGAGCATGTCAGCCTCAGAGAGAGTGTCTTTAGCTCACCTGAGAGACTATCAGTGGGTTTTAAAGGCAGAAAAGTCTTGCTGCTATTATGATTTCCTAGGTTCCTAGTTATCCTTTGGATAAGTGAATTTTCCAAATAGCTGAGTTTCAGTAGGGGAAGTGTAAACATATGTAAGTGGTTTTTACTATATAGAGAGACTTCCTTTCTATTTGGAGGACTGAGTGATCAAAGATTCCAACTGACAGTAAAATAGCTTTCTGTTAAATATTAGCAAATTAACTGATAAATATTAGCAAAAATTTCAAAAGTACCTTAAACAACATAAAACAACATATATTATTTTTAAAGTCATTGTAATGCTCTTAGTAGTTATTTTAAGACTGTAAGGAAAAGTTAAAAGATGACAATATTTTGACCATCAATAAGTATTTTAATTCTAGAAATACTAAGAAAAATAAATTTTGCATAGCTCACCCATTGTTGGTTCAAAATCAGGTTTAAAAATATGCAGTTAAGGGGAAAGGTTCATAGACTTTTGGAAAATAGGTAGGTTAACATGCAGAAAATGTTAAGGTAAATCGAATGAATCTGTTTTTCCCTTCAATCAAGATGTACAATAAAGAAACAAAGTCATTACATGTGGTCAGTATATAACAGATAAAATGAATTGGTTTCACTTCATTTTATTTCATCGACCTTGGGAATGTAAGCATCAGAAATTATTTAATTGTATAGTCTTAACACGGGAATGATCTGTTCAATACCAGATTTGAATGTTAGTTTCAGAGCAACATTTGTTTAAAAAAACAACGGATTTGTAGTCGATTGCAAAATTAATATGAGCCAGCAGTGTTATGTGGTTGTCTAAAAAGCTAATGCAACTTGGGGAGCTTGGTAGAAATTAAGACCCAAAGCAATAGAAGTGATAGCCCCAAGCTCCTGTGTGCTGGACCGTACCTGTAGTTGTGTTCAGTTCTGGCTCCATACTTCACGCATAGTGAAAAGATTCTGAACCAGTTCATATGAGGAATGCTTAAATTAACCTAGACAAGTTAACTTGGACAAGACTTCAGGGAAAATGACAGCTGTCTTCAAACATCTGAATGGCTATCATGTGGAAGGATTAAAATTGTTCAGAGTGGCTACAAAAATCTGAATGAGGACTTCTGGGCGGAAGTTACAGGAAGATAGACTTCTATTCAATGCAAGGATGAATGTTTCAATGTTTAAGGACCTTTCCAAACATGGAATGAACTGTCCTGGGACATAGTGAGTTTTTTGCTATCTGAGGAATTAAACTAAAGCTCAATCTTTTGCTGGGAATTTTCTGAAGGAATTCAATCATTAGTTCTAAGACTGGAGAAGTTAAGGCCCCTTTGAATCCTGAGATTCAATGATTCTATGATTAAACCATGCTTTATTCCCTGACCCTTTGGTCAGTTTTCTAATCACAGATGAAAAGTTTTGAATTAGGAAAAAAATCAGTTTTTAAAACTATACTCAACTTGCAGTTTCTCATATTATTGGAAATGATTAGCTGCAAGAAAATGCAAAACCACAAGAAAATGTAAATACAATTTAATTTTAGAGGGCGATATGGTGAAATAACAATTTAAAGAATACAACTATGACTCATGGTTCATTTTTCAGAAGATGGTCTGTGTTAACACTGCTTTGATGTTTTAATAATAGTGAATGAAATGAAATGAAATATCCTGTGTAACAGATTATTACTTTGATATTTATTATTTGTCAGGTATTTGAATTTAATATAAGCATTCTTGAAAGACAACATGTTTAAAAAGGTTCTGTTGACATTTTTCATATTTTTCCTCTTTGCGAAGGTTGGCAATATTTGGAGATAGAAAATAGAAAGCGAAGACTAAAAGACTGATAATCTGTAGAACAGACAACTAAGTAATTTGCAAAACTGAGGAACAGGACTAAAATCAAGACAGCATTCTGAGCTGGAGTGTATTCAAAGAATAAACAAAAAACCAAATACTTGAATCTGTAATTAGCATGCACCTCTGTACACTGGTGAAGAAAGTTTCTATTTTAACTTTTCTTCTTTGTTTTTTTGGCATGGGAATTTTCTAATGTTTTGCTATGGCTAATAATAAAATCAGCCTGCATTCACATCTGCTTGCTCCTCCAAATACACAGTTTATGGCTTGAGCAGGACTCTGACCAATGGAAAGAGGAAAACAGTATGAAATTAAAAATTAGCCATAGGTGTAAACTTGAAAGTGGTTAATCCGCACATTTTAGATTTGATTTCGTTTGCTCAGTTCAACTTTAAAAGTCACTTTGCCTCAAATATCATCTTCTAACACTGTTTTAATCTCTTCTCTGTTAAGTGCTGGGGATACAAAGAGTAAAAAGACAGTCTATTCTTAAGGGACTAAAATTCGAGTTATGACTACAGTTATTAAATTCAAAACCATATGATGGCACTTTTGGGGAGTCGGGTAGGGTTGGGTGGAATGGGGTATGGGTATAAAACACTGAAGGTAGGCTAATATTTAGTTTGAAAGTTTTATATCAGCCTGAAAGTGACCAGGTTTTGAATGATATGTATTTTTTTTAAAAGTATTCTTACCTCCAGCTACAAGTCCAGACTCCCCTAATTGAATAGCTACCCCAAAGCCTCCAAGCTTGACAGGTGCTGAGTTTTCCTTTGAGGCCAGTAGAACACAGTGAGGCTGAAAAGAAAATGAGACAGACAGACAAACCAAAAAACCAAAGGTAAGGATTAATCGAATATGAACAATTCAATCTACACAAAACAGTAACATGACAATACAAAAATACATTAAAAACATCTAAAATTATTTTGGATGCTTGAATTATTTGTCCTATTCTTATCTCTGGCTAACTTCTCCAAAAGCTTACCTGTTCTATTCAGTATTTTTCAGGTATTATTTGCTTCTAAGATTAGGGTACGGTGTTAAGAATTACTCAAGATACTAATCACTATGTTGTACACCTGGAACTAATATAATATCGTATGTCAACTATAATTTAAAAAAATTAAAAGAAGAATTACTCAGGAAGCATGGATGTTCAAGAAAGACATACAATTTCTGTCTTTTCATGCAATATTCTCTTCCTTTGAGTGACAGTTTACATTTGTTTAAGGAAAAATATATTTGACAAACATATTTGCCAAAATAGTTCTTGAAATCTCTGACTTTATCTACACTGTATCTTGGCCTTCAAGGGATGCTGATGGTCCTTTCTTTACCTACCCTCCCACCATCTTCTTTCTTTTCTTTATGTATTCCACCCCTTAGTAAGAAAAGTCAGATTTAATGACTCCAATTGATCCTTGCTCCTAGGGAATTCACTGCCCTCCCTGGGAAGACCTTTTCTCTGAAACTGCTCTTTCTCTCTGTGGGAGTGGGAGGTGAGAAATGAGAAGAGGGGAAGGAGATGACTCCGTTGGGCTCTAGTCCAGGGCAAAGATATCCTGCCCACTCCAGAGTAGCTGCTTGACCAAAGCTCCCTACAATTCACATGCTTTGTGGTTACAATGAGAGTTTATTTGTAGGACATTGTCTTCTGCACCTCTCTCTTTCTGGGACCTTGTTGGGCCTGATATCAGGAAAGCTGGTTCAAACAGAGATTGATGACAATGGACCTGAAGATGAAAGCAATAGCCCTAGCATGATTCTGGTGTGGGGCACAGTAAGTGAACAAGCCTAGGAAAGGATAGGCCTTGAAGCCACGGTCAGAACTCCGGATTTTATGATGAGTGACATGGGAAACCACTGGAAAGTTCTGAGCTGGGGAACATTATGATAAGTTTTAGGTCCTGAAAGGAGCACTTGCATGGAGAACAGATTGCCAGGGCACAAGAATAGAAGAAAGGAGACCAGGTAGGAGGCTTCTGTAGTTGTTTGGGCAAGAAAAATTGTAATTTGGACTAGATCAGAGTGACAGAAGCAGAGATGGTAAGAAGTGGTCAAATTCAGGATATATTCTGAAGGTAAAGCTGACAGGAAATGCTACTGGATATGGCGTATGAGAGAAAAAGATAAGTCAAATATGACAATTAGGTTTTAGTTCTGGGCAACTGAGTGAAAATGAAGATGCCATTTACTGAAATTGGAAACACAGGGGGAGGCGTCTGTAAGAGGGATCAAGAATTTGGTTTTACATAAATTGAGTGTGAGAGCTTATAAAATGGAAGAGGGAAGGCTGGGATTAGAGGTATAAATTTGGGATCTACAGCATACAGACAGCATTTACAGTCAAAGTAATGAATTAAATTGCTTAGGTAGAAAGATTGAGACTTGATTCACACCACCAATATTTGAGGTCAGGAAAACGAGAATAATCTAGCAAAAGAAATAGGAAAATCAGAGGAGTCTGTGTCCTGGAATGCTACTGAGATGTCATTTGAGATAAGAACTGAGAACTGACTATTAGATTTGGCGATTTGGGTGTCACTGGTGATCTTGATAAGAGGGGTTTTGGTAGTATAACAGAGACAAAAAAATCCCCATTGGACCAAGTTCAAGAGAGAATGAGAATGGTTTTTGTTTGTTTGTTTAGTTTAAATAAATTGATTTATTTTTAAAAATGACACCACAAAATGCTGCTGAGAGTGTGCAGACTGGATCATTGATACATTGCTAGTAAAAAGGTATGGCCACTCTGGATAAGAGTTTGGCAGTTTTGTAAAAAACTAAAGATGCAACTACCAAACAACCCAGCAATTACAATCCTGTGCATTTATCTCAGAAAAATAAAAACTTACATTCACACAAGAACCTGTGCATGAATATTTATAGCAGCTTTTTCCATGATAGATAGAGAATGAGAAGGATGATATGGAGATAGTAAATTCAGATATCTTTCAAAATTTTACTGTATTAGGAATAGAGAAATGGGACGTAGCTAGAAAAGAATGTAAAGGAAGGAAGTTTCTTTTTTGAAAACTTTTTAATGTTTATAATTAGAGAAAATAGATTAGTAAACTTCCGTATGACTATCACCTAGCTTTACCAATCACTGCCATTCTGCCATTCTTGCTTCACCTATCCCCATTTATTATTTTTTTTGCTCAAGTATTTCAAAATAAATCATATCATCTCACTTGTTAATAGCTCAGTATTTCTAACAGATGACTTAAAAAAACCTAATATAATCACATCCAATAAAATTGACAATTCTTTAATATCATCTAATATAAATCCATATTCAAATTTCTTTGACTGTCTCAAAAATGTCTTTTTACAGTTGGTTAGTTCAAAATGGTATTTAAAGTCCATACATTGTATTTGATAGTTATATCACTCGAGTCTCTTTTACTCTATTAACATATCCCCCTCATACCTTTTTAAAAAATGTTCATGCCATTGATTTGTTAGGATACTAGGTACTTTTCCCTGTGGAATCCCCTATGATCTGGACTTGGCTAAATATACCTACATAATGCCATTTAATATGTTCCTCAATTTCCTGTATTTCCTGTAAATTCATAGTTAGATCTAGAAACTTGATTAGATTCACATTCAATTTTAATTTTTTTTTGCTATAATACTTCATAAGCGGTATACCTATTTTATCACATCAGGAAGAACATAACGTCTGTTTGTCCTACTTTGATCAGTTTTGTCTGCCTTGATCCATCATTAGAAAGTTCATCATCAAATTTCATTCAGTGATTTTAGCTAGCCACTCTTGCCTAGTTCTATAATTAGAGATTTTCGAAATTGAGGTTCTCCCTTATTGTTATGAAAACTATCAAACACAGAGAAAAATGAAAGAATTGTACAGTAAATAGACATATTCACCACATAGATTCTACAATTAACATTATGCTACATTTCCTTTACCAAATATCTATCCATTCATTCCTCTATACAATCATTAATTTGTCTTTTCACTACACTTTGGCACACATATCATTAGAGTTTAATATTTGTTTAAAATTATGTTTAAGGTAAAATTTACATACTGTGAAATGCACAAATCTTAAGAGTACTATTACAGAGTTTTGACAACTTACATATATTTGTGTAACCCAAATCCCTATCGAGATATTATCTTCATCCCAGAAATCTCCCTCATCCTCCTCCCATTCAATCTCTGCTGCCATGTCCCCAGTGCAAGCCACTATTTTGATATTTTTTCACCATAAGTTTGTTTTGCCTATACTAGAACTTCATATACACAAAGCCATATAGGATATATTCTTTTCTGTAAGCCTTCTCTTGCTCAGCATGTTTCTGAGATTCATCCATTTTGTTGTGATCAGTAGTTCATTTCTTTTTATTGCTGAGTAAGTATTCTGTTGTATAAATATACTAGTTTGCCCATTTTCCTCTTGATTGACATTAGAGATGTTTCTAGTTTTTGGATATTATGAATAAAGCTGTTATGAACTATTTCCAGAATAACAAGTTGGTTTCTAGGCAACCTCCAAAGGTGAATGATGAAGGTTTTTTTTTTTTTTTGGTATTATCAATTTATAGAAGATTTTATATATTTGATGTTTTTAATCACTGCAATATTATTCATTTTGATGCTCAAATCCCATTTTTAGCCAGTTGGAGCTCCTTTAAGTCAGCTCTTATGTTCTCTTGTAAGACTCTAGGAGTCTGATAACTTCCTTGCTTTCAGACACAAGATGTTTGAGGCTTGTCTTTTTCATTTCTTGCCCCAGATCTGGAATTGGCATTTCTCCAAGCAGCCCCTTTTCTGTTTAGTGGGAAAGGTATATAAATCCACATAAGTTACATAATCCACATAGTAGATACATTATTACTACTGGATTATCATTGCTTTGATTTTTCAGTGAACAGAGCTAAAAATGTATGTATTTTTTATAAGGAGAAAAACACATCACCAAATCATACTGATGCTTCTACCTGCTCAATTATAGGGTTTTTACTTCTTTTTCTCAAGCAATGTTGATACCTAATGACATTAACATAATTACTCATTTATCCTTTATCCTTTAGTGTGTGTGTATATAAAAGTTTAAAAATAACAATGCTTATATTACCAGTAACGACAAAATCACTGTACGCTGCTTAAGATTTCTTTGTGGTTTTGTCCTTAGGATATAACCTAAAAGGGATGCCTAGTTAAAGTATTATTTTACTGTTTAAGAAAGTAAGAATTTATCAGTTTATGCTGATGTAAAAAATAAGTAAATGAATGGGAGGGGGAAGAATAAGCTTTCCTTGAAGTAGAAAATTAATTAATAAATATAGAATAAATTCTGGCATTAGAAAATCACCATTTGGCAATTATCATCATGATTGATTCAGGTAAGAACCATCAAAGGGTGCTAACTGGTGGGTGGAATGTTTCCAGTGACAGGATATTTATATAATTTCGAAGTAGCTCGCCACAGGATATTTATTAAATACAGAAGATAAAATAGTAATTTCACAGAGGAGAAACCTGGCAGACATTACTGTCAAAGTTACTATTGCTAGTAATGGGACTAACTGATAGCATGTGCTTCCTTTACTGAGAAGAACTCAGCAACATTGCCAAAGGACATAACTGGATCTAATCATAAATAAAAAAACATCAGACAAACCCAAACAAAGGGACATTCTAGAAAGTAACTGGCCCATTTTCTTCAAATACTGTTCCAGATTAAAGGGATTAAAGGAGACCAAAGAGATTTAACAGCTAAAATGCAATACATAATCTTGTTTTTATTTTTGCTATAAAAGATATTATTAAAACAATTGAAATTGGATCAAGAGCTAGAAATTACATAATAGTATTCTTTCAATATAAATTCCCTGATTTTGATAATTTTACTGTGGCTATTAAGATAATTCCTTATTTTGGGGAAATATATAGATAGGTAGATAAAGAAATAGGTAAGAGTGAGACATTCAGAAGGATAAAACAAATTAGAAAATGTTAACATATGGAGAATCTGAGTAGAAGGTGTCTGGAATTGTTTGTACTATTCTTTTAACTTTTCTGTAAGTCTTAAATTATGTAAAAAAACCCACTCCATTTTAAAGTCACTTAAAATAATTCTCCTTATGGTTATACTTTCAATTTGTTACATGGTGAGGTCAATTGGTTTTAATTAGATTTTGACTTAATTTGGTGTTTTAATTATATAAAATGTTTATATAGTTCCCAAGTCAAAACTGTAAACAAATACCATTCAGAGAGGTCCAGCTTTTGTCTCCTCTCCTCATTCCCAGTCTCTCCCACTTCACAGGTAATTATTAGCATTTATTTTTTGGTTTATCTTTCTATTGTTTTGAGTTTTTTGAAAATAAGGAAATACATATAAGTATTCAAAAATTTCACATAACAATATATTTGATAGATGACTCCACAGAAGTAACTAGAGATCTCCTTTTTTATTTTTTTAAAGAGAAACATTTGTGGGCTGATGGGAAAGATCCTCTACAGAGGAAAAAATGACCAGGGAGAGAGAGGATGGGATGTAACGCACTGGTGACAGTGAAGGCAGGGTAGTGAGGCACCTGTAGAGGCAGACAGATGTGGATGTAGGATGAGGAAGTATTCTCTGAGCACTTGCATTTTCCATTTACTTTGAAATAAAAAGTGATCATCAGGTGGGAGTGGGGAAGGGGAGGAGCCTGTTCACAGTTTGAGAAGAGTGAAGGTGTGAAAAAGTATTTTCAAAGAATAGAAACATGAATTGACTAAGGCAGTGGTCCTCAAGCTTTAGCATCAGAATCACAGAGATTTGCTGGCCTCCACCCCACAGAGTTTCTGATTCATAAGGTCTGAGATGAGATTCATAAGGTTGGGCATTTCTAACAAGTTCCTGAGTGATGCTGATGCTGTTTGTCTGGGAACCATATCTTGAGAACCACCAGACTAAGAAAATACAGCAAGACTGCTGGGAGCACAGGAGCCCATTTGAGGTTTACGGTCATGAATGTGAAACAAGACCAATCAGCAGGCTTGTGCGTTTGAACCTAGCAGCCCTCATTTTAGCTGGCAGGGTTCAGGCTTGGAGTGTGTGGTGATCTGAACTTAACCAAGGTTGAAATTTAGAGAAAGAGAGGACAGTGATATCAGTAATAGAGAGTATCAAACAAGCATATCCACTTATTTCTTCTTTTTTACTTTTATCTTTATATAAATAAAAAGCTAAGATAGCAACAAAGGAGGCAGAAGAAGGATGAGGGGAAGAGGATATATAGGAATGAGCTAAGAACATAGAGACAGAAAGTAGAAAGTTTAGAATGAACAGGAAAAAGTTTACATAAAGGAAGAACTAGAAAAAGATTGTAATCAAATCTGGTCACAGTAAGGCCAGGAAACACAAGATTAAAAAACAGAATAGTATTCTGGAAAAGGGATGGCGTAGGTGTGGAAAAATACTAGCATAATATAGAAGAAAATATTTATTTTAGATTTTATGAAATAGAATGCTAATAGATAAACACCTATTTAGTCATTAAAAAATCCTGCTAGGATCTTGAAAAGATATTTGCACACCTAGGTTCACTGCAGCATTATTCATAGTAGTCAAGAGGTGGAAGCAACCCAAATGTCTATTGACAGATGAATGAATAAAGAAAATGTGGACATACAATGGAATATTGTGCAGCCTTAAAGAGATCTTGTCATATGCTACGACATGGGTGAACCTTGGTGATACTATATTAAACAAAATAAGCCAGTTATAAAAAAACAAACACTGTATGATTCCACTCAAATTATCTAAAGTAGTCAAAATCATAGAAAGTAGAAAGGTGATTTGCTAGGAGTGGTGGGAATGGGGAGGGGAAATTAGTGCTTAGTGGTATAGAGTTTCAGTTTTGCAAGATGAAAAAGTTCTAGAGATATGTTGCACAATAATATAAATATACTTAACACTACTGAACTGTACATTTAGAAATCATTAAGATGGTAAAATATAATGCTATTTTTTTTTACAACACACACACACACACACACACAATTCTTGTCAGACTAATATGGTAATCACACTAGGCCAATATAGTAATCAGCTTCCTTCTTAGAGGTTCTAGGGGGGAGAATTAAGAACTACAAAATAATTTTATTCTAGCGATTTAAAAATATTCTATCCCGCGTGTCATATTTATAACAAACTAAAAGTTCTGGAGAATATGATGTTCAGAAAAGTGTATGCATCCCGAAATAATTAGAATGTTAGATAAAGCCCAATGAGTTAAATATTACTTAGCATAAATAAAGCTTCAGGGTGACAATTATGAGGAAAATAAAAACTAACTTTTCTTCATTTCAAATGACAACAAAAAAAGAAAAATGACATTAAACTACAGGGACAGATAGTGGTTAAATATTGAATTAGGACCAAAACAAAACTGCAGAATTCCTTCACTATTTTCTTTAAACTATGGGATATATTTCAATTTACTTGGGAGAATTTATCACATTGATAAAATGGGGAGAATACCATCACAAATCTCATCTAGTCCTAAAAGTATAAGATTATTTTAGAAAATAAATCCAAGATCTTAAAAGAATATATGAAATATACTAAAATAATGTACAGACCAAATAAAGTTTAAAAAAATTAAAGAATAAAATAATTAATTACTAATGTTAGTATCATTAATACAGGAATGCCATTTTATGTGAATAACTAAATTTCTAAAATGAATCCAGAAACAGAAATTCAGTGCTTATGTTTTAAAAGTCCATATAGCATATTATATATCACTTCTCACAAAAAATTGAAATTCTTTTTTATGCTTAGAATTTATAAACTTCTTTATTTTGAGGGTTAAGGGAAAACTTCCCACAATTGTCAAGGTGAAGGTATTCATATAAAAGATATAAGTTCCTAAAGTTAAGTGTTCATAGAGCTTAAAGTTGTTACATAATGATAGGGCTTTTTAATATTTCCACAAGAAGTCTGAGGGTTGTCATATTGAAAAAAGAAAGAAAAGGAAAAAAAAACTATTACCACACTCGAATATAAAAAAGAAAACCCCAACCAATTAGACCATGACCGGATGGAGGAACTTAGCTGACACATCAAGACAAGTCTGTGTCTAGGCAAGTTTGGCGTTCAGCTCCTTTTACTTCAAGAGAGTCTGAACTGTGAGTATTCCTTGATTTCAATATATAAATGATCCTTTATTTCAGTTAAAACTTGATTATCTGAATATGAAAAGTGAAACCTGTTTCATGGTGACACTTTGCTTTTAGAACCTTGAGTAAACTGCTTAAATGATGCCTTCGCCTTGACTTAAAATGATGCTGTCTTCTTAGTTACTTGAAATACTTGAGGACACTGGAGGTATTTAAGCTCATATTGCCAATGTTACATGGTTTATACTGTAGTTTGTATATTGCCATAAAGACTTGCAGATCTACTTGAATCAATTTATTTGCATATACAACAAATTTTATTTCCAATGTATTATAAATGATCTATACCTTATTAACTTTATTAAGTTATGCTATCTCCCTATTTTCAATGATAGTGTTTTCTTTATTATATTATTACTATTTTATGGTCATTACAGACTGATTAAATTTTAAGTTTTGTGTTTCAGAAGTAAATAAGGTGAATATTAGAGAAAAGCAATTTCAACTAAAATTAAAAAAATGTTTTTTTTAGACAGTTAAGTTTATAACAAAACCTAATGTGCTGCTAATAGTATCATTTCTAAAGTAATATGGTTTCAATTTTCATTCTGTATGCAGCAATTAATGCAGTTTTTGAAGCATGGCCTGAATGATTCGGTCATTATCAAGTCAAACTACAAACAGTGAAAGGTTCCTACCATTGCCAAATAGGTATGTATTTTAACATAGCAATGTGATGTTTTCACAAACATACCCAAAATGCATTTAAAAAGCTTTTGCTTATCGAAGGGCACAGTGGAATCTGTTGGGTCCTGTAAGTTCCTACATGAACTAGTTGAAAAATATTGATAAGGGTAGGGCGGTGGTGGTGGTCACAGCACTAACACAAGATTGCAAACTTCAGGCTATTCCAAGTAACAACATTACAAAATCATTTACCATCCACTATCTAGAAACCATTGTGACCACTTCAATATAGCACACGAGTCACAAGTAATGTCTGCTGGGAAATTAGCCCACTAATTTCCTGTGGTTTGTTTCCTGTCTTCACTGGCTATTCCTAATCGATCAAATAAGCAGTTTTCAAAACATCAGTAAATGGCCTTAAGAACAGTGAGTAACTGACACATTGTAAAAGAGGCAAAAATCAGCCATTAAATTTAAAACAGAATTTAATCTGTTAATTTGTTAATAAATGACTGGACATTAGCTATTTAATACAGAGTTCTAAATGATGGCTACTATTACTATTTAAACAAATGCATCACTTTTGCTTTATTCTCTTTAAGCTTGAAAATAAAGCAAAACCAGAAAGGTTTATTGGTGATCTTTTCCAACTATCGTTTATTTTATTTGCTGATTAGAGCTGAGGCAAATGGTTTCAGGATATGTGCTTTGTGCTAACAGCTTTCTAGAAACATCATGATTAAAACTCCCAGGCCTAGAAGTAAGTCGGAAAAGATATACTCTGGGAAAAGTGCCGAACATTCTGACGAATGATTTGTGATTCCGTAAACTCTGTACTTATTTACTTACTATAATGGACATAGCAAATAAAAAGATTAATGCCTTTTCCAAGTAAAGCTAGATGGCATAATCCCTTCTTAAAATTGCTAATGTGGATAACGTTAAAGGAATCATGTGAAAACACTCATCATTAGTTAAGAAAATGCTGTTCATACGTGATTAAGAATGAGGTTTGGTGAAAAGGATCATGGGCTCTAAAAGCTAGATAGATCTGAGTCCCAACTTGGGTACTGCCATTTAAGAGCTGTGTGGTCATGGGTAAAGATCATAACCTCTTCATCTTTCATGACTTCTTTTGTAATATCTGCCTCACATAGTTATTGTGAGGATTATGTAAATGAATAACATAAATATGCTTAACACATTGCCTGGTACACAGCAAATGCTACATAAATATTAGTTAATGGTTCAGCTATCTAGCTCAAGGGTTCAATTCTGAATGCACATTAGAATCTCCTGAGGAGCTTTTAAAGGAAACCATTGCCTGGAGCCCATTCCAGACCAATTAAATCAGAAGATCTGGGGACGAAGCCAGGCATTGGTATCTTTAAAAAGCTATCAAGGGGATTCTAGTATGGAGCCAAGATTGAGAACCACTGAGAATGTCTTCTACAAAGTACTCAGTTGGTGGTAGTCTTAACAATCTCTGGTGGTAAGACCTTTAATACTTCCCAAGATAGATTGTTTCATTCTAAAAAAGTATTTCCTTAAAAGGAGGCAACATCTGTCTCTGCAATTTCTACTCAATGGTTGTTCTGCTTTCTGAAGACACTCACGAGGCCTTGTAAAGCATTCACATCTCCAGTGTAAGGTGCCTATTTCCTTCAACCCACTCCTATGACATGATTTGGCCTCTCTTCCCCATTGGCTCCGTGGCCTATTCCAAGTGTGCTGCTGGGGATTAAACACTGTATTCCAGGTGGAACCTGACCAGTTTGGGTCAGAACCAGATTAGCAATAATAATTTTCATCAAGACAAGCTGTATCTATGAATCTGGCCAAAGAAGGGGTTAGTTTTTGTTGCTGCCACATCACACTACAGATATGGCAACTGTAGTCAATTGCGATTGTGTTTCTGTTAATGAAGCTAAAGCCTGCCTATACTTGAACAGTTGATTTTACTGTCCACATGTAGAACTTTAGACTTTTCTACTAAATTCCCTCTTTCATTCAACATTTATTGTGCTAAGCCCTTGATACACAGAGGCAAACAAAATAGATTTGGTTCCTAACCCTAATAGAGTTTAAAATACAGTATGGGAGAAGGAAAAAAACCCTAGTTTTTAAAGTCATTTCAGCTATCTGAAGTCTCCAAATCACATCACTTATCATGCCTCAGATCCCTGTCATCAGTGGCTATGAGATGATTCTACCTGCGTCTCTGCCAGCTCCCTCTGTAACCATACAATGCAAGTCCCTCTACAGGTGCCCTTCACCTTTCTACTAATCCCCAATGCATTATCAGCTTCATTTCCGGCAGCCTGCCATTCTTCCTAGATTGCCCTTTCCTTTTAGAATTTCATAACACACAAAAAAATGCCTGAAAGTTTCTATCAACTTTATGAAATCTGTCTTCCTGCAGTTGAGGCACATGGCAGACTAGACTCTGTCCTCCTACCTTCTTCCCTTCACTGCCCTGAACTCTGGAGAAAGACTCTTACCAAGGATTACATAACTTCCTCTTCACCAGTTCCTCTTCTCTGGTAACAACAATTTTCTCTCGTTACAAAGTTTTAAAACTAATTTTCACCTTCTACCGAAATGGTTTCTTCTTGATCAAATTATAGGTAGAGTTAAGAAAAGCTAAGTTCTTCCAAATATTTTTCTTTGTGTATAATGTCAAATCAGTAAATCAATTACTATAATTTGGATCTACTTTATATTACTGCATTCAGAGTTTGAATGCACATGGCTACAAAAATGTCTACCAAAAGCAGCGTCTCTACGTTGTTTCACCTTTGTTTTCCAAGCAGTCCTTAGCCAGGTATGAAATATTTACTAAAATGAGATTAATCAAAAGTTGTTTTTTAAAAAGCTAACTTTGATTGACAACTTATGTGCCAGACTTAAGTCCTTCATATACATTTTTAATTTCTACGAACAAGAAAACTGAGGCTTAGAAGAGATTAAATTGTTTGCCCAAGGTCACAGAGTTAGTTACATCTGATTCTGATAACCTTGCTCTGAATGTCTTTATGTTACACCTGCTAAGAGGCTGCTGCAGAGAAAAAGGGCAGTCGCTCTAAGACAAGAATGTGACTTCCTGGAACCTTCTCCTCACATCTTCTAGTTCTTTATGATGACCTCTCAGACTGAGCTCTTCATAGCAGGCAATGCCCAGGAAAGAGCTAATAACAAGTGGCATTGCTAAAATTCTCCACAAACAAGTGGAATTCACACACTATCTTCTTATAAGGTTCTAGCCTCAAATTATCTCAAGGCATAGTTACTTTCAAAATCTTGGATGCACATCTGTTTCCCAGCTACATTATCACTCTATGCTTCTAGGTCAGGAGACTTTCTGACCTGAGTCGGTGGCGGTGTTGTCAACTAACTTGGTTTTGTTTGGCTTCTTTGCTCTCCTGTGCAGTGTTATAAGAGTCTGCCTAACAATGAAGGTGCTATGCTTTCTTGGCATGTTATGTTAATTGCATGCCCCTGTAGGCAAATGGTTTTAATATGCCCAACTTGGTCTTAGGTTGAAAAGGAAGAAATTTAGGACTCTTTCATCTATTCCTACCATGGAATGAGAGATTGCTATAGTTTACCTGTCACATGCCAAGTGGCAACATATGTCAAAATGAATGAATGAATGCTACATATGAGGGAAGGATTCGAGGCAGGAAGCTGGGCAGGGGCCAGAAGTGGGCCCCATTCACTTACGGCTATAAGAACCTTTAGGGAAATTGACGCTCATCTTTGAAAAATACGAGTTGTCATTTCTCTTCGCTTCCATTTCTATTCCCATAACAATCTCCCTAAGGGAAGATGATTTCACAGTTCAGTTATTTATTGTAATGTAATAAATAAAACAAACCTTGAACATCTATCATAGCCATAGGAAAGGTTAGAGCAGGACAACCCATAAGATTCTATTATATTTGCTGCTTGTTTTGTAAAACCATAACGCTGCTACAAACATATTGTAGATACTCAAATGGTCCAAAGTAAGATAAAAGTAAACTTTCTCATGATGTCTGAAAAGAAACCATTTATTATTTATGTTAGGAGTTAAACTGTTATTAAAATAGGAAATGATTCAATGTTTGGCATTCTGTTGTAGGAAAAATCTGAAGATCTTATAAAAGCTACACACGAGGGACATGTCATTTGGCACCTTCACTTTTTGATCCCTACAGAAGATGATGAGAAGTCACACCATAACAATGATGACTACTTCGGTCAGCAGCTGGCCCTGCTCCTCCCAGGAAGAGCGCTTTGTACCTAATCAGAATGTCCAACTGCCATACAACTTCTCAGGAGCATCAAATTTTACTGCCTGTCCCATGGATGAAAAAGTACTCTCTAGCGTGTTAATAGCATTTTACTCTGTTATTTTCATTGTGGGACTGGTTGGAAACATAATTGCCCTCTATGTATTTCTGGGTATCCACCGCAAAAGAAATTCCATTCAGATTTACCTCCTTAATGTAGCCATTGCAGACCTCTTACTTATCTTCTGCCTCCCTTTCCGAATAATGTATCATATTAACCAAAACAAGTGGACACTAGGTGTGATTCTTTGCAAGGTTGTGGGAACACTATTTTATATGAACATGTATATTAGCATTATTTTGCTTGGATTCATCAGTTTGGATCGCTACATAAAAATTAATCGGTCTATACAACAACGGAAGGCAATAGCAACCAAACAAAGTGTTTATGTTTGCTGTGCAGTATGGACAATTGCTCTTGCTGGATTTTTAACTATGATTATTTTAACTCTTAAGAAAGGTGGCCATAATTCCACAATGTGTTTCCATTATAGAGATAAGCATAATGCAAAAGGAGAAGCAATTTTTAATTTGATTCTTGTGGTAATGTTCTGGCTAATTTTCCTACTAATAATCCTTTCATATATTAAGATTGGCAAGAATCTATTGAGGATTTCTAAAAGGAGGTCAAAATTTCCTAATTCTGGTAAATATGCCACTACAGCCCGAAATTCTTTTATTGTGCTTATCATTTTTACTACATGTTTTGTTCCCTATCATGCCTTCCGATTTGTCTATATTTCTTTACAGCTAAATGTGTCATCTTGTTATTGGAAGGAAATCGTTCACAAAACCAATGAGATCATGCTGGTTTTCTCATCTTTCAATAGCTGCTTAGATCCAGTCATGTATTTCCTGATGTCTAGTAATATCCGCAAAATAATGTGCCAACTTCTTTCTAGAAGATTTCAAGGGGAATCTAGCAGGAGTGAAAGCACTTCAGAATTTAAACCAGGATACTCCCTGAATGATGCATCTGCTGCAGCCAAAATTCAGCCTACTTCTTAAAGCATTTGCAGCGAACATATTAAAAGCCTCTCAATTCCTTGCAGAACTAAAAATTACAAAACAAAGCTCTAGCATCACATCTTCTCAAAGCTCTCTTCTTACTTTTGATATTTCATTTGCTTAATTGTAAAATATTTCAAGAAAAAGAAAAGCTTACACTCATGGCTAGATTTTAAATTTGTTTGTAAAATCTTTTCAAAATATATTGTTAAGCTAACATTCTTGACATAGTTCATAAAGTTAAGTGAAATGTATGGCTTTAACAGAATAATTAAAGGAAATGTCATAGTTTCTCAAGTCACTAGTTACACAAAATCAAGCACCTGATACTAATTTAAAGTGTTTAAAAGTAATCTAAATGATTTGAGAACCGGCTTAAAATGTCAGAAAATATATGTTGATTGTTATTTAAAAAGCTTGTAAATTTGCCACTATATTCATTGAGGCCTAAACCTCTATAACAGATGAAATGATAATAAAATCCTAAAAAAAAATGAAGTCATTTACTATCTATCATTGCCTAGATAAAATGGAAAGAATTTAAATACTGCGCAGTGAAATCAAACAACAGATAAGCTAAGAATTCAATAGCCTAGCAACAGGACTTAAAACTGCACCTTACTTAAAACAGTTTTATAAATGGTTTAGCCATCTTGAACTATACTTTGATAGAGCGAAATTGAAGACGTACTCATCCTATGACCCAGAAAGTCCACTACTAGGCATACATCTTACAGAACCACTCGAACATGTATATAAGAAAACTGTTCATAATACTAATCAACTAGAAACAACCTAAGTGAGTATGCATTAACAAAGGAATAAGAAAATAAACTGTGGTTTATTCACAAAATGAGTACTATGCAGCATTTCCATGAAATGAACCACAGCTGCATGCATCAACATGGAGAATTCTCAAAAACAATGTTGAATAAAAAACAAACAAACTGCAAAAGGGTAACATATGAAATCATTTATGTAAAATATAAAAATACATAAAACAGTACCATCTTCTTTATGGATCTGTAGATGTGCAATAAAAATAAAAAGCATGCATGGTAATATACACAATATGCATACCAACTGAAAGTCTGTGGTTATATCTGGAGAGATTTGAGGCAAACATGGCAAAATGTTAATGTCTGTTAAACCTATGTGGTAGTACATGGGTATTTGTTATATTATTTTTGGTATATTTAAGTATTTGAAATGTTTCACAATAATAAAGAAAACCTGTAGGTTAGAATTAAAAGGAACAAATTCTGAAATTTTCATGTATGTTCAAAAATAATTGGAGAGTAAGTGCTAAGAGAAAGGGATCTTATTTATCACTGATTCCCCAGAGTTCAGTGCCTTGCCTGGCACACAGCAGATCATCAACACATATCCACTGAATAATTGAATGAATGAGTGAATAAATGGATGGCTGAATGAGACAGAAAAGAGGGAGGGAAGGGATACTTAACAGAATTGAAAAAGTGGGTATATTTCATTTTTTCTTTCCTAGCTAATGTGTCTAGACATCATACAACTGTAATCAGGAGATGTCATTAAGGCAACCATTCTCAAGTTTGGCTGGCATTTGTTCTTTGGTCACACATAGAACCAGGATGCCACTGACTAAATATGTAAAAGCATGTTATGACAAACTCCAAGGATCCATTCATAAGTTTCTGTCACAGAGTATGAGAATTATCTATAGTCAGAATACTTCTTCAAACTTTAGGTAGACCACTGACTGAGACATCAATATTCAAGAGTATGAATATTGTTAGGGCTGAATTTATTTTAATGAGTTTTGTATACAATTAGTGCTCAGTTAGCTGTATTTCAATAAGTACATACAACTGGTCAAATAAAGAATAGGTTAAAGCAGAATTACATTAAAGAAAAACAAGAAATATTTGAGAAAATGGAAATTTGCAGAAAAATTAGAGGCTCGGAAAAAAGTAATAAAATTTATATTGATTATCTTGTTTTGACATTGTTGACAGATATCACCTAACTGAAATTCAGTACTTGTTTATATTTTAAATATAACACTGATTTTCCCTCATGTTCTCAAAATCAAATTTTTTTTTTTACATTACTGGTAAATATTTATATCCCTACATGTCTTTATTGTAAACATACAGTTTGCATGGTTACATTACATTATCATTATCATTAGTTTTATGGAATATTAAAAGAAACAAATATACTCATAGTTCTAGAAGCTGCCTCATAATTTTATTAACTGAGATGATCCCTATAGAGCCCTGTACAATGGCATTCTTAAAAAAATTAAAAAGTTCACTGAGCTAATTCTTGTTATGATATTTGTGATAAGATAAATTTTGATAAACATCAACCTGCCTATAAGCTCATAACAGATTTTGTTTACCGGCAGAATAGGCAGGGGAAATACATAAAATGGGATGGCCGGAAGCTTAAAGGTAAACATCAAAACTAGGAAGATAAATAGGGGAAGCTGATCTGGATCAAAGGAAGTGGGAGAAAGTAACTCATAAAGGGTAAATTAGCTTTAGCTTTCATTAATAACAGCAATGTTTATGACAGAATTGAAAAAGTGGGTAATGGTAACAAACCCATTCTATTTTGTGGTCAGAACAATACTCTTCAGAGCAAGCACCCTACAGGATGCCAGAGGAAGGACAGTCAAAAGAATGGGATTATTTAACCTTAAAGCAGAAGATAAGGAAAGACAGAGCATGAGTGTGTGTGTGTGGCCTCGCAGAGAAAGCAGAAAGATCAGTGAACGATGGGAGTTGCAAGCAGTGTGTTTCACCAAATTTTAAGAGAGGGTTTTCTAATAATTACAGATCTCAAATGGAGTAGAAAGCCAGTGAGTTATTTGCTAATAGAACTGTCTCAATATGATATGAATCTCCAGCAGGCTGGGAAGGTAGCAAAGCATTTCAAATATTTAACAAAGTTTGGATTAGGTGTCCTTCATATCCCTTTAATAGAAGTTTTGGTTTTTATAGAACGTTCAATGCCTTAATAATGAGTGGCAACTAGAGGCTGCCTGCAATCATGTGCCAATACAGTAATGCCCTCAGGTCTACTCAGATACGTGCAGCTGAGGGGAAGGAGGCTGCTTGCTTTATGGTCCATGTTCCCCAAGCAGTTTCCCTGAATCTTCTTTTGTAGTGATTTTGTCCAATGTCCCTTGCTCAGCACATAGTAGGCATTCTTTAGTATTCACTGCTAGAGAGATTGTTTAAACTATAACTAAAATAAGTTGATGGATTCTGGGGGCCTTGTGACATTTATGTTAGGTATTCAGGTTTCTTTGCTTTCTTACTTACCCTTGCTTTTGTTCTGTGTAATCAGAGTGGTCGAACAAGTCACCACATTGCATCCTGAAATGGGGACAAGGCACCTTCGCTATAAACTTGGCTCAATAGCATGAACTCAGGTGGGAATGGTAATCACTCTGATGTGTTTTATTTTCACGTTCTACCCAGTGGCAAACTTTTGGACCAAAAGATCTTAATGCCTTCCATTAATATCGCTGGCAATTCTGGTATAGGTGCTTTCCTGTTACAGACATTTCCTGCCTCTTCTCATGTTCTATTACTTGCCAAGACTTTCTAGTATCCCCCATAACCCCCACCTACGCCCTTTTCCTTTCCTGCACTCAGCAGTACCTCTTTCTCTTCCCCAATTCAGTTTTGTTTCTTTGTTATCCTAATTTCTCTTTTAATTGCCTTTCTCACAATTTAGTGCCCTCTTCTTTTGTGTCTCCTGATCTGTCAGAAGCATAAAATGCTTCATATCTGTGGAAATTCAATTTGTACTCAAAAGAAAAACACTGTTTCCTCTATATTAAAAAAGTAACTTTCAGCTGGTTGCAAAGGAAACTGATGAGGTTTGCATGCATGTTCATATTCAGTTCCCCTTTGTGGCCAGTGAAACTTGAAAAACAATGGAACACACAGGGTCAGCTCCTGTGGGGACTGATTTTAGACTTCCAAATATATATGGCAAGTTGTGAGAGAAGTCAGCTAAGTAAATAAATGTTGGTTTCATGCTCTGATAGTTTGCATTTGTGATCCTGAAAATAACAAAACCTCAAGAAATGAGTACAACCTAGCATGGTGGGGCGGGGGCGTGGAGAGCTACCAAGGGGAAAAGCAAGACTGATCATCTTTCTATATTAGTCCCACCCTTATCTGTGGGGTATATGTTCCAAGACTCTCAGTGGGTGCCTGAAATTGTGGATGGTTCTGAATCCTATATATACTATGTTTTTTCCTACACATACATACCTATAATAAAGTTTAATTTATAAATTAGGCATAGTAAGAGATTAACAACAATAACTAATAATAGAACAATTATAACAATATACTGTATTAAAGTCATGTGAATATGGTTTCTCTGACAACCTATCTGAAAACCAAGATGGTTCACTAAAGTGACTAACAGGGGTGGAGGAGCATAGACAGTGTGGAGACGCTGGACAAGGGGAAGATTCACATTCTGAGCAGGACAGAATAGGATAGTGCAAGATTTCATCTTGCTACTCAGAAAAGCACACAAATTGAACAGAAAGGAAGAGGCTACTTACAGAGGATAGAATGTATAAAGGAAATAGTATGGATTCATGATACTTTTAATACGCTTTTTAATATAAGAAATAATCAAAATAATATGACAGCTCCAAGACCAAAGTAGGACACAGTGGGCATTCCTCTGCAAAGCTAACTTTTCTTTTTGGAATATTATCCAAGATACAATAGACACTGGGGAATACATATTATATTGTATGTATATATTATATATATACATATATAGCAAAGGAAAGAGCTAACGCACTGCACTTTGAAGGAAAAATACAAAAAACTAATTAGAATACTACAACTGCAAGAACCTTAAAAGACATATGGTAGATAAAAAATGGTAGATCAACATTCTCTACAGTTCCTTCCATCCAGAGGGAAATCTTTGCCTACCTCTTGAATCTGGGCAGTACTGTGACTTGTTTTGACTAATAAAATGTGGTTGACATTATATGACATCTGAGTAAGACCTTAAACCTTGCAGCTTCCAGTTTTGCCCTCTTGGAACCCCAAGATCATCATGTTGTAAGTAAACCCAGGTGAAAGATCACATGAAGAGAGATGCTCAGCTGAGCTGCCCGATGACTAAGAAGCTCCATGAATGAACCCAGGTGAGACTGACAGAAGAATTGCCCAGCTGAGCCCAGAAGAAATTGCAGAACTGACAGTGAACAGATGGTTGTTGTCATAAGCCACAATGTCTAGGGGTGGTTTGGTACGTAGCAATGGATAAATGATGTATATAAAACATAAATAAAAAGTATGTGTACCACTGATTTCTAAAAAGGTAAAAACGAATATAATAATTTTGTTAGTAAAAAATTAAAAAATACAATGCTTTTAATTATTTTACTTGAAAGCTCATGCTTGCCTGTGTGTGTGTGTGTGTGAGAGAGAGAGAGAGAGAGAGAGAGAGAGAGAGAGAGAGAGATCTCTTACAAACCCCTGCAGGGTGGGGAATGACAGGGTTATAAAAGATTTAGTATTCTTAGAGATAAAAACAAGCATATGCTCCTCCTGATGGAGATAGCTGAATAATGAGACAACTGGTTAGGGGCCCGAAGAGGAAGGGATCTGTACAATTTGTTAACTTGACAGGAGGAAATGACTACAGTGGAGAATAAAGGAGATTTCTCCTATACTTTCTTCATTAGGTGAAATATGCTTTAAGTTACATTTATTAATAGTCACAACATGTTTTTATTACCAGCCTTAGTATTATTTGACTTTTAAAATGATGTCTATGAATTGCTATGATTAAAAAAAAGTTAAAGAAAAAAAAAAACTCAATAGACGATAAAAGCTTTCACATACTCAAATGTCAGACTTTCTTTTTACCACTAGGATAATTATAGTTGCGAAGGTTTTATACTAAGGTGATTCTTGTGATAATCACAAGTACAAAGCAAAACAAAAAAATCCCCAAAGGTCATATCCTATTAAAGGCAGATGAGTGGCACTGGGTTTTCATCTTAAGGACAGAAATCCATTGTCCACACAAATACTTTTATTCTATAACGATTAGAGTGTTTTTCAGCTACTAAAATAAATAAGTTTATTATTTAGTTAGAACTTAAAAAACCTAAACTTTTAAATTGTTTTAAGTTGCTGGCTGGATAATATTACAATGCAGGCACCTTATACTTCAGCCTGTAATAGGAAAAGAGGTTTAACTAGGGCTGGTAATACATTGCCCTCTGCTGGACAAAGCATCACCAGAGAACTGAGTCTTACAGACTTTTTCTGGGTTAAAATTGAACTGTGGTTTCTTCTTTCCAATTTTCTCTACCAGATATTTCTGGAGATAAAAAACTCCAGAGAACATATATTTCTTGGCTTCAATACTTTATTTGAATATCTATTAAAACAATACATTTTAGGCTTGTTTTTGATGGAGGAAAGGGAAGAAGAAACAGCATGGTAATATTAGAAACTATGCCATGTATAATACAATTTGAGAAATATCTAAAACACTAAGACTTGTTTAGAGTGATGCCTTAAGATGCCTACTTCAAGTCTAATATATCTCCATCCATCAAAGATTACCAAGATGCAACCACCGACATAAGAGTGGATTTAGGGAAAGATCATCAATGAATGCTAAAATTCATTGGCTGAAAGGGAAACAATATATTCATATTCAAAATATGATCCTTAGATTACTTATTAATTACAAAGAGGAAAAAGTACCTTCACAATGAGGAATTGGCAGAAATTAATAAATTTATAGATTGAAAATTGGAAACAGGTATATAGATACATTTTTGGTCACTGGGGATACTTGGTCACCTTATCCAAAACAATAAACCAGATTCTGGTAGCAGCTAAGAATACGGACTCTGAAGTCAGACTACCTGGGTTCAAATCTAGGCCATACAATATACCAGTTATATTACCACCAGCAAGTTATTTATCTTCTATAGACATAAATCTCCCTATCTAGAAAATGATGGTAATAATGGTATCTATCTCAGAGATACTTTTTAAGTTAAATGTGTTTATATAAAAGCACTGCAGTGGCTGTTATTTACTATTATTATAAATTTTCTAAAAGTGATTCTCAGGAAAGCTTGCTAATTCAATATCTGGGACTCTTAGTAAGATAAAATGAATGCCGACCTTAACAGGTATAGGAGGGAAGGCTTCACATACCCAACTTTTCCTCATTTTCTCTTGCCATCTCTCTTTTTCCCTTGAATAAGGATAGGAAATGACATGGAGCAGGGGATTTAACCTCAAGACAATTTTATCTAGAAATGCAAAAGAAGTGATTGGTAATAAAACAGCCAGGTACCTATGTTATAGAATGCCTTTTAAATTCTCTAAACCTCATTGCAATTCAAGTGGTTGTTTCCCAGAGTATAGATATATGTGGTTTGGCTGTCTTCAAAATCTTTTTTTGCCTTGTCTAATCCAATGCTAAAGTTTCTTCTCTTCCAAAAGCCTGATAATTTCCTGTTTGCTTTTCAATTGCCATCTCTGAGGTCATTCTAATTCTTATGACTGTCACTGACACTGCTACAGGATTTCTGTGGTGTATATTTCTAGAAGACAATATCTATCTAGTGCATTCAAACCTATGTGCAAAGACAAAAGGCAGAGGTGTAGTACAGTGAAACTTTGATCCATTTATGTTTTGTCATTAGACCTTTTTTACAAAGCTAATCACTTTTCTGTACTATTACAAACTTCCAAACTTTGGACTGTAATTTCTGTGTTTTTAATAGTTCTTGAGGGAAATAGTCCCATGGTTTGCTGAGAAACCAGCTCTTAGAAGCAAGTTATTCTTCGCACCATGATTAATGGTAGTATGGCCATGATTATAGCTGTTCGTAGGAGGTGGTGGGGGCTTGCGAGCAGTGCAACTGGAGATAGGGTTGTGGCCAAAACATCACATCCTGAAGACAGAAGGGGGCTCAGTGAGCCTTGAACAAACCACAACTTTGAGTAACAGGTCTATGCTTCGCTCCTAAAGGCAAGCACTGGCTTGGGTATGCATTGAACCGGATAAAGGTTTCCACTGCCTCCTGCCCCTTTAGGGAAATAATTATCTTTGGAATGTGATGTTCTAATATGGACTATGTAAGGCACGTCTTCTCTTCCTGCACACTAGCTTCCCAATCACCTGAGCTCCTGATTGGTCAGAGAGAGAACTTAAAAGGCCAAGTATAGCCAGTTTAGACACGACCTTGGATAGCTTAAAATAACTGTCTAGTTGAAACACAAAGGTTCAGGTATAACTGAGCTGTCCTGTGTCCTCTGGGTTCTGGCTCTGGGAGAAGTTAATAAGGGACTCTAATCTCAACCCCAATAATCCATGTGAATCAGGAAAGCCCTCATGCACCCCTGCTGTACAGAGCTGATCACAGATTGTCAAAAGAAATGGCTACATGCTTGCCCTTCGAACCATTCTTACTGAACCACTCCAAATGAATTCTAGGGCCAGAATAAAGAACACAGTTGATACTCACACATATCTCAAAAGCAGGAAACTTAGCAAAGGCAGGACTTATATTTTGGGGAACTACTCTAACACCTCAAGAAGTAAATTGTAAGAGCAGAACACTTAGGAGATCAATATTTGGCAGATATTATTGGAAGTAATTAGAACTGTTAGGCAAGAGCATTTGGATTTGGATAACAAAAGTAGAACTTTGAAGAGGAGATGGATGAGAAAGACAAATGAGAACCAAAGAAAATGATTGATGACCTGAATGCAAAATGTCCAAGGGGCCACTTTTACAGAGAACTTGCAATTCTTGAAAATTTTGGCTGACAAGTTATATTTTTGCTGATTTAGTATTCTCTGACATTTCCACTTTTCTACCAATTGCAATATTTCCTAGTATCTTGGAAAAATACAAATAAAAATTTCCTTATAGTTCAATTAGGAAACTCAAAATCACGTAAATCATAAAGAATTTAAACTGATATCAATTGGATAAAAGTTAGCTTAATAAAGTCCAAAGTTTTTAAAGATAGGAAAAATGTGGGCTTCACTCCATAGTCAATTGTGCTACTTGAGAGCCCAGAATGGGAAACCCTGTCTGAAATGAAAACAATTTAAAACTTGACCTTGGATTACTTACCATAAGTATCATAAAGTACCCTACTGACCCTCGAGAAAGCAGAAATAATTTCTGCTTTCTAAGGCAGAGGGTGGGGTTGAACAAAAAAGATATGTGCTTTAAAGTTAATTTACTTCTTGTATCACCTTTGGCATGCTACTTAACTTCTTTGAGACTCATTTTCCTCACATGCAAAATGGGACCACCACCACGCATCATGAGCTTTCTTAAATGCAAAATGTCCTGCCCAGCACCAGCACAGAATTGTTACTCACTGTAAGTTTTCTTCTCTTTCACTCCAGTTCCTTTGGCCTTTCAAAACCACTTTGATTTACTGTTTTCACCCATTTTTTCACTCATAGAACATTTAAAACCTCACATAACATATTAAACTGAATTCTTGGCTTGCTTATGGAATCTCAAATTTCCAGAGCCTAAATTAGCTTGTGGCTAATATACTTCTGTGACCACCACACACCACTAGAAACAGTAGGAACTCATTTGTTAAATGAATTACAGTGCTTAAGAAAAATAGAAAGCACTAAAAATCAAAATAGGGGAGGAAACGGCAAAGCTTACACCTATTCAGGCATTCTTGCCTGATAGTCAATTGTCCGACAATCATTTTAAGAAATACTTCTGACTCTTCCTCAGTTCAGTGGTTGACTGACTTCTGTGATAGTCAGCTTCCAAGATGGTTCCCAATGATCATCATCTAACATTTATTTATCCTTCCCACAATGGCTCTGTGTGACCAACAAAATACTGCAAAAATGACAGTCCTGACTTTAGAGGCTATATATTTTTTTAAAAGGCACTGCAGCTATGGCCTTGTTCTCTTAGATCACTTGCTCTGGTGGGAACTAGCCATCATGCTGTGAGGGCAGATGGCTGTATGACCTTGGGCAACTTATGGCCTTTCTGAGGTTCAGTTTTCCTCACTTTTAAAATGAAGATATTTATTTTATAGTATTTATTTCACAGGGTATTGTGAACATTAAATAAGACATGCATGTAAAGCACATAGTAGGATGCCTGACACATAATAAACTTTCATTAAATATGGCTAATACTGGTGGTGGTGGCCTTGCATGACATTTAGTCCTGTCCAAAATGGAAACATTTGGTCCACAACAACTCACCTACCTAATCCCATGTGCCATGACCAGCTAGGCTACTGAGTGAGGATAGAAGAGTTATTACAGGCAATACAGCCATAACACGATTACTGGACCAATAAAACATGATTGCATTTTTCAATGTATTAATCCTATAAACCAATAGTGCAAATAAACATTATGGGCTGTTTCAACTCAGGGATATTTCCTAGGTATGGACATTTTTGCTAGGACCAAATAGCAAGGACTATTTGGCATGGACAAATATGCTCAGGGATGTTTGGATAGGACCAAATTTCAAGGACTTTTTGTCATGTACCAAATGTCTCTGTGGATGGGTGTTTTGGGTAGGACCAAATGTCTGCTAATCAGTGGTGGTGGTAGTAGAAGTTGGATGTGAGATGTGAAGGAAAGAATGGAGTCAAGGATGATTCCTAGGTTTTTGGCTTGAATAACTAAAGAAGTGATAGTATCATTTTCCGAGTTTGAGGAAAATGGCAGAAAAGTTGTGGAGAACAAAGGCATTCTTTTTTTGGAACAAAGGTGTTTAATCCTTAAAAGGTAATATTAAAATTATCTTTCAATCACTTATAAACAGCATTCCATCGTTTCTTTTCTAAATTGCTTCAAACTGTTTTTTTTTTTTTCGTTTGTTTGTTTGAAGTAATTCCATCCTGGAATATGAAAAATTATTGAAGTAAAAATGATACGATTTCCAGAGGCCAAATTACTGTGCCATTGATGGCCATGTAATGTCGGATGAGTCACAGTTCTCAAAAAAATGATGGCAAGCATTGCAAAGATAAACAGCTGCAGAACAAGATCTAGACACTAAGATGGTTTTCATTTTTGTTTTAGAGAGAAACATTAGCAAACATTAGGGAGAATTTATGCAATGGACATGAAATAAGGTAAGCACTGGAGATTGAGAAATGGCAAAGTAGTTCTATTAATTTTAAATGAAGATTTACTGATAACTAAAGTACTCAGACTTGATAAAATCAAATTTCTGTTCCCATTTTCAGACTCCCACTGGTTTAACTTCCTAAGAAAGGGTAGTGTGTGACGCAGGTCTGGCTTCCCAGCTCTACACTCAGCTTTCCTCCAGTTTCTAGTTCAGACTGGTTAAACAATCCTATACATAAAATTGGTTTCACAATTCTTTATATCATAATATAACTATTCATTTTATCTGAGGCATACTTGGTCTTCAGATTCCAGTAGTTTCCAGGATTCTCCAAATCTATTATGAACTGCTCCAAACCAATTTTAAATCTGAATGGAGGCAGCACAGGGCAATTAGAATTAGTAGCATGGGTTAGTTCTTAGTAACCAAGTTGGGACCCAAACTCCTGGGTGCAGTCTGTGCTTACAGTGTACTGCGTTGGGCCTTACTTCTTTATCCTTAAAACAAAGGGTTTATACCCACGGGTGATCATAAAAAGTTCTATTCTAGCTCTATGATATTCGATTCTAGTAAGAACATTTTGAGTTTTGTTTCTCTTTATTCTTAATAAAGATGAACTGCAAATAAGCCATTCGCAAATGATTTTGCAGACAAATTTGTACTAATATTTTAGTGGGTCAACACAAAGTGATTCCCAGGTCACTGTGTTGTATAAAACTAGCCATGAGGATTAAACCTTTGAACTTCAGTGAAGCATGCTAATAAAGCTGAGGTATAACTGGGTTATGAAATAACAAGGAAGTACAGTATATATATGGTCCACCAACTTCCTCCCACTACAAAAACAGAGAAATTTTTTGACGAGGTAGTTGCTACATTTACCATAACTACTGGATTTCTTTAATACCGTTTAATTTTTTTTTTATCTGTCATTGGTGTCATACAAGAATCTGTTCACACTGACAAAAACTGAAGGATTCTGGAAGAGTGATGATCAGAGAATTTTAAGTTTGAAGTTTACCATCACTGCCCTGAACGACAGAGCCTTGATTGGCATAAACTACTTGTACAGGTAAGACTGATCATTTACTTTTAGCTTAAAAGCTAACTCTGTAGAAATTCTAACAGAATTAAAATGCTTACATTTCGAAAACTGATCATTAAAAGGTAGTCAACATATTAACTGTATAGATAATTGTTAGTAACTGAAGTTAGTTGTAGAACTTTGTTCATGTGTCAAATTAGCAGAGACACAATGTGTGTATGAGTGAGTCAAGACAGGTACTCTGCTGAGGGGAATGCAGACATTTTTTGGAAAGCAATTCTGCATACATAATGTGATTTTTATTTGATTTTTTTAAGCTTTACAGTATTTTCCAAATTTTAGAAAAGAATTATCTAGTAGTTTTATAATCAAAGTTTATTTTTAAAGGAGAGGTACATAGTAGATACAAGTTTGGTGTTCGAGAAGCTAAAGATGTAAACTAGTTGTTGTTTGTTACAGTGAAGTTCCTATAGAGTCTCAATGTCATTTGTCTGATAATGCTAGACTCAGAATATCTTTTTACCTCCCTTCTGTTCTGAAGCATTTGCTAGTGTGAAGTAGAAAAGCAAGACATTGATAATGAGTAATATGAGATAGCAGATGCTATATGAGGTGGTCTAATTTTTTTAAAAAAGGAATACTATTAAGAAAGAAACACTATAACCTTTACAGATTTTAGTATAAAACGTATTATCTACACAAGGCAGGGACTAGTGTTTTTATTTAATATCATCATAAAAAAAAAACTTCATTCCTTATGAAAAATAAAAATCTACTTTGATCAGGTAAATTTTTCCTAAGAAATAAACAGGCTTATTTCACTTTCTAGTTGACTGATTTAAAAATTAGTCAAGTTGCAGATTAAGTTTTATATATTTACAACCAGATATACACTAACTGCAACCAGATTCCAATTTGCCAGGCTGCAGTGGGTTGAGATACACTCACTGTGAAGCACATGGACTATTTTCTAAATAAAAATTACAAAGGAATAAAATAAAATGATAAAGACACTGGTAGATGTTAATTAAAGGTCTCAATATTTGAACCTAGAGACACAACACAGGCCTTAAACTTTCAAGTCTTTGGATGGGTATTGTTTAGTTTTAAAAATTATTTCAAAATTATAGTAATTATTCTTTTCAAATACACAATTTCTGTAATCCATGATTCTGAAGGGAGATAGAGAGTAAAATAGCCCTGAGGGGCTGGAGGCATATAAGAATCATAGAAGGAAGGCAGTGTATGGTAAAAACTTTGTGTTTATCAAAACAGAATATACGATTTAAAAAATGAGATTGAGAATCTCCAATCTAGATTATAAAAGAGTGAAGAATGTGGCACCTAGAAAGCTACGGTGAAAAACACAGAAGAGTGTGGCACATTCTGAATAGAGCTCATGATTCTTATTTGACCAGAATCCAATAACTTTTATTATTCTCACCTGAAAGAAATGAGTTAATGAGGAAAAATAAGAAGGAAAAAGAGTTTTTATGTGACTCTTTAACACTTCATGTGCATCCTTTGAAGAAAGATTTAAAAATAAGACATAAAAAAGCAAAAACCACACCTGCATTTATGCTGCGATTGATTAAAATAGCTCTAGAAAACATCATATTCTCTGAAAAACCAGATACTCAATTACTCACAAAGACACACGAGGGCGCTCTAACCAACAAGCACAGCAGCTAGTTTGGACAGAATTTTAAAGTAAGCTTTGTATTGAAATATGATAGTTTAACACTAAATATTTGAAATAAGAAATTACTGATGCCCTTTGGTAAAGATCCTGGGATTTTGGTGTTTATCCTTGGCTATTACACTTCTGTTTAATTCAGGATCTTGCCTGAGTATTTTTTTTATATTGAATGAAGTTTAGTTCTGAATATGAAGAGATTCTTTTAACAGTATTAGATTAGGGAGAAGTGCTTTAACCTAGTCATGAAAAGATACCATTTAAAAAAGTATTTATGTACAATTAAGGTAATAATTAAAAATCGGTCCTCTCTCTATTAAATGTAGTCACAAATGCTTTTGCAACACTTTCCTTTGGCCAGTATGTATTGCTTGCACGTGCCTTAAATTTTTTAAAAATTTCTTTCTAGGCAAAAATCAATTGTAATTTACAAATTGATTTACAATCTAATAGAAGAACTATAAATTCTTTCAGTATAAGATGATAAATCTCAGGCATTTTTAACTATTTGTATCAAATTTTGTGTTTTAGACAAAAGCACTAGCCACAATAAACAACTTTTTGCTTTTATTTCGACTGGGCAATCGTGATTAGAAAAGGTGAGATGGCATCTATACTTTCCCTTTCCATCTAATACATTTATGTTATTATTTTATTTCATCCAACGCATTAACAATATTCAGCTTATATACAGTCTCTAACTTTAATATTAAATATCTGTAATTTTGTTCTAGCTCCTGTGACAAAATTCAAGAAAATCTGATATAAATGAGTAACAACTCAACATGTATTCAACCATCCATGATCTCTACCATGGCTTTACCAATCATTTATATCTTCCTTTGTATCATTGGTCTCTTCGGAAATTCTCTTTCTCAATGGGTGTTTTTAACAAAAATAGGTAAGAAAACATCAACCCACATCTACCTAGCACATCTTGTGACTGCAAACTTACTTGTGTGCAGTGCTATGCCTTTCATGGGTATCTATTTTCTGAAAGGTTTTCAATGGGAATATCGATCGACACAATGCAGGGTGGTCAATTTTTTGGGAACTCTATCCATGCATGTGAGCATGTTTGTCAGCCTCCTAATTCTAAGTTGGATTGCCATAAGCCGCTACGCTACCTTAATGAAAAAGGATTCCACACAAGAGACCACCTCATGCTATGAGAAAATATTTTATGGCCATTTACTGAAAAAATTCCGCCAGCCCAACTTTGCTAGAAAACTATGTGTTTACATATGGGGAGCTGTACTAGGCGTAATTATTCCAGTTACCGTATACTACTCAGTTGTAGAGGCTACAGAAGGAGAAGCGATCCTGTGCTATAACCGGAAGATGGAACTAGGAGCCATGATCTCTCAGATTGCAGGCCTCATTGGAACCACATTTATTGGATTTTCATTTTTAGTTGTACTAACATCATACTACTCTTTTGTCAGCCATCTGAGAAAAATAAGAACCTGTACATCCATTACAGAGAAAGATTTAACTTACAGTTCTGTGAGAAGGCATCTTTTGGTCATCCAGATTCTACTAATAGTTTGCTTCCTTCCATATAGCATTTTTAAACCTGTTTTTTATGTTCTACACCAAAGAGAGGACTGTAAGCAACTGAATTATTTAATCGAAATAAAAAACATCCTCACCTGTCTTGCATCGGCCAGAAGTAGTACAGACCCCATTATATTCCTTTTTTTAGATAAAACATTCAAGAAGACACTATATAATTTCTTTACAAAATCTGATTCACCACATATACAACTCTAGATTTGACTTCTGGATGAAAAACAACACCAAACAGTAAAGTGTTCATATGACTTTATTGGGGACACTAAACTACATGATCAACAGGTCATAGCTTGATTTATAACTGGCACCAGGAAAACCTCTTTGATTTTTAAAAATAAAATTCACTTTACAGTTCTACTTATACTGAAAGTTGAGATGGCAGAGGCTTTCAGCAGCAAAAGTCAAGCATACTGAAAGGATCTCACTGCATATGAAACCAATCGACCATTTTCTATTCAAAGTCAACCGTAGATGTGTCTATTCAGAACACAATATTTCATGACTGTAGGATAAAAAAGCAACTGGCTTATGACTTTTCTGCTCTGTAGTAGTTAGAATACGAGGGCTCATCTATGGATAGTGTTTGTTGGTAACTTTAAAAATGGGTAAAAGAAAAAAGTGAGTAAGAAATTTCCTCATTTAAGTCCTCTCTAAATGTATGAATAATACAGTGCAAAAGTTCAAGGTTTTATAAACATATTATTTATTTGGTATCTGACTCATGTTACTATGAGAAGAAATATTCATTGATTCTGGTATTTGTTAAGCAGATATTATTTATAAATATGCTTAAATATTTGGATTAGGCTTTGTCAAAGTAAAAAGTTAATGTCATTATATGCCAGTCTTGATCATATTTTATATATTTTCTTCTGTATTCAATATAAATAATGTTATTAATGACTAACAGTACCTGGCATATAGATAAGTTCAATTAATTTTTGTGAAATAAATGAATGAATGATAAGGCAGTATAATAGTATTGTTGTTAAGAGATTGGTCTCTGGAATTAGAGTCCTTTGGTTCAATCCTAGCTCCACCACTTATTTAGCCAGACAATTGTAGACAACTTATTTACTCTCTTTGTTAATTTCTTCATTTGTAGAATGGAAAAATACTACATAATTCATAGGTACTGTTCTTAAATCAGATGACGTTACTATTAGGAGTAGCTACCATTTACTAAGCACTTGCTATGTGCCAGGCACTCTGCTTATATGACTTACATGTATTATTTTAATCATCACTGCCCCAAAATATGCGAATTTACTGATGAAAAACTGAAGCGCATAGTTAAGTTGCACAGACTTTCTCCAGTATTTTAGCAAATATAATTAAAGAGTAAGCATTTCTTAATGGTCATTTCTTCTATGTAATCTTGTCAGTAAGACAAATGATGGTGACTATATTCTGTATTATATACACTATAGCTAAAAAAAATTTTTAAATGCATGTTTTATCTTCCCAAAGAGATCATAAGCACCTTTGGAACTATAGTCTGTTTTCTATTTCTACTTCCATGGTACTTGCCTTCTCTGCTCAGATTAGAATTCAAAAAAATTGAAGCTGAATAAACATTAACTGCTACTTGGATAGAGACTGCTTAAAGACTCATTTATTCTCTACATGGCAATTTCTTCAGTGCTCAAAAAGAAGTTTCAAGTAAATTCATAGAGCAATTCTAAGCCTTCAATCTCATAGCGTGTTTTGTTCCTGAATTAAAAATGTAGAAACAATTCACTGTACAGATTCCCCAAGAGCCATGTGTTCAAAATCACTAGTGGTTTTTCTAACACATCTGCATAATTGTAATTTAAAAAGAATAGAAAACAAACAGTAAATGTTTCTTTCTCTCTCTCTCTTTTTTTTACTTCAATGCTTAACTGAGAGAAGCAAATGTTCAGAGAAAAGTCTGAAAAAACACATGCTGGCTTCAAATATTTACAATGTATATCTATGCTTTTATAGCAGCAATCTGATTTCTAGCTGATTAATCTACAGAGACAAAGGCAGACCTGGGAACCCCACGTGACTCCCTGAGTGCTGGCTGTAAACTGAGATGTCCAATCTTGTAACTTCATAGAAATGAGAATCACAAAATAACTCAAAAGTTGACCAGGAAAGTTTCTGAGACATCTAGCTTTTTCCACAGTTATACCAGCAGTTTTATTCTTATACAAGTTTTAAAACCCAAACTCAAAACTAAGAGGAGCTGAGAAGATGATCAATAGTTTTCATTTAACATAAGCTATACTGTATAAATCTCACTGCACTTAGGATTTTAAATATATATATATATATCTCTATATATATCTCTATATATATATCTTCTAAAAACCGTTATTAAAAAATTACTTTACAATGCTACACATTAAATAAAAGATAAAAGATATTGCTGGAGTTTCCTACATTTAAAAAAGGCAGAAATAGAGTTATACAATTTCTCTTTAAGTTACTCATTCTGACGGAAAACTCCCATTTTAATTCTATTTATCTTTACGACATAGATGCTTTCCTGAACAGGTGATTGTAAGTCATGTTAAATTTTTTGGCTATTTAATGTCATGGTAAATATTTCATATGAAATATCACTTTCTAAAATATACCTCAACTTTAAAGTGCGGATTTCAGAAAAACAGTGTTTTTAATGTGTCTGAGTTATAGTCAAACACAATTTCAGAAACCCCAAATTTTTATTTAGGCCAACAACATTATATCTTAAAACAGGTATGACAAATATTTGTTTCCTCTTTTATCTTTTTTCATATACACACTTCTCATTAAGGCAGCTTTCAAACTATTAATCAGGAGCACAAACCATAAAGACTAAACAAGCAAACTTAAGGATAGACTACTCAACCTGGAAAAGAGTTTCTACTCCCTGGGTAGAAGAGGAGGAAGTCAATTCTGTTCTGATTTGTAAGAACTCCTGCAGCCTCTCCCTGGCCTTGCAGTTTGCAGGGTGGGAGTTATTATAAACAGATGTGGGCAGATAAGCTGAAAGGAAATCTTGCTTGGCAAACCACAAAGGGAGCATAGAGCAACACTGGTTATTTGCCAAGCGTTTTAATCATGTAGCTAATGCTATGGACTTTCCTCTGACTGCCCCCAAATTCTAATTGAATTAATATCAGTGGGAAGAGTTACTATAGCTAGAAAGGTTTTACACCCGACAGAAAAAAAAAGCTCTTTGGCTATATCAAACATGCTTCCTACCTCTGGCTGAGAAGGAGAGGAGCAGTGAAAGGATCAACATCTAATAAGCAAAAGAAACAGTCATTTTTTTCTTTTGAAATAAAGGAGTTGATTTTTTTTGGAAGGGTGGGGTGGGAGAAGAGAAACACAGCAGTTAGAAGTACAAGATAAATTGGAGACAATCTTATAGTTCATGAGATTTTTCTAAGTACAATTTTACAACCTCGCATTCAAAACTGAACACGCACATGTGCTAAACAACCTTACAGAAGTTGCAGATTAACCAGTGTGCTTCCTATAATCAAGAACAAAAGAAATAAGTTTTTAGATTAATGTGAATTCCATTTCTTTATATAACACTTTTGGGAGGTGTGGTAAGAGATATAAAAGAAATGTCAGCAACCAAGAGCAATAGAGGAAGAAATACTGTAAGAAATCCACAATGCCCTGGCAACTAGTGTGATACAATGAATGCTTGTTTATAATAAAGTCTGGCCTGAAGCAGGTGAAAGAAGAACTGAGACCAGAAGGGGACCAAAATGTAGCCAGGCATGTCAATGGGTTAGTGAGGAAAACCATTTAAAGGAAGCTCACACAGAAACGCTGGGCGGAGGCTTTTGGCTGACTGTCTGTGTGACTGAGGTTTTTGCTCAGTTCTGAGAACTAAAAACTGAGCCCCCAAACATCCTGGACACAGGCTCCACTCAGAATAGAAAGAGAATGTGTGTAGCGGTTTGCATTCAGAGAAGCTACTTAACTTCAACTTCAGTTATTAAAATTGTATGCCAGTAGGTCAGAGCCACAGAAAGGTCTAAGGATTGCTTTTTCTCTCCATGCCTAGGTGATGCATTGTGAGGCTACCTCTAGGAGTTAGGAGAGACAAGAGAACTCCATCAGCTCTCAGTGCTTAACAGAGCCAATGAGGCAGGCAAGGAGCCAGGAGGTGCATTTACCTTGACAACTGTACAATTTCTTTTTGCAGTACTTTAGGGGGTGAGGAAGAAAAGAGAAAAACACTGAAACATAATGAGTTTTCATATCCTTTCAGAAGAAAAAGAGGAATAAAAGGGAAGAAGGTGGCAGAAAAAAATAGGAATTTGCATGCATGCCTTAATGAATGCCTGTAGGGAGGCAAAGCATGAGAAAGATAACATTACGACAATGGGTCTTAACTAGGGGTGATTTTTGTGCCCCAGGGGAAATTTGGCAATGTCCAGAGGCATTTTTGAGTGTCTCAGATATGGGTGGTAGAGGGGGAGTTATTGCATCTAGTGAATAGAGGCTAGGTAGGGGCAAAAATATACAGGACATTCTCTCCCAACAAAGTACCCAAGCCCAAAATGTCGCCAGTGTGGCCGCTGGAAGACCCTGTAGTATGTTAACACTCTTCCCCAAATTTCCAAAAGGACTATACAATTACTTTTTCCCCCCCCAATTTCATGTAAAACTGCTTCTCCAAAGTAAGCCAGGTCCAGTATAGGTCACGTAACATGATACACTCAAATCTGACTTGATATAACAAAAAAAAAATCAGACTCAGTTATGATGACTTCAAAAAGAAATGCCTACCAAGTAAAGAAAAAAAGTATTATTAATCAATGCAATGCTAGGGCCTTTGGGAAACCTAATGCTTTTGGATCAATGTCAAGAATGTGAGAGAGAGGGAATGAGAATATTCTTGGCTAGATGAAACAGGTGATTAAGTAATCTAATTTTTTCTAAAAGGGATGAAACATTGCAATGCCCTATTTTCTGTACTAAGGATAAGGGAAGAAACCTTTGACAAAAAATACTTCAATTACAGAAACCGAAATCTATATACATTTGAGTCATAGATTATACACTTGAATGTGAAGAAAAGCTAACAGGCTGCTTTATTAGCAGAAATATTAACACATCAAGTGAGATTTTCAATTACTAGCCATATGAAATGTGTTTTTATTAAAGTTTTATAATGGCCACTACTTTGGAAAACCCCTATAACAAAGTCCTGAATAAAACTACTTTAATTAAGTAAGTTATCAAATTGTATTAACAAATTCTGCTGACACAACCTTCAAAATACATCTGGAATCTACTTTTTTTTGCCAGCTCTATTGCTACCACACTGGTCCATCTCTTGTTTTACTGCTTCTGCCTCTATTCAATGTATTACCAACAAAGCAATGTACACTTGACACTTGAACAACACGAGTTTGAACTGCGTGGGTCCACTATAAGTGAATTTTTTTTCAACAAACACAGTCAGCCCTCTCATATCCATGGGTTTCACATCTGCGGATTCAACCAACTGAGGATCAAGAAGAGTATTTTCATGTTCCCAACTGGAGTTTCCCAGCTGTAGATTAAAAATACTGTTTTCAGTCCATGGTTGGTCGAATCCTCAGATGTGAATGGCCAACTGTAGAGTCAAGTTATATTCAGATTTCTGACTGTGCTTGGGGTAGTGGGTGCCTCTGGGCCTAGGCTTCAAGAGGCCCGGCTACTTCTATTTTTGCTGTTTTGAGGGAGGAGGGTGAGGGGAGAGAGAAAGACAGGGAGAGACACCTATGGGAAATAGGGCTCTCAATTCCTGTGAACTCTTCCTCTGGCACCCCATGACGCAGAAATGTTGGTACCTTAGATGTTGTCCCAGAGAAACAGCAGGCAGAAAGAGAAGAGGGAGGAGCCTGGAGGGGGGGAAGGAGGAGTGGGAGGGGGGGTGGGGAGGAGGGAGGAGGAGAGAGAGAGATGCCTCGAAGGAGAGACTATGAAGAAGGTCCAGTCGGCTCCCAGCTGTTCTAGTCACAGAAAAGCGAGTGGAACCTTTGTGGATACTAGCCATGCTACTTTAGCCAATAGCCTGTGAAACAGAATCAAGCAGGCCCCATCAAGTTCTGCCCAAACTGCAGAATAATTGTGAACAAATAAATGGTGGCGGTTGTTTGGGTGCTGATCCGAAGCAGTACACTGCCTCATATCTCCCTACTGAGCCCATAACAGCTTTGGGGCTCCAAGTACAGTATTCTGCATGAAGTAGAAATTCATATATTTGAGTAAATCAATCAGAAGGTAAATGAGAAGGTAAAGCCAACTATAAGTACTTTGGGATTTTATTTGGTTTTGGATTGTCATATCAAATAGCATGGCTATTCAAAAGCTGACTATATTACTGAAAGAATTATTATTATTATTACTGGCATAGTAAGTTCTCCTGCAGTATATTTGATAGAAGAGTCCTGCCCCAAAACATAATTACAGTGAGGTACTCAAGGAAGATAAATGAAGCCGAAATGGTCAAAGTGATCACCAGGGGAACTATTAGGAAAATAAAGTCAGCATAGAATCCAGTTCTCTAGGTATGTGAAGAAGAACACAAGTGCTGTGAGGGAATGATCAGGAGCCCTCTGCACAGGATACAGAGTGAGGGAAACACAGGCCCTGGGTAACTCCTAGCATGCTGGTTCCATTGTAGTTACTGACAGAAGCTTCCTTTATCTACCTTTGAGACTTTTTTCCTTCCCCAGGCTTTCAAAATACTTTGTCCCAGGTGGAGCCCCCAAATCCAATCCCTGTGTCCCAGATGGGCCACATGTGCCCAGCGCCGCTTCAGTAATACCCACATGGAAGGGTACTACTGAAAGAATTATAGTAGAGCAGCAGTTTCCAACCTTTTTGGCACCAGGGACCTGTGCTCCTATGAGAATCTAACGTCTGAAGACCTGAGGTGGAGCTGAGGCAATGATGGTAGTGCTGGGAAGCGGCTGCAAATACAGATGAAGCTTTGCTCACTCGCCTGCCACTCACCTCCTGTCTGTGGCCTGGGGATTGGGGACCCCTATAGTAGAGTATGTTGTCAATCATTATTTATTATAAGATGATGACATAATTAGTTTTCAAGAACAGCATTCAAAATAAAATTGCCTCTTGAACAAAGGCGTTTTTAACACAATGTTATTACATGCACTAAGAATCTGTTTTACCCATTTTAAGTTTTAAAATGGTCATTTTTGTCTTGTATATGTTTTATAACATATACAAGGATATAGTTTACTTGTATATATGTACTTTCTTATATTAATTAAATGCAAAAGAATACACAGCATGCTACTGTCATTGGCATTTTCTACCCTTTATCTTTCCACACTTTTTATTCTCTTTGCATTTAACTAAAGAACATTGTTTAAATAAAAGTGCTATGTATCCATTGAGTTTTTCAGGGTTGACTGTTGATAATAACGGTATCATTTTTCTATCGCCACATTTGAAAAGCATGAGTGTTTTAAAACTAATTTTTCACTAATGTGTATTTTGCATATTTCTCACGGAATTTTTTTTCATTGGATTTTTAAAAATCTTAACAAATTAAAAAAATTTTCAATTACAGTTGGAATACAATATTATATTACTTTCAGGTGTACAACATAGTGATTAGACACTTATATAACTTACAAAGCGATTACCCCGATAAATCTAGAACCCATCTGACACCATATTTATTATAGTATTATTGACTATATTCCTTATGCTGTACTTTACATTTCCATGACCATTTTGTAACTACCAATTTGTACTTCTTAATCTCTTCCCCTTTTTCATCCATCTCCCTAATCCCCCTCCATCTGGCAACAATTAAACTGTTCTCTGTACCTATGAGTTTGTTTCTGTTGTGTTTATTTGTTTGTTTTTGTTCGTTAGATCCCACATATAAGTGAAATCATATGGCATTTGTCTTTGTCTGATTTACTCTACTCAGCACAATACCCTCTAGGTCTATCCATATTGTTGCAGATGGCAAGATTTCAATCTTTTTTTATGGCTGAATAATATTCCATTGTATATATGTACCACCTTTTCTTTATCCATTCATATATCGATGTACACCCAGGTTGCTTCCATATCTTGACTATTATTGTAACTAATGCTGAGATGAATATATGAATTCACATTTTCCTTCGAAGTAGTGTTTTGGGTTTCTTTGGATAAATATCCAGAGTGGGATTACAGGGTCTTTCTTTGTCTCTTGTTTTCAAGTCTATTTTGTCTGGTATGAGTATTGTTGCCCCAGAGTTTTGTGGTTGTTTGTTTACATTTTCATGAAATATCTTTTTCATCCCTTTACTTTGTGTGTCTTTCGATCTGAAGCGAGATCCTTGTAGGCAGCATATGTAAGGATCTTGTTTTCTTAGCCATTCAGCCATCCTATCCTTTGATTGGAGCATGTAATCCATTTACATTTAAAGTAATTGTTGATAGATATGTAGTTGTTGCCATTTTATTATTCATATCTTTGACTTTTTCTTTTCTTAAAGAAGTCCCTCCAACATTTCCTGTAATACTGGCTTGGTGGCGATGAACTCCTTTAGATTTTTCTTGTCTGGAAAGCTCTTTATCTGTTCTTTGATTCTCAATGATAGCTTTGCTGGGTAGAGTAATCTTAGTTGTAGGTCCTTGCTTTTTATCACTTTGAATATTTTGTGCCAGTCCCTTCTGGCTTGCAAAGTTTCCGTTGAGAAATCAGCTGCCAGTATTATGGGTGCTCCCTTGTAGATAACTAACTGCTTTTCTCTTGCTGCTTTTTAAGATTGACTCTTTGTCTTTAACCTTTGGCATTTTAATTACGATGTGTTTGGTGTGGGCCTCTTTGGGCTTACCTCGTTTGGAACTCTCTGTGCTTCCTGGGCTTGTATGTCTATTTCCTTTGCCAGGTTAGGGACATTTTCCATCATTATTTCCTGAAATAGGTTTTCAATTCCCTGAACTCTCTCTTCCCCTTCTGGTACCCCTATGATGCAAATGTTGGTATGCTTGATGTTGTCCCAGAGGCCCCTTAAACTTTCCTCATATTTTTGGATTCTCTTTTCTTGTTGCTGTTCTAATTGGGTGTTTTCTGCTAACTCATCTTCAAAATTGCTGATTTGATCCTCTGCTTCACTTAATCTACTGTCTATTTCCTCTAATTTATTCTTTATTTCAGTTACTGCATTCTTCACATCTTATTATATAATGGTCTCTAGCCTGTTGCAAAGAAGGTGTTTTTCTTTTGGTTTCCAGTAGGTGGCGTCTAAGCCTCTTGGATCTCTGCTTTATACAAAGTCTTAATAATGTCTTTTTTCCCCCTTATAGATGTTTAATCACGCTCGCTACCCTCAGTCTCAGTTCCTGTCAGTGTTAGTGACAGTTTCGGTAGCGTTTGCTCAGACTGGCTTCCTGTGGCCTGTCTCTGAGGTTGGGGGTGAGGGGCTGGGTTGGGGGATGGGGGCTGCGGCTCAGCCTCGGTTTTGCAACCATAGCTGGTAAAAATCAACTGTTGTTTCTTTGCCGTCCCCGCTTTTCTGCTGTCCCTGTTTCTCTGCCTTCTGTCCTGATGACTTGGCCCTGCTGCTGACCGCGTGGAGCTCACAGCACTCCCAGACAGGGCTGTTCAGGGAACTTGCTGTACCTTCTCCTCTCCCCCTCCTCCTGTAGGGAGCTCCAACGGCTGTGAGAGGCAGCTTCTTTATTTCTCCCAGTCTACCACCCAACATCTGGGGGTCTGACCTGTGGTAGCTCTTATGCACAGATCCCACACTCAGATATGCTGGTGTGCAGTTTGGGTGTTTTTGTTGAGTTTTAGATGTTCAACTTGTTGTTTCAAGGGGAGAGATCTGGGGACGTGTCTCACTCTGCCATGTTTAATTCAATTCCTCTGTATTCTTCATTTTTGACTGGCTCTTTTCTATGTTCTCCATCTCCATTTTTATGTTTTCTACCTCTTTGTTAAAGTTCTCACTGAGTTTATCTACTCTTTCCCTAAATTCATTGAGCATCCTTATAATCAGTGTTTTGAACTCTGCATCTGGCAGATTGCTTGTCTCCATTTCAGTTATAATTTTTTTCTGAAGTTTTATTTGGTTCTTTCATTTGAGACATGTTTCCTTATCTCCCTGTTTTGGCTGCCCCCCTGTGTTTGTTTATATGTATTAGGTAGGGCTAGCTATGTCTCCTGGCCTTAGGAGAGCGGCCTTATGTAGTAGGTGTCCTGTGGAGTCTTCCCTGGTGATCTGAGCCAGGCGCTCGAGGTGTGTCCCTTGTATGGGTTGTGAGTGCCTTCCTTTTGTAGTTGAGCATTGATTGCTGTTTGCAGGTAAACGGGAGGGATTAACCTTCAGGCTGATTGGTTGTGAGGACTGGCCAGTGAGAGGCTGATCCTATGGAGCAAGATTCACTTTAGCAGGGCCCTGGTGCCTGCCCAGTCTGTCCTTTGGATATGCTGTCCTCGAATGTAGCCCTGGGTGGTGCTCTGGCTTGGTCAGAAGCTGCCACAAGGGCGTGCCAGTCCTGGGGCCTCCTGGGAGGGGCCCCTCCACAGGCAAGTTCAGCTGTAGCCTGTGCCCTGCGTGAGGCCACCTGGCAAGAGTCACTAAGCAATCTGCAGATGGCCGCCACTCATGCTGGGCTTAGAGGTACCTCAAGAGGCCAAACCATGAACCAAAGCCAGCTGCTGGTAGTGCTGGGCTTGGGGCTCTTCAGTAAGAGGTATGGAGCATGCCGAGGCCAGATGCTGCTTATCTGGGTTTTGTGAACCTTTGAGAGACTTTAGGAAAGTCCGCAGCATAAGCTAAGCCAGGCTGTTTGTATGGAAAAGCCACTGGAAGAGGCTTGGGTGAGCCCATAAGTTGGGTGGGTCAGGGTCTCAGGGAATCACCAGGGAGGGGCAACCAGTGTTAGCTGTGGCCTCCTGCATGTGCATGCTAGTACAGGGAAGGGCTTAACAAAGAGACAATGGATTCTGCCAGCACTTGTGTCTGGGAGAAAACTCCCTCTCCAGCTTTCACCTTGAAGCCAGAAAATTCAGTTCCTCCCTGTATGTCCCAGACAGCACTGGTTGCCCCAGCGCTGGAGCTCAGAGCCAGTGAGTCCATCAGCAAGTAAGTCCACACATGGGCCCCTGAAGAGGAATGTCTGCGATTTTTGCTGACCTGTCTCACTTAGCCACAATCTCTACTGGTTTTCATAGCCAGAATTCTCTTCTTGGTGCGGGAACCCTGGGCTGGGGAGCCTGGTGTGGGGCTGGGACCACTCGCTCCTCTGGGGGTACCTTTGCTGCTAAGATATCCCTCCTGATTCTCAGCCACCACAGGCATGTATGGGGACCAGGCCGTTCTGCATCTCCACTCCTCCTACCACTCTTGAGGTAGCCTCTTATATGTCTCCCATTGTAGGACTTCTGTTCAGCTAGACTTCAGTGATGGCTGTTCTGTATCTAGTTGTAATTTTGATGCGGTTGTGAGAGGAGTTAAGCACAGTGTTTATCTACTCCACCATCTTGACCAGAACCACCCCATTGGATTTTTCATTTGTTGTTATAACATGCCAAGAGATTGTCTTGAAATTGCTCATGATTTTCCTCAGCTTTAACCACGAGACATTCAGTTAAAATTTCTCAAACATTATAGAGAATTTAACTAAACTCTACTTGATTTTCTTAACCATTAAAATACATTGAAAAAGCCAGGCCTTTGATAATATGTCCTGAGGGAAGGAGAGCACCACATCTATAGATGCTGAGGGTTAGAGAGAGAGGCCAGTGACAAAATATCAGAGTGTTGAAAGTGGACAACAAGGCCAGAGAGACCTCAGGGGCTCTTAGTGATTCAAGGCCTAGGAAGGGGCTGGGAATCAGGAAGAAGACCCACTGGTCTCTTTTCCTGCATGTCTCCATGTTCTTTCTGACACTGTTCAGAGCCAAGGACTGGCAGTTCCCATAAACTTGATACTGGAATTGAACAGGAAGAAAGACTGAATAATGGTAATGTTCATATACCTAAGGGTACAAACAATATTACATCTATAATAATTTCAGACTATTTTAAAAAATTATTCGCAAAAATAATAAAATGCTGACTATTCTACATCACATTACAAAAACATAAGTGTATGATGACCTTTTACTACATAAACCAAATTCTCACCCCTGCAATTAACTTAGCATAGGATATTGTTTGTTTTTTCCTATTTGTTGGATTTTTCATTCTTCTCTCACATATAGAATGGCAAAAAAAGAAATAACAGAATTTTAGAATGTATGTATATTTTAATAAAAATAAGGAAATTGAAATTATAAAAAGTGCTGCTTTAAGAATTAGTATAGTGACTCCCCAAATATAAAGCAGTTAAATAATATTTTATTTCTAAAATTTAAGATGCTCTCCCTAAGAATATTAGAGAAAAATTTCTAATTAATATCATTATTATAAGTCAGTTTCTCTTCACAAATATTAAAGTTAGTGATAAAGGTGACTTACCTTCACATCTCTGTGAATTATGTTGTTATCATGACAATAGCGCAGAGCTTCCAGTATCTGTCTCATGTAATGACTGTAGAAAAACAAAAGAAATCTAAAACTGTAAAAAAAACTTTTATTTTTCAAACTTAATATACAGCTGTATATAATAACTAGTTTGTATATAATTACTAGTTTGTAACTCCCACGTTCATATTTGCTGCCTGTGCACACTTTCCATTTGAGTAGACAAGAATGGTGGAACGTTATAACTTAATAACAAAAGTGATGACTTAATAACAAAAAGTTGGCAGTATCATAAGTTTATGAGCTTCATGAAGAAATCATGTGTTCTATATTTTTTAAGATATCTAAGTCAAAAGAATTTCAAACAGTTTATAAGTAAAATAGCTCTGCAAACTAAAAATTCCAGCATGAAAAGAATTCTCTGATACTCAGTTATACTACTTAATTATACTGGATTGCTATTAAGTGAACAGTGCTCAGAGGTATGCCAAGAATTCTGACTAAAGGGTTAGGGGCCTTTTATCTGCCAGCAGAGGCTGGCTCTCTGCCTTATGTCCCTTTAGCTCTAAGGATGAACGAGAGGGGAGAACCCCCTTATGTCCACAATTTCTTTTTGCAACGTAATCAAGTTTTAGTTGGGGCATCCCTGAACAAAGCAGAGTTTGTACTGGGCCTAAGTTCTAGGAAGTAGGACTCCTCACATGGCCACCAGGGGTTCGTTAAGGCTCCTCGCTGGGTCCACTGAGGAGTTAGCCTTTTGAAGAAGTCCACATAGGGTGTGACAAGAGTAGTTTATTCAGTATTTCTTCAGAACTTACGTTGATTTCCTTCCCTCAATTCTAAAGTTCTTCTTCTGTAATCCCACTATTTCATTCTGAGTGTCTTTTTCATCTTCTCTTCCTCTGCATTTTACTCTCTTCATGTATTTCCTTTTTTTCCTATTATCTCTCTTCCTTTCTCATTTTCTCCTTTTCTTTCCCCAATCAGCCATGACATAGAAATGCAATATACTCAATATTATTTATTGCATATTTACTGAATTTTGTTTTATCTTTCCAGATCTTATATTCCCCACACTTTAAAATAAAAATGAAACAAATAGCACTTATAAATGACCTTGTGTGTGTACTTGTGACTCAAGACAAAAAAATTTTCCCACTCCTGCTTTACAATTGAAAGACATTTCCATTAAATTCCCACTTTAGTATGTTACTTTCTAACCAAACTCAATATAAATGTCCTCTTATAAGCATATGCATTATTTCATTTTTTAAAAAGAAAGGTAGGAAAACAAACAAATCAACCCAGACATTGTTCCTGTACTTATTGTCTCCTTACAACTAAGCTCTAAGTAGAGAGGTAGGCTCATGAAGTCCTTAGATGTTCCATTTTTCTTACTTTGCAAATGCACACATAAGGAGTTGTGGTCACATACTCTTTGCCTGGGACAATGCAGCTCTGTTTGAGTTAAGGGTTCTTAACTTGGTGTTGTGGCCCTTTCCTGGTTCAAATCAGGCTTTGGAGGATCTGCGACTCCCTGAAATGGTGGAGTCGAAAAATGTGAAAGTGCTTTGTAAACTCTAAACCATGCTACAAAGGCTGTCATTAGTATTACAATTTTATTATTATTGTTAAATTTAGTCGAAGATTTAGGAACAGCTTATTTGTGCACCTAGATGTGAACAGTGGGCAAGTTTAAACTAGGTGATGTGGACATAGCTTATACTTACAGTATGGACTACTTTGGATATATGGTACTAGAACAGCCACTTATATCTTTAGCCTAAAGAAAATTCTAATCTCAAAGAGCCTCAAAAAATACTCACTGAATGAATATTTTAAAATCTGAATATCAGAGTATTCAATTATTTCATCCAAATATACATACATATCAGAATCTCTGGGTTATGTAGAATTGTTTTCTCTCCATATATAACAGATTTAAACTGATCTTTCTCTACCTTTTCGGGCATGACCCTGGGAGGCTATTCATGTGAAGAATATGCAAGTAAAAAGAATAAAGAGAGAACCGAAATCCACCCACACATTCTAGAGAGTTCCTGACTAAACTTTAACCAAAGAGTTCCATTTCCTGAAGCATCATAGTGGCCTATCTTTGCAGAGAAACTCAGCAGTATATGTTTGTCTCCATCTTCCCTAAGGATCAGGAATAATGAGAACTCCATGGAAGGAAAGAGTTGGCCAGCAATACACTCACTTCCTTTGTAAGGAAGTATTTTAGGAGTGGTGGAAGAAAGGAAGGGAGGTGACTTGGTCTACTCTCCTTGTCAACTCTGGGTAAAAATATTAATGCTCTTTGCTATGCAGAAGAGAACTTATCTCTGAAATGCCCTTAACAGAATGTTCCTGGCTAAGGATTACCTGTGGTAAATAGAACCTGGGATCTTTGAGGCATGGATGACTTCCTGGAGGATGTCATGTAAGCTACACAACTCTCCGGGTATACAATGGAGAGGTTTAATAATTGAAATGCTCCCCTCTGTGTGTGTAACCCCACAAACTTCATGTAGAGACCCCACCTATTCTGGGCCAGAGGGGCATTTCTGACACAGGAAGGAATGATGTGGGAAGGAATGAGGTGGCAAGCTGCCCTTTGAAGGCCTAGATCTCTTTCTGCTTCAGCTGAGCCTTTTGATTGCCTGTGTCCTTATAATTATTTAGTAAAGCTTGGTACTAGGTAAGATCTCTTTCATTTGTGAGACTTTGATTTGATAATTTGATCCTGTATGTTAGCTCATGCCTCAACTCATCACCTCTGAAAGAACAGAGGTAATCACTAATTGGGTTGTAAGGACTGAACACAGTTTTATTTTAGCCATGCTTTGCTGCTCCTCTTGAAGTTCAGCCAGTTGGAGAAAAACAACATTATCAATTTGATTACTCAGTGTCTCAGAGTCTTCTTGCAGTTGGTCTCACTAGAATACTGATGTAAGCTGAATTTCCCAACAATGAATCAGAAGAGAAAGGAAGGTTAGAAATCATCTGGTTGAACATTCTAACCA
>NW_024340701.1:18947330-19019226 GCF_902729225.1 Pteropus medius
AAAAGGATCTATGTCCTCTTGTTACATGGTCATTGATCCTCTGCAATAGGAAACATACCTAATAATACTTTCTGAGGCTGCACCTCCCCACCCCCTGCCTTTTGGTCATTTTTAGAAAGAGTCTTTAATGAATCGTGCAAAAGTTGTCTTTCTGCAGTGTTACTTACTGGTTTCAATGCTACTTTTTTCTGGTCCATTTTGGAAAGTTCCTTTCATGAAACCACCATTTTAGCAGCAAATATAGGTGATTTAAAAATCAACAGGCTTTCATCTTGATTTATATAAACATCTACCTTTTCTATAAATCTCAAGATTGGGAGAGACCCCCCAAGTCATTTCACTGTATGACATCACCTCTACATTCTACTATTTTCCCTATTCTGACACCCAGCCCAGTGGCAGAGGCAGACTTGAAGTTAAGGAAAAGAAATACTGATGAGTGGGGACCAAGTAAAAGTGGTACTGGTTTAACATCAACATTGCCAGCAGATATGCTAGGTACTTCAGCGTTACTGTGGTTCAAGAGGAAAAAGTCATCTTCCTCTATCAAGGTTTATGTTTTAGAAAATCAACATTCAGAATTTCCAGTTTTCCCTAATTGATGCTGCTGTTGAAAGATGTCAATATGAGAAAGAACAAAAGGCAAGCTGCCTCAAATTCTTAAAGAAATATATGTAAATAATGATATGAAAAAGTCTGAGAGTTTCACATAGTTGGATAAAGTAGTTTACCACTATTGCCATAAGAAAAACCGACATGGCTATTTTTGGTATTAAAGAATGTTTTTTAGTTCTGAAGCACAATAAAGAATAAAACTTAAAACTATGGTAAGAACTCAAAACAATAGAAAAATGAGATTAAAAAAACCCTAGAATGTGCTTGAATGAGCATGGCACAAAAGAAAAGAAGATATTTAGCAATATATTTAATAATATATATTTGATATATTTAGTTAATATATATAAACGTTCACTTGCTTCTTCTTCCTAGCTCCACTAGCACAAAACAGCAGCTATCTCAAATTGAGTATATTCTTTATCTTGTGCTATAGTTATGGCTGCTCCATCTCCTGAGACTGGGGCCCTTGCTCCTCAGGCAGGAGGAGGCAGGGCAATGAATTTGAAGAAGTCAAGCCACTCTGAGCTAAAAGTTGTATGAGGTAGTCTTCTAGGCTGTTTCTAGCTACATCTGTCCATGATGCCGCAATTATAAAATGAATGATAAGAGGGAAGACGAAGACATTACAATCATTTAGTGGTCACTGTTTCTTAAATGGTAGAAAGTTTTAATAAATCCCAATGGATTCGTTTGTTTAAATCCTTCAATATATTATGGTTGGTGACTGAGGAGAGATGCTGTACGCCATTAATGTATGTACCACACGTATTAAAAAGACAATCCTTCAGAGTGAATGTTTATGATATGATTGTCACCAAAGCAGAAAGCTGTGCTGCTCTAAACCTATAAACAAGTGACCCAGTGCATGGCTCCTCTGATTTTTCATATTTACTCCTCGTTCTGAGATATTAGTTCTTTATAACTCCTCCACTTAGAACAATGACTGCTATTTGACTGGGATATCACACCACAAGGCCTGAAGTGAATATATTCAACAGAAAAACTGTACTTTTATTTCTGTTCTTTCTACTGTTCCATCCTTTTCTTCAGATTAACTGGCCACATAATAATTCACTATCATTAAAAGGCGAACTAAAGAACCAATGAGGCACATCTGCCAAAAAACAAAAATCAAACACACAAACAAAAAGCCTAAGTTTAATTCTGCATGGTTCCTGAGCTATCAAATCTCTTCTTGTATAAAATTCATCAGAAACGGGAAAGATAGCAGTATTGATGTGGAGCTGTAAACTCACAGTAATAAATTCATTCGATATTTTGCATTTTCAGTCACTATTTGGTTCCACTAATGCACACTAAAACAGATGCGCGCCTTGTAGGGGAGTGGCAGTATGCTCATCATCAGTTCAAAGAACAGGCCACTTTATATGATTTTTTTGGGGTCATTTTCTTCTTTTACTTGCATCTTGACCTCTGGAGAGTTCACAGAAAATACATACCTGGCTACAGCTTCACTGTATACAAAACCAGCATCAGCTCGTTTTACGATTTCAAAACATAGATCCGCTCCATCCATACTGCAGAGAAATGTAAAAAAGTGTATAAGAAAAGAGGAAACTCCAGGAAGAAAACACTGAAAGTGAATATATTGTAACTAAGTTACTAGTTGACTTACAGCTAATGATTGTAATGAGTTAGCTAAATTTCCTTTCTTTCCATGAAAAATATACATAACTTATAAAGGACATTATAATAGCCTTAACATTGAAAATCTACAGGGAAAGAAATAGGAAGAACAAGCAAATTATAGCATCAAATAACATAAGGTATGGAAAACTGATTATAAATTTTCTTTAGGTTATCACAATAAGAAGTCTCAGAAAAGGGCAAAGCTGGGGACAGAATTTTTGAGTTAAATTCTGAAATTATCTATGTCTAGCCATGTCATGTAATATTTTAGGAATACAACAAGGATTCTAAACCATTTAGCTATAGTTATCACCACTAGAATATCTAAGCTATATACTGTGGAAGGAAAAAAAGAATTAGCTAATCCATAATTTATTTTTGTTTACAGTTTTATTACCAAAGTTAATTGTGACAAACATATTCTAACAGAGTGAGTGTTGTGTTGGTGACACAGTGCCCTCAAACTTAAAAGGTTCTCTATTTCTCACCAGATCAGTTAAGATCTCTTGTTGTCTTGGCCACACATCTTGCCTCTTCTATCTATCCTGTTCCAACGACTTTTAAGAATACCTTACTCTCTAGGCACACTAGTCTTATTACTACTCCCTGAATATACTATTTTCTCTTTTTCCTTTTCTGGACACATGTGTCTGTATATATTGTTTCTCATATTTAAAAGCTACCTAATTCAAGGTTCCATTCTAATCCCACCTTCTCTCATAAGCCCCCAAATGATTATCAGCCACGTTAAGCCCTCCATTTGCTTAAATTCTACAATGACCCCATATAGGCCATATCATAACATTCAGCACTTACATACAAACATATATGTGTATATATAAAACTTCTGCCATATCATTACAGATATTAATGAAATTATTCAAATATTAATAGTTAGCTAACATTTTCACAATGCTTTAACGCTTATAAAGCGTTTTCAAATCCTGTATCTCATCCATTTATTCAGTAGCTCAGGCTCCAATATATCTGCTGCAGGTATTACACTGAGGAAACAGAAACTTCTAGTGGGGAAAGAAAAAGAACTAACTATTCATTACTATTACTAATAATTACTAAATAATTAGTTATAATAATAATTAGTAATCATTACTAATATTACTACCCACTAAGCATCATGGGAAGCACTCCGGCTTATATCTCCCTTCATTCTTATAATCACCTCATGAGGTCAGCACCCTCATTCTTAAATAATTTGTCTGAGTGAGTCGACTAGTATGTGACAGGGACAGGATTCAAATGCTTATTTATGTTCAGTGCTCTTCCTTTTATCTAGAGGTACATCTACTGGGTGTGCAAGGACCAAATGCACATATTTAAGCTCAACAGTTCAACAATAGCATAAAGTCCTAAAGAACAAGTGTATTTTATACTTTCAACACAGAAGACTGAGTATACGGTAAATATTTAATAAACAGTTGATTATATTAATTAAATCTTGGTGTAATTTTATTTAATTGAAAATATTTTCACATTTATATATGGCTTTACAAATTTTACCTAGTTTCTATTTCACAGCTAATGAACATTTTCCAATGTCAATTAGGATTCTTCTTCAAAATAATTTTTATGATGCCTTAGTCTATTCTGAAGCATAGCAGTGTTCATTTTCCACCAACAGAAATCAAGCCCAGATGAACATGATCATGCATCTTTGTGAATGACCCTGCTCATCTGCTGTAGTAAAGGTCCTACAAGTGGAGTTGTTATGTTAAAGGGCATATACAATAAAATTTTCGATACACACACTACTGGAAAAATTTTAACAATTCATACTGCCCCTACTGAGTGTGAAAGTGTCCTTTCCTTTATTTTGTCTCTACTAGGATGACTATTTTTTAAAATTTTTTGCCAATCAGATAGCAAGAAAAAGTCATTTACGATTGCTTTAATTTGCTTTTCCTTGATTACTAGAGAAGCTGAATATTTTTCATTTCTTTGCACTGTGAAGAGGAAAAAAATACAATTTTTAAAGATGACTGTAGTTTATTTGAGCTGGTTTGGTTGATATATGAGGACTAAAAAGCATGTCAAAGAAAGAAAATTACAGTTTTGTTGAACTGTTTTCCTTATTAATTGTGAAATGTGAAGATAAACACTATTCAACTTAGATAAGAATTAGGCAAATGAGAAAGCTAAATTAATTGCATCATAAAGCAAGCAGTCCTGAGAGCCAGAGGAAGTTTTTTGGAGGGACCTGGAAGAAGGAAACAAAGAGTCTTTGGGGTAGGAGAAGGTAGTAATGTAGTGAGAAGTCAACCTATGGAGGAAACCAGTCAGTGAGAAATAACTGGAAATTATTTACTGTCCTGTGCTATAATTACCAGCATGGATCAATCCATTTATTCTGGTCATCTGAAATACTAGTACTTGAAGTGACAATCTCTACACCTGTATACACACACAGGTATTTTTAGGTTTCTACTCTTTTCCACAGACCTGTCTATTCTTGTATCTAGTACCATACCATTTTTAATACTGTAATAGTATATATTAATATTTGGCAAAATAAGTCTCATTTCATTACTATTCTTTCTCAACATTTCTTATAATTTTTTTCTCCCAGGTGAACTTTAAAATCAGTTTGTCAAATGGTAAATCATTTTTATATTTTAGCTAAGATGCCATTTATTTATAGGTTAACTTCTGGGAAATAAAATTTTTCTAATATTCTCGTCTATGAACACGATATGTCTCTCCATTTCCTCTCATGTCTCTAGTTGTAGTTTACAGGTTTTCTTTATATTGGTTCCAAATACTGATCATTGGGTTTTCCTCTTGAGACATTTTATATTTTTAGTTGCTATTATAAATGGGATCTTTTGGGTATTTCACATTTTTAATACAATGGTTCATAACAACGGTTTAGAGGCACTAAACAAAATCACCTATGTAACTTTTTAAATATGTAGGCATGTTTTTTGAGGAGTTAATATGAAAATAACTCATCTCTGTGAAAGTAATTTTCTATTATTAAAGCTATTTAATCAAGTATTCATAACATTAATTGATATTAAAGAGGTAGTCCATTAATTTTTAATTTTGTGAGATACAGAAATAAAAACTAAAAATACTATTAAAGCACATTTTATTCATCACTTAAATTTAAAATATATGTATTCATAATACATACAATCCCAATATAATAACCTTGAACAAATAATTTAATGTCTCAAGTATTTGATAAACTTTATTTGATAATATAATGTTTCTAAAAAGAATTATAAAGCTTCTTTTATTGCTTTTCTCTTCGGCTTCCCAGGGTGTTTCTGGGACTGCCTAGAAGCTTCAAAAAGCATGTTCTGAATTTTCCCAATTGGTTCCATTCTGAGGGAGTGAAATGCAAGGGAGAAGAAGCCATGCTATGGATGAGTTTAGGGAGTGCTCCCATACTATATGCAGAGAAAAACTATGGGAAGTTTACTGACTTCTGAAAAGTGATGAGATTATGAATGATCTTAGCCATTCCTCCCTTTTGTCTATCTGAATTAAAAAAATTTTAAAATAAACACGCATTACTTATATAATTAAAAAATTTATGCAAAAACAAATACACGAGACGAAGAAAATAGAGGCACAAGGTATGGCTGGCTATATGCTGAAGGGATCAGAGTATGCTACCCCAAAATATGCCACTTTGGTATAGGATTATTTTGAACTGAAGGTAATTAAAAAACAGCAGACATAGAAAGAATTCTCTGCTCTCCTCCATTCTGCCCCAAAACAGTGCATAAATTTCCTTTTGTAAAGGAGTTCCCTTCTCAAGTACCAGGAAGAGAACTACTCTTATCTGCATAACAAACCTTACTAAACAACTTTTATTTACAATGCATGTTCTGCTCACCTTCCAACAACTTACCCCCAACCCTAGAGGCCCAAACTCACCACTCCGCTTCCTTTGTCTAGTTTCTTTTCCACACGATACCACTCTTTGTTAAAATGGTATATAAGCTTCTGGGTCTAACTGCCTCTTTGTGGTTTTCATTTTTTTTTCTGTGAGCCCCCACCACCCTAACATGTGCATATGAAATAAATCTTTTCTCCTGTTAACCTGTCACTTGCCTGTTTAATTTGCAGGCCCCAGATGACCTAAGAGGGTAGAGGAGAAGTTATACCCTCCTCTACGATGCATTCTGTAAAAGCAGAGAAGGAGGGGACTTGTAGGACACTAGCATCTGATTGTTTGGAAAAGTATTTCCCAAATCAACTGTGCAGTTTTTTTCACCCCTCAGGTACATTATGAACCAATATTTTTATAAAGTACAAAATCATGTGCTGTGATTTCACAGCAGTGTCAAATTGCTCCTACTGTTTCTAAATGTTTACTCTCAATTTCTGTACTTAGCTCATTATAGATTGGTAAAAGTTGGTAGATTAGAATGCATCTGCAAACTATTCTTTGAGGAACACTGTAAAGAACAGACCAAATCTGGATTTCTCTGACTAGAGTTTCTTCTGAAGGTGACAAAAACAAAAACAAAAACAAAAAAAAGAGAACAAAATAAACAAAAATAACTATAAAAACTGGATGAGTAAAAAAAAGATTTTGAAAGCTTTAAAGAATTAACAGTATGAATGTAAAACTACCTAGTGAGAATGAGGAAAGAAAGCTGCTTCTGTCCTGGGGGTAAGGAGTGGGCTATGGAAAGAAGGCAGCTGTGGGAGATGGGGGGCGGGGTGTCTGCACTTTTAGGGAACACTGGGGTCAGTCAGATGAAGACTGACAAGGTCCAACTGCTTTTGCACCAGAGTGATTCAAAAGGAGAGACAGAGCTATCCTTTTAGCAGACCCTAGAAGAGCCTGCCAAAGGCTAAGACCTTGATAAAACGTCCCATGCTCTGGGCTGGGGCCATAAAGGGCTGCATTTTGAAAACTGGGGTACAGAAAATATTCTGGTATTGATAGTATAGAAAAACCACAATGGTTACCATAGAGATAAAGGCTGAACTTAAAAAACTTTAGCAAGAAACAAGAAATTATAAAACGTGACAGTACAGATTTGAAAAAGCAGCAAATAGAAATTTCAGAATAGAAAAACATAATACCAAAATTAAGAACTTAAACAGATGAGATAGTTGAAGAGAAAATCAGTGACCTGAAAGATATATCAGGTTGAAGCAGAGACAGACAAAACATGGAAAATATAAAAGTGAGCATAAGAAACAAAGGATTATGGTGAAAAGGTCAGCATATATTTTATTGATGTTTCAAAAGTGAAAAAAAAAATGAAACAGAAGCCAATACTGAAAATATAATGGCTGAGAATTACCCAGAAATAATTAAACGTACCACTCCACTGATTTGAGAAGCCCAATAAACATCAAGCAAGATAAATAAATCTGTAGTTACAGAAAATAGTGGAAATGTATCTTAAATTAATATAACTGCCAAATTAAAATTCTCATTTTACCAAATAAACCCTTAAAGAATGAAGGTAAAAAAATTCTTTCAGATAAGCAAAAAAAACCCAGCATACCTATCCCTAAAGGAAATACAAAAGAGTATTCCTCAGGCAGAAGAAAAATGAAGTCAAATAAAAACTAGGGATGCAGCAAGGCATGAAAAAACCAAAATATGTACAGTCATGCACGGCTTAACAATGGGATATGCTCTGAGAAATGCACTATTGGGCAATTTTATCATTGTATGAACACCGTAGAATATATGTACACAAACCTAGATAGTATAGTCTACTATACACCTAGGCTACACGGTATACCATCATTGTATATGTGGTCAGTCCTTGACCGAAATGTTATGTGATGTATGAATATAGGTGAATCTAAATGATCAATGACTGTATAAAACAACCATTTTCTCACTCTCTCTGGAGAGAGAGACCATATGAAACAATAACTATTCTGAGAGAAAGAGTTGATTGATTTCAAATAAAAATACTTGACAATAACATATAAGTCAGGAGGCATACTGCAATTTCTAGGACAACCCCTGAGTTCTCTAACTTTTTGACATCAGGGCCCTTTTGTATTCTTAAAGATTGAGACCCCCCAAAGGGATTGTGTTTGTGTGGATTTTATCCATCAATATTAAAAACTAAAATCCAGAAATGTAAAAAACATTTATTTAAAAACAGCAAAAATAAACCCATTACATGTTAACAGAAATATTTTTCATGACAAACAAACATATATTCTAAAACAAAATAAATTCAGTAAGAAGAGTGACATTGTTTTACATTTTGTAAATCTTCATTTCTGGTTTAATAGAAGACAGCTAGATTCTCATATCCGTTTCTACATTCGGTCTGTTACAACATGTTATTTGGTTGAAGTACATAAAGAAAACCTGGTCTTATGCAGATATATAATTGGAAGGAGGTATATTTTAATAGCCCTCGAAGATATTTGTGAATATTCTTCTTTGATACTATACCAAGACTCAAGAAGCAGTTTCTTACAGATAAATTGCAATGTGGAATCTGAAACCCTATCAGTGAACCTCCTGTACTTTGTTATACTATAATCCATTGTTCTGTCTTGTTCTTTGAATAGATCTTTTACTTGTTCATGACTTTGTAACATCATACATTAGTCATCTGAAAAATACTGGTCCATTGAGTTATGCAGATTTTCAAAATATTGATACATTTGATTGTATGATATCAAAAACCACATTTATTAATATCAGCACTCATGACATTAGAAACATACTTTAAGACCTGGGAAGCTGTTAAACTCATGGTGGCAGATACAAGTTTTCCAAAATTCTAATTTTCAAGTGAAAATTAGAATTTCATCACTGGCGACAACTGCTACAAGTTGTTTCCCTTGAAGTAGGAGTCTCGCTTCGTTCATTTTTGATTAAATGTCTGCCACATATCCAAGTTTGAGTAACTTTGGTTTGTCTGTGACGTTCCACACACACACCTCTCGCAGTGTTGGAGAAACTTCTTGAATCAGGTAATCTACTGCTGATGGAAAAACACATCAGTACAACCTTTCTGGAGGGCAATTTTATGGTGCTTGACAAAAGCTTTAAAAATGTGCATGTCTTTTGACCCAATAATTTCATTACAAGGGAAATAATCAGGGATATTTGCCAAGTTTTAATGACCAGGGTTTATCATAGCTATTTATAATAGGGAGAAGTCAGAAACAACCTAAATGTCTAACAATAGGAGAATGGTTAACTAAATTGCAGTAAATCCACAGTGTAGAATGTTATGCTGTCATTAAGATGATGCTATAGAAGTATATTTATTGATATAGAAGGATGTTCACATTATATTAGGAGGTACAAACATAATACAAATATATGTATGTATGCAGATTCATTGAGTAGTTTTTGGATATTATAACAGGGTGTTAAACAGAGTGGGTGGGTAGGGCTATAGTTGAATATTTTTTTTTTGTTTTTACTTTTACTTTAAAAAAATAAACAGGTACTACTATATTTGTCATAAGAAAAACAGCTCTAAATGTTAAAAAAATAAAATGCAAAAATACTGCTTCGGAATGCAGCTAAAACAATATTAATAAAGCAGTTTGTATCATAAATTTATGTTTTAAAACTTTAAATTACCAAATTTAACAGAAACATTACAAATATGGATGTCAGATATTAGAAAATAAGAAAAGCTAAAGTCAGTGAGATTCATCAGGAGAAAATGTTTTAAAAGAACAGCAGATTAAATCTAATGAAGTCAGAAGGAAACAATAATGAGCAGACATTAATGAAAAAACAAACAACATAGAGCAAGAGAAAAGCAAAAGATAGGTTCTTTGAAAAGATTAATAAAATGGAACTAGAAAATCTCTGACGTTTTGAAATTGAACAATACACTTTTATTACACAGATCTCAGAACAAATCATTACAAAGTAAGAAAGTATTTAAAAACTGAATAATAAAAATAAACATATCAAAACTTATAAAATGCAGATAAAGTAGTACTTAAGGGAAATTTACTGTTGTAAATGCATATATTAGAAAAGAAGAAAGCCTGAAAATTTGTAAACTAAGTATCCATCCATTCTCCATAAGTTATACATAGATCATCAAATTAAACTCAAATAAATTAGAAGGAAATAAGAACAGAAATTAATAAAGTGGAAAACAAAGAGACATGAGGAAGATAAACAAAGCTAATAGTTGTTCCCTATGAAATGGTGAATCTTTGGCAAGACTAATTAAAAAAAAGAGAGAAGACATATATAGAAAGCAATATTAAGAATAAAAAAGGAGATATCATTTCATATCTAGCCGACATTAAAAAAGATGGTATTGAAACTCTATGTCACAGATTTGAAAATTTATATAAAATGGAGAAATTTCCAGAAAAACAAAAATCAAAAATGAATACAAAAAGAATTAGAAAACCTAAATAATTTTTTACTGATTAAAAGAATTAAACCAGTAATTGAAAACCTTCTGGCATAGAAAACTCTAGGCCTAGATGGAATTTTTGACAAGTTCTACTGAACGTTTTGAGGAGAAATAAAATGACTAAAAAGCAGGAACAGTCTCCAATTCATTTTATGAAGCTTACTTAACCTAGATACTAAAACCCGTTAAGGACAGCATGAGAAAATCAAAGAACAATCTCACTAATGAACATTGATGTAAACAACGCAAACAAAACATTAGCAAACCAAAACAGCCACACATAAAAATTACACCAGGACCAAGCTGGGTTTACTAGAGGAATGTAAATATGTTTTAACATTTGGAATTCAATTAATATAATTCTGAACATTTGACATATAAAAATGTCTACTCCAACAACTGGTATTCAACAGTATTCTGGAGGTCCCAGCCAGTACAATAGGGCAAGATAAAGAAATAAAATGTATAAGAATTGAGAAAGAAGAAACAAATTGTCATTATTTACAAATGGTATAATTGCATAACATAACATGTCCAAAATAAATTAAGGTAAAATTAGAATTAATCAGAATTTAGCAAAATCACTATCACAAATCAAATGAAATTTTCTAAAGAATGTTTTTTAAGAATGTAGAAATAAATATAATAAAAAGCTGTATCGGATATCTAGGGAGAAAAGTATGATATTTACTAAGATAAAAATAAGTAGAATAAATGGAGAGAAAGTTATCCTGTTCATAGCCCAGAAGACTCAATATTGTAAACAGCCAATCTTTCCCAAATTGAAGCATAAATTCAATGGAATTCCAATCAAAATTTCAACAGGTTTTGTAGAAAATGCTAAGCAGAATCTAAAATGTATATAGAAATGCAAAAGGGAAAGAAGATCCAAGATATTTTGAGAGAATAATAAGGTGAGAAGATTTGCTCTACTTGATTTCAAAATTTTGTAATATAAAGCTCAGTAATTAAAACTGTATGCTATTGACACTTAGACAGATGAACAGGGCAGTAGAACACAATAGAGAACTTAGAAACAGAGCCATACATGTATAGGTGCTTGATTGATGACAAAGAGGTGACTGCAGAGTATTGGGCAAAGATGGTTTCTTCAAATAAACATATGCTTATATATACTTGAATGTTCATAGCAGCATTGTTCACAATAGCCACCAACTGTCAACAACCCAAATGTCCATCAGTAGTAAAAAGGATAAAGCATTGGTATATTCATATAATAGAACACAACACAGCAATGAAAATAAATTACAGCTATACAAAGAAATTTGGCTGAATCCTAAAGACAAAACACCGAGTGAAAGAAGCAGACAAAGCAAAATACAAATGGTCTGATTTCTTTTATATATAGTTCAAAAACAGAAATGTCTTATTTTGTTGGGGTGAATAGCAAAAGGTAACATTTATTGAGTGCTTACTACGTGACTTTTCTAAGTGGTTTACATGCATTAATTTATTGAATAGTTACAAGAAGTCTATGAGGTAGGTATTATTAACACCCCTATTTTATTTATGAGAAAACTGAGAATCAGCAAAGGTTAAGTAATTTGTCCATGAGGTCACACTGCTAGTAAGTGGCAGAGCCAGGATTCAAACTTGGGCAGTCTGATTTCAGACTGTCTGCCTCAAAATACTCAGGTTACAAAGAGGGAAACTTCTAACTTCTGCTCAAGGGCCTGAGTTACTTAATAGAAGATAAGAGATTATAGCTAAGTAAGTAAAATCATAGTATAAGGAGGGCTCTGTATAACAAACCTATTTGCATGCCTGTTATGGGGGCCCCATGTTCCAGAACCACCTAGGGGGAATCTTCAAAATGCAGAGCCTCCATCTCCATTCCCCCAGATGATACATGTATTGTTGACATGGTTTAAACGAATTCTCTGTAGTTAATAGTTTGCCAATAAATGCTTTAATCCTTGCATATACAAATCCATCTCAAATATCCCATAATCACCATCTTTCCCCAATACTTTTGCTCTCTTTATGCCCCTGCTAGGTTCACTTTTCCACATGTATCTCTCCAACACTGATGTCGATGCTTTTCATCAACTTTGTATAAGTGTGCCTGCCTGATCTAGCTTGCAACTCTTTCTCCCACTGACCTCTTAGGGTCCTAAGAATCTGTGCCTATGGTCATTTAGATCTACACTACCAGTTATTATTTGTTTCATGGATATACCTGTCTGGTCTGTACAATTTGACTATAAACAACTAGAGGATGTAAACAGGTCTTTTATCATCAGCATAATATTCTACATATTGATGAATATTTATAAATATCTGTTGGTAGTAAATTCATTTCTGAGAGAGAGGAGTCTCATGCACACAAAAACTTTTTCATGATCCTTCCCCCACCTAAACAACTCCATTTTTGTGGGGAGGAATGGTAAGAACATTGCACATTAGAGTTTCAGAGGAAGGAAAGGGTACATCTTCAAGGGATACAGACAGTCTTCATGGGGCCTCTCAGATAGGGGAGAAAGAGTAGAGGAGAGTGTAAGAATGAGCGAAAGCAAGAGATTAGGGGAGTGGTGGGGACTAAAAGGTAGTTAAGAGCAGCATCTCAAGGCATTTCTTATGACAAGCAAACAACAATAAGACCTGGAGCACTAGAAAATGAGTAAATGTGTTAGGTGGGTTTAGGGTAGATTGTGGGAATATTTAAGGTGCTATAATTTGAGCTAAGCTCTCCTCTCCCACCTATACTGTAAACGGGATACAACTAAATTCTTTCGGTGTCAACTAGGACTGTGAATGGAGAAGGTACTTACAAAGGATTGTTAACTATGATATGCAAGGAGACAGAAACTTTTATCTTTTCAATGGGGACAGGGGATGTTCACCGTGACAGGAACTGCTTAATAAAGAACTTCTGATATATTTTCAAAGACATTAAAATGACTCGGCATATCCCCATATGCCTATGTACCAGTTGTATTTCTTTTGGTGGGAACTGTGTATTCCTATCTTGTCCATTTGTATATGAAGCTTAATATATTCCCTTCCATTGGAGTGAGCCTTCTTTACCTATGTTCTGTAGAATGTAACCATTTTATGTCAATATTGAAGTAAATTAATTTTCTAGTTTTTTCAATTTTAGTTAAATCTGCTGATGTTTTCCTTTGTGAATCTCAGTCTTTTGATGTTATGGGTTCTATTCGCAAGTCTACCTTTAACTGCCCGGGGGAACTTGATCATGCCATTTAACCTTTCTGGGTTGATAATGACTCCTTAATAAAATAACGGGATTTGGTTTAGCAATCTCTAAGGTCTCTCTTTATATCCACAGAATTCTGATTCTTTGAAAAAAAAAAAACTGGCTTGAAAGAATTTGCTATCTCTAAAACTGAAAGGTAGTCTAAGATACTGTTTATCAAGTTTTAGAAATTGAGGATTGTTTTAATGACACTCTAGATATCAAAGGTTGACTTGTCACCATTTTCAGAGTCCTATATTCATTACCCTTTTCTTTTTTTTAAGACACTTCTCTGGTCTAATTGCTTAAAGGACCAAGATCTCGTGACTCCTAATCAACGTTGTTTGACAATTGTGCCTCCTGGTGGATGAAGAAACTACAGCTACAAGAGATAGCAAATGATCCTAACATAGATGATTATTTATGTTAACGTGCCCCTCTATATGGTTTTCCAAAATTCCCAGAAAAGAAAGGAAGACAGTTGAGAGCAACAACCTCTGTTATATTAAGTATGGAGGAACTTTACTATTAGCCCTCAGTGTTCTCACTAATCTTTATAGCTAAACACCTACCTCCCCCAACCTCCAACATTCATATATACACACACGTATTTTTTCTCTTTTAGTTAAGGCTCTGAAGGAGAATATAAGAGGGGGAGGGGCCTCCAGATATAAATCACCAAGAGTCACATTGCAGAATTTTAGAACTAGAAGTTTAATTAAAAGACTTAATGGCAGTTGGGACTAGAACCTCAGCCTCTTGATTCTCAGCTCCCTGTGTAACTCCATGCTTCCTGCTCACCTTTTTGGCGGAGGGTACACTTTCCCCTTGGCCTAAAATGGACTTACATAGGTTGTTAAGAAAATAGTGATATTCTACCTCTTTAAGGGGCTTTTTAAAAATTACTGCATATCCTCACAAGTGAAGGGAATCTCTCACCTGTGCTTTTTTTCCCACCTAACCAGGAGACAGACAGGGTTTCATGGTGCTAGATAGCAACCAAGCTACCATTGTTTCTATTCTCAGCATGAGGTCTACAGAGTTCATCTAAGACTTTGGGTACTAAATGGCCCGTTATGTTTACTGGCCCAGGTCCTTAAACTTCTCTCTTTTCTACATATCCACTCTCCCAATCTTTTAACTTCATTAATTCTAAAAAAATAATTGTGCAAATACCTTATATGCAATTCTTTATCTACTGGATGTATTAGTTCGGCTACTTTAAGCACATCTTGTTATTTATTTGTTTATTTTTAAATTTCTTAGACCTCTGGTCAAGTCTCACTTATTTTCACAGGTGAGAGCTGGGATAGAAACCTCTACCACTCAAAACCAAATCATAATCATTGTATCAGTTTATTTTCTATCCTGCATATGTTCTTATAACTGGTGCAGGTGAGTATATATGATGTTTCCTAAATCTCTCTAGCTCTTCTTTCAGCCTCTTCTCTGTAAAAATACAGCTCTCCCTCATTCTCCTCGATGCCTTTTCTTCATTTGGAGGCAGGTTCCTCAGGATGCAGTCCTTGCTCGCACTAACAGCAAAGCCCCTGGCCTATAGAAGGATGTACACCTTCAAATGAAGTTGATATGAAAACCCCAACATGTTCCTTCTAGCCAGTTGTGGAATTCAAGGATTCAGGGTCATTCTTCGACAGTTCTACTTCTGGCATGTCCTCTGTTTACCTGTCTCTCAGAACATCTAAAGAACTGTAAATAATCATGCCAGACTATGATGTTGCCTTGCAGATGAGAAAGGTAGGCTAATTTGGAAAATGATATCATCTTGAACAAACACACCAGGGATTAAAAATTAATCACACGGTTAACTATTTCTTTTCTGTTTTCATTTTACTGCCATTTCTACTCTGAAACCAAACTAGCTGGTATAATTTTTCCTTCTAGGCAAGTTCCTACCTAACGTGAAAAAGTTAATGTTGGTATTTATAAAACTATAGATGTATAGATAGAAGCAAAAACAGAGGCATAAAGCATAGGTACCTGCCCAAGGTTGAATTGTTCCAACTTAGCAAGAAAAACTGGAACCATTACTCTGCCCTCATGAGAAGATTCCATATGCCCATAAATTATTTCCAAGTTTCAAACATGACAAAGAAAAAAATAGTTCTTGAATGTTCAAATAATATCATGGCCAATTTGCAAAAAGCAACAAAACTCTGTATGTAGACAAATAAAAGTCAGCAGTTAACTAGACAGATCCTTTGAGTATTACAGGAAGACACATAGCCCTTACAAACTAGGATTTTCACATTAGTCTCTCCTTTGGGATAAGATACTGAAGGTTCCTGTTAAATGCAGATCTGTTAATAGCTAACTGCAAAGATTTATTGAGTATTTAACTGCATACTCAGTGCCATTTGAAGTGTTTTACATGTAATAACTTGTTTAACTCTCATAACAACACAAGGAGACAGCTACTATTTTACAGATGAGGAAATTAAGGCGTAAGACAAATGTTGCACAACTTGTGCAAGGCGCATAGTTAGTAGAAGAGCCAGGATTTGAACCTAAGCATTTTGGCTTCAGAATCCTGAGCTCTTAACCTCTAATCCTGAGGCTTTACAATAAATAGAATTTATGACAATGACAGTGAAGGTGATGGTAAGACTATCTAGTGTTTTATCGGAGTATTTTCCCATTTCATTTCATTCTCACAAGTTGGTAGGGTTTCTAGAAACTGAGACGCCAAGCAGTAAAATGGGCTTTGTCCTAATGGTAATGACTTCTAAACTCCATCTCTAGCCCAGATTCTTCTCCTGGGGGCGAGACTCATATGGACAGCTGTGTACTGGATATCTATAGGTAGATGTCCCACAATTACTACAAAGCCAGATGATTCAAAAGTTAATTAGTAATTTTTTCCCCAAACCTTATTTCTATCTCCAGGGGATAGTCTTTCTTTGATTTGGAAGTTTGGGGCTATTATCTCTTTAAGTCAGGCCTCTCCGCATCATTCCCTCTATGTTCTACTGCTATAATGCCTGTTTATGTATGTTGGATATTCTTAATCTGGCCTCCAAAACTCTTAGCTTCACTTTTACACTCGCCATATCTTTCTAACAGTGCTTTGTTCTATATTAATTCTTCAATACTGTCTTTCAACTTGGCCATATTAATTCTAAAGAGAGATACAATGCACACACATATGCAGGAGCTCCCTTAAGGATTTTTTTTTTAACATTTACCAAATGGAACAGGCAGCCTCCTGTTCTAGGATGTTATCCTCTCCCTTTATCTTTTTGAGGACTTTAAAATCCCTTTCAGATTTTTATTATTTCCATTTCTTTTAAACCAAATTTCCTATCTGTTGAGTTTGTTTCAGGATGTTAGTTTTTCTTTGTGTACTTTGAAATTTTCATTTGAATACTAATCCTAAATGAGGGATTTTTTTTTTTTGTTTTCGTTTTTCTCCTTCTGATTCCTTGAGTGATCCCTTTATATATGATGGCTAGAGCTTTTCTCAGCCACTGTTTGAGGCTGTGGGTCTCTGTTTCATCCCATATTTCATGCAGTGAGCCAGACTACAGTTCAGTTCCCTTCTCTGTAGGGGTTCTCAGTCATTACAATGAAAATGTTGAACTCCAAATCTCATCTTGCCTGAAATTCTTTACTGACTTTAGTTTTGACCCTTTAATACATTCTTCACATTGATTCTAAGGGTCTCTAGTGCACAAATATGATTATATTATTGCCTTGGTAAATTATTTCAATGTGCTCTACCAACTATAGAATAAAATTTAAAGTCTGATCAAATGTCACCTCCTCAGAAAAGGCTTCCTGTAAATACCCTATCTGAAGTAGCATCCTCATCACTCTATATCCTTACCTGGACCCTGTTCTTCATAGCACTCACTATTATTATTATATATTTATTAGTTTCTCCCTTCCACTAGAATATAAGTGTCATGTAGGCATGGATCTTAAATTACTCACTGTCCAATGCTACGTACCTAGAACAGTGCCTGGCATATTGTTGGCATTCAATAAACATTTGTGAATGGATTAACTGAAATCCTTAACATGACATCAAAAGCCCTAGCTATCAGAACAACTAAGAATGAGGGCAGTAGAGTCAAATTGCCTAGGTTGGAATCCTAGTTGTGCCACACTAGCTTTGTGACTTTGAGCAAGTCACAACCTCCTAAAATGCAGTTTTTCTCATTTGTAAAATGGGCATAGTAATTAACTTTAGTAGGTTGTTGAGAGAAATAAAGAGACAATAAAAAAGTGCAAGGTGTAGCATGCAGTTACACACATCATCACTGGTTTTTATTATTACATGTCCAAACTCATCTCCAGTCATTCCCTGATCTTATACCTTGTTCTAAAGTAATAATCCACCATTGTTAATAGTGCTCCAACTATATAAGCTGACTCACATTTCTGGCCATTCTACATGTTCTTTGCTCTGCTTTAATGCTTATCTCCTTTCCCGTTATTCATATAGTCGATTTGGGAGTTTAATAAACTCTTCCACCTAGAACCCCAGCCCAAACATGGAAACAGCAGTGGGCTTTTATTTGTCCCTGGTTGGACACAGAACAGATCCCTGATTCAAAAGGGGGTTATCCATAGGGGATCAGGTCAACAACGTAGGATACTCCGGTTTCTAGAAAAGAAGGAGGAAACTGAGACAATCGGATAAATTCATTCACTCATTCATTTGCATGCTGTCTGTCTGTCTGTCTGTCTGGAATGTGAAGCAGAGAAGCAGAAAGAAATAACTTGCCCTTGAAGGTCATGAAGATTTGGGAACTGGGGAACATGTTTTGGGGTTATGTCCAAGCCCTTGAGTAAACAGGGAAAGTTGTTCTTTCCAGAGTAAAGTAGATTCAAAACCCTGAGGGAGCAGTGATCTTGGTTCTTGAGGTCTTCTTTTCTAGTTCTTATGAGGCCTGGCTTCACTGTTTTTTTTTTTCTTTAAATTTCATGAGATTTGTATATCTTTACAACTTTACTACTTTTGTCTGGTATCATCCCTGCCATTACCACTTGGCAAACTCTTGATTATCCTTTAAGTCTCAGTACCACCTCCTCTATGAAGGCTCTTTCTCTTCCTTCCTCTATCCCCCTCTCATTGTAATTGTTTACATGTATATCCATCTCTGGCCTGACCTCCTAGCTATATCTCATGGATAACAGGCTTAAGAAACAAAATTACTAAATGGATAAAGTTGGTGACAGAGCTAGGACAATAGTACAGGCCAATCCGTTTGTCTTCTACTATTTTACTCATTATCTCGCTCACTTAGGAAATGAGCTACCAGATAGGGATACCAAATGGGAGCAAAGAGATACCAAGAGATATCAAATAGAGAGCATGTCTCAGAACTGAGAAAGAACGGGAGCTCTGTATAATATGAGCACTGGACATTGATTAAAGAATAAGGGAGTTTAGTGAAGGATGAAACTAAGAGGTGTCCAAATGCTTCATTTCTCAACAATATTGTTCTTGATATACTTTCTTACATGGCTTCTGTGACACCTTGCTGTTGTGAATTCCCTTCCATCTCTTCGGCTATTCCTTCTTTATCTCATTTGCTAGCTATTCCTGCTGTTCTATAACCTTTCAGATTTGGGAGACCCTCAGTCCTCAAATCCTCTTTTCTTTTCCCTCTATATATACTCATCTAAACTATCTAAATAGTAACCATCCCCAAATCTCTATATTTCCCAAGCTCCCTCTCTCTGTGCTCCTAATCTACATATTCAACTTCATCTCTAGCAACTTCACTCAAATGTCTTACAGAAATTTCAACTTCAACACATCCAAAATGTATGTCACCGTCTATTTCTAGGCACCATCATATATTAGGTGCTCAAGCCAGTGATCAGAGAGTTAATTTTGACTCCTGCTTGCTTACTTCCTTTATCCAATTATCAAATCTTGTCCATTCTAATTCCTAAATATATTCACTTCCTTTCATCTCTACTGACACTGATCTATCCTAGCCATCAATGTTCATACTAAATCACTCTAATGGTCTCCTAATTCTTTCTACAACTAAATCCAACTCTATGGCAATACTGTAGCTAAAGAATGCTTGAAAACTGGAAGTCTAATCATATAATTTTGCTTGTGATGGCATCCACATCTTTAAGATAAAATCCAAAATCCTTGCCATGTCTTAAGGGCCCATCAAGATTGTGCTCCTATTTCTTGTGAACCTCTTAAGCCCTTGATAATGTGCATGACAAATATGAAGAATATCTTTAAGACAAACAATACTTTCTAGAGTATGGCAAAAAGATAGAACAAATACATTTTTTACATTCCCATACTAATATTCAAAGACACTGACTACTGACTCGAGTCAACAATTGGTAGAGGGACAAATTACCTTATCTTTACTTCTGAGTGTTACAAATTCTCTTGGGCCCAATGATGTCACAATAATGTCAAATCCACTTTAGTTAACAGCATTCTGGCTAAGTCTACAGATACAGATGAAGGCCATAAAAATAAGTCAGAATTTATCTATGACTCTCCCTGTCCAGATTTATACATATAAGCACAGTTTTAGAATGATATAAGGCATTTATTAATTAATATGACTGAGAGATTAGTTCAGTTCTTTAGATCACAATTTAAAATTTAAGTCTACAACTCTCATACAGTGCTGGTGGGAATGCAAAGGGTATATTTATGGCAGGAATATGACATTAGAAATAGTGTGAAATGATGTATGCACAAGGTTATTAACGTAACAAAAGAAGACTGGAAACGATCCAATGTCCATCAATAGGGGACTGGGTTAATAAACTATATCCATAATGCAGTGCTATACAGGTATAAACGGGAATGAAGATGTCTACATACTGCTATGGAGAGATCCCTGTTGTTTTCATAGTGTTAAATTAAAAATAATCAAGGTTCAAAGATAGTATAAGAGAGTGTGTAAGAAGAGGGTGGTACAAAAATACAAATATATAACAAATATATACATATTTTCTTATACTTTCAAACAGAAATAATGAAAAATAAAATTAAAACTAATTAAAAAGTAATTTCCAAAAATGGAAATGCAAAAAAAAAGAAAAAAAGCTGGGTAGCAATACTTATATGAGACAAATTAGACTTTAAAACAAAGGCTATATAACAAGAGATAAAGAAGGACCCAGTAATCTCACTTTTGGGTATCTATCCAAAGAAACCCAAAACACTACTTCGAAGGGACATGTTAATCCATGTTCATCACAGCATTATTTACAATAGCCAAGACATGGAGGCAACTTGGATGTCCATCGATGGATGAATGGATAAAGAAGAGGTAGTACATATATATACAATGGAATATCACTCAGCCATAAAAAAGAATAAAATCTTGCCATCTGCAACAACATGGATGGACTTAGAGGGTATTGTGCTGAGTGGAGTAAGTCAGACAGAAAAAGACAAATGCCATATGATTTCACTTACATGTGGAATCTAAAGAATGAAATAAATGAACAAACAAAACAGAAATGAACTCATAGATATAGAGAATTTTGATGGTTGCCAGATGGGAGGGGGTTTGGAGGGTTGCAGGGGTGGGTGAAGCAGGGGAAGGGATTAAGATGTACAAATTGGTAGCTAGAAAATAGTTATGGGGATGTAAAGTATAGCATAAGGAATGTAGTCAATAATATTGTAATGCAGTAGTCCCCAACATTTTTGGCCCTAGGGACCTGTGAGAATCTAATGCCTGATGATCTGAGGTGGAGCTGAGGCGGTGATGCTAGTTAGCACTGGGTAGTAGCTGCAAATATAGATGAAGCTTCGCTCGCTTGGCCCCCCACCCCATGCCGCTCACCTCCTGCTGTGTGGCCCAGTTCCTAACAGGCCATGGACCAGTACCAGTCTATGGCACAGGGGTTGGGGACCACTGTTGTAATGACTATGTTTGGTGTCAGATGGGTACTAGATTTATCGGGGTGCTATCTTTGTAAGTTATATACCTGTCTAATCACTATGTTGTATACCTGAAACAAATGTAATACCGTATGCCAACTGTAATTAAAGAATAAAAAAAAAATTTCCTCTAAGTTAGGAAGTGAATGAGAACAGGGATACAAGCCAGACCTTTTTGAATGAACCCTATTTATAAGTTTGACTTTGTAATCATGTACATGTTTTCCATAATCTAAAAACAAAATTGAATCAAGACCAAAAAAAAAAAAAAGAGGCAATCCCTAAAATTAAAAACAACTGATGCAGATATCCGAATAAGATCGGTAAAGAGTATCAATGTCTTGGTTGTGATATTATGCTAGTTTTTCAAAATGTTAACAGTGGGAGAAACTGGGAAACATCTACAAGATCTCTCTATATTAGTTCTCATAGCTGCACGTGAATCTACAATTATCACAATTAAACTTTAATTGAAAAAAAAAATAAACCTAATTCTATATCAAGCTTGTGTCATAACCACAAAGAGAAGAATTATTTAAGTGATGTTCAAACCCAGTGTTTTGATTTGTGCATCCCTAGTGGGATATAGTCTAAGGATGAAAAAAAAAAAAGGCAAAGAAATTCTAATCTGCATTCACTAGTCTTACTTTTATTATATATTTAAACTGGTAGGATGAAGCAAGTATGTTAATGTGGCAAGGAACGCAGATTTTTGGACAAAAGATATACAATACAAAATTTACAAAGTAAAATTTTTGTAATTTCTTTCTCACTTAAAAAAACTTTATATTATGGAAAATTTTAAAACTAGAAAATATAGAGTAATGATGCCTCATATATCGACAATCCTACTCCAACAATCAACAACTATTACTTGTTGGCTAATCTTGTTTTATCCATATTTCAACCCTGTACTCACTGCTCACCCCTCACCTGATTTTGAGGCAAATCCCAGACATCAATATCACTTAATGCATAAATATTTCAGTACTTATCTCCAGAAGGTAAGGACTCTTAGCACAATAACCGCAATAACAAATTACACGTTAAAATCTAACAATTAATTCCTCATTATCTAATGAATGTCTCACAAATAAAAATCTGCAATTGTTACTTTAACTAGAAATAATAGTGTAAACTCATGGTTTCATTTTTGTTCGTTTTGGTTAAAGACAAGTTTTTATTTTAGAATAATTTTAGACACATAAAGATTAGAAAGGAAGTACAGAGTTCCTGTATTCCCCTTACTCAACTTCCTCTAATGTTAACATCTTAGGTAACTATAGTACATTTGTCAACAGTAAGAGAGTAACAGTGGTACATTACTATTAATTAAACTCCATACTGTATTCAGATTTCACCATTTGTTGACTAATGTACTTCCTTTGTTCTGGGATCCCATGCAGGATACCACATTGCATTTTGTCAAGTCTCCTCTGTCCTCTCTGGTCTGTGACAATTTTTTAGTCTTTCCTTGTTTTTCATGAACTTGACAGAGTGTTTTGTAGAATGACCTTCAATTTTAATCTGCCTGAAGGTTTTTTCATTTTTCGATGAGAATCGTGGGTATTTGGGGAAGAATACCACAGAGGTGAAGTGCTTTTCTCACCACATCATCTCAGGGGGCACATGATATCCACATGACTTATATCACTGCTGAATGATATTTACTTCTTGATTCCTTGGTTAAGGGAGGGTGAGGCAGGTTTTTTCACTGTAAAGTTACTATGTTCCTCTTTTCACGCTCTGTTCTTTGAAAGTCCAGCCCACATTTAAAGTGGGAGGGAGATTGTCTCTATCTCCTGGAGGGGAGTTATCTACATATATCATTTGGAATTCTGTAAGGAAGATTTTTTTATTCTCTCGCATTTTAAAATTTATTCAATAATTTATATCAGTATGAACTCATTATATTTATTTTATACTTTGGGTTATAATCCAATACTATTCTATTTATTTTATTGCCCAAATTGTTTCAGGTTTGTCTACTGGGAACTCTTTCAGGTTGGTTCCTGTGACTTTTTGATATACCCCATCTTTTTGTTTTGTTTTGTTTTTGAGCACTTCCTTATTTTCAGGCACTTATAAAATGCTCCAGGCTCATCTTGTATTTTCTCTGCCCCAGTCCTAGAATAATTATTTTTCCAAGGGTCCCTGGCTCCTTCTATCAGAGAATGACATTTAGAAATGAAGATCTGGGTGTGGGTATGCTTATTACAACTGAAGTGGTGTCACCACTTCTAGGCCCTCTCAGAGGACAGAGCTAGGAAATATATGTATATATACAAACCCATACATATGTAGTATATTTCTGTGTCTATCTCTGTGTATACATGCATATATGCATTGGTAGAAACAAATAAAAGTCCTCTCTGGAGGAAGAAAACATTCCAGGTCAATAACTTTCAAAATAATTTCTAGCACACAGTCAAAATGAATCAGGTACATGGAGAGGTAAGAGATCTTGACCAAGAACCAGCAAAAATGACAGACAATAAAACAAACCTACTGGGGCTTCATATGATGAAATTATCCAATGCAGATTATTAAATAATGAAGCTTTCTATGTGCCAGAATATAAAAGCTGAACATATTTTTTCAGGTAAATGAAAATAATAAAAAGTAATATAGATTTTAAAAAGAAAAACATGCATAATACAGAAAAGAAGGTAGAAGATATAGAGAATATCATAAGGTAAACCTGTATCTATACTTAACTGGGTCACAAAGGTGATAAAAAAAGGGGGCAGAGGCAATATTTGAAGAGATAATGGCTGACAATTTTCCATAACTACAAATAATATCAATAAACTGATTTGAGAGACTTAAAGACTTAAGGCAGAATACACACACACACACACACACACACACACACACACACACAATGCATCACAGAAGAAAACTACAGAAAAAATTGAAGAAAACATTGTTTTTAATAACCTGAGAAATAAAGACAGATTACCCTGAGAAAAGTGACAGATTGCTAGCTGAGTTCTTAATATCAACAGAAGCCAGAGATAGCAGAATGATATCTAATGGAAAGAAAATGCCAACTTAGAATTCTCTACTCAGTGATTATCCTTCAAGATTGAAGAGGATTCTGAAACTAACAAAAAAGGAGAGTCTGCACCCAGCAGACTGACACAAGAAAAATGAATCCAGATAAAACCTTAGAGATGTTGAAAGGATAGAGAACAAAGAAAGGACAAGTGTGAGGGTAAATCTAAATGAATAAAAATAATAAATAATTTTGAGTGATGTAAATGCACATAACATATATTTATACACACAAATATAGTTTGAATGTATGAAAATAATAGCCTATATGTCAAGGGAGGCATTATTTGGAATTTATGTGTCCTATAGTGCTTGTACTATTCAGGAAGTCAATAATGTATTACTATTAGAATATGATGAATTAGGGAGTCATACTATTATTTCTGGGGCATACACTAAGATGATAGAAAAGAGTGCTTAAACCTCCAAATTAATAGGGGAAAAACAGAATGATGAAAAATATTCAATTGATCCAGATAAATCAGGGAAGACAAGGAAAAGAAACATGCAATACATGGTACAAATAGAAAGCACATAGGAAGAGCACAGATGTAAATCAAACTACCCCAAAACATAATTAAATATAAATGTAAAATATAATTAAGTGGACTAAATGCTCCAATTAAAAGACAAAGATTGAGTCTAGAATAAAAAACAACTTAACTACATGTTTTTAACAACAGGCACACCTATAACCCAAGGATACAAAAAGGTTATTATTAAAAGGAAGGAAAAAACCCCAGGAAATTAAACCCGAATCAAAAGGGCAGAAATTACTGAAATAGAAAAGAAAAACACAATAAAAAAATTACGAAGCTAAAAGTCATTGTTTAAAAGACTAATACCGGTAAATGCCTGGCAAGGCTGAGAAAGAAAAAGAAAAGGCCAAATTTCCAGTATCGAGAATGAAAAAGATCCTGCAGAGATATTGTGAACTACATTATGCCAAAATTATTTACACTTGAGATAAAATGCACTCATTCTTAGCAAAATACATTTCACCAAAAATGACACAGTAGTAAATAGAAAACCTTAATATTCCTACAAATATTTAAGGGAATAAATCAGAAATGATAATCCTTCTCTCAAGAAAGTCTGGCCTAGATAAGTTTATAGGTGAGTTCTACCAATCATGTAAAGACGACGACGACGACGACAACAAAACCCAGAACACTCCTCAATTCATTTTATATGGCTAGCATAATCTATATATGAAAATCTGATATGGACAGTGTAAAAAAATTCTAGTGCCATCTTTCCATAAATGTAGATGTAAAAAGTCTAGACAAAATATAAAGAAACCAAATTCAGCAACATATAAAAAGGATTATAAGGATTAGACATCATGACCAATTTGGTTAACCAAAGAATCAATGAAATTAATTGTATTAAAAAATTAAAGAAGAAAATCATATGATCATTTCAATCTATACTGAAAAGAAATCATGTGATAAAATTCACTATCCACTCATGATTAACAAACTCTAAGATCAGAAACAAAGAAAACTGCTATCGCCATTGCTCTGGATGTTAATTCACTGCAGTAAAGGCTAGAAAAAAATGTAAAAGAGTTGGAAAGGAATAAATAAAATCCTCCTCACACACAGATGATATGATTAGGTATGCAGAAAATCCAAACAATTGTACAGATAAATTATTGGGACTGATGAAGCTTGATGAATAGAAAGTCAATACAAGGAAGAAGGGAAAGAGAGGACAATGAGAAAGATCTACCTTTAAAAGCAAATACCTAAGAATAAACCTAACGAAAGATGTATATAACCTCTGCAGAGAAAAGCATGAAACATTTTTTTTCTTTTAAAAACAATTTTTCTTTTTTTTTAGTTTTCAGTTATAATTGACATTAAATATTATTTTATATTAGTTTCAGGTGTACAGCATAGTGGCTTGACATTTATATAATTTATGAAGTGATCTCCCAATTAGTTGAGGACCTACCTGGCACTATACACGGTTATTACAATATTAGTGACTATATTCCCTATGCTGTACTTCACATCTCTGTGACTATTTTGTAACTACCAATATGTACTTCTTAATCAATTCACCTTTTTTATCTGGTTCCCCAACCCCCCTCCCAGCTGGCAATCACCAATTCCTTCTCTGTATCTATGAGTTTGTTTTCAGTTTGTTTGTTCATTTATTTTATTCTTTAGTTTCCTCATATAAGTGAAATCATGTGGTATTTATCTTTCTCTGACTTATTTCACTTAGTGTAATACTCTCTAGGTTCATTTATGTTGGTGCAAATGGTAAAACATTACTGAAAGAAACCAAAGATCTAAATAAATGTGAAGATAGACAGCATATTCATGAATTGGAAGACTCAATATTGTAAACTGTTGATTATTCTCAAGTTGCTAAGATTTGCTATAATAACTCAAGGCAAAATCTCAACAGGTTGTGTGTGTGTGTGTGTGTGTGTGTGTGTGGAAATTAACAATCTGATTCTAAAATGCATAGGAAAGATGCAGAGACAAGTACATCCCTCAAAACATGTTTGAAGAACAAAGTGGAAGGCCCTGCTCTACCAGTTCTCAGGACTTATTATAAAGCTAACATAAATAAAACAATGCTTTTGGCACAATGCCAGGATAATAGGCTAATGGACCAGGATAGAGCCTGGAAATAATCACACATGTATGGATGCTTGATTTATGGCAAAAGTGGTACAGCAGAGCAGTCTTTTCAGTAATTTTGCCGAGACTACTGAATATGTACATGGAAAGAAATGAATTTGGACTGCTAACTCACAGTGTACCCCAAACCAATTCTAGATGGATGATAAAACATAGGAGGCTATCTTCATAATCTCAGAGTAGTAAACATTTCTTAAACAAGACACAAAACACTAACCATAAAAGGAAAAATTTATAAGTTAGACTATATTAAAACTATAAACTTCTGTTAATCAAAAGATACTATTTTAAGAATAAAGAGATAGGTCACTAAGTGGCAAGTAATCAGGAAAAACCACAATGAGATTCTACTACACAATAATTTGCAAAAATAAAAATTCTGACAATGCTGAGTATTAGCAAGAATGTGAAGAAGAGGTAATAAGCAATCATGAGACTAAAAGGAAGGTGCTGTTAATAAGCACCAACAACAGGCTTTTAAAACAGAGGCAGTGCCAGGAAAATCAGGACTTGGATCACCTTAGGGATGCATATACAATAGGTAAAGGGTCAGCTTATACATTTACTTTAGAAAATAGCGTGATATTGTCTAGGAAAACTGAAGTTGTACAGATTCTAAAACCTATCAATTCCACTCATAGGTCTATACCCTCATGAATGTGTACTAGGGTGTACCAGGATACATGTACAAGATTGTTTACAATAGCATTGTTCAAAACAGCCAAATCTGCAAACAACCCGAATACCCATTAACATTAAGATGAATAAATTGTGAATGTTCACTGCAAGGCTATATAGTGATAAAATGGAGCACAAAGCAACTTAGATTAATCTCACAGACTGAAAAAGAGTGTGTACTGCATGATTCCATTTAAATAGGACAGATAACACTGAATTTATTATTCAGGGATACCTATTTGGATGGTATAGCTATCAAAGCATGGCACTGAAATCTAGATTAAAGGTAATTCTGAGAGAGGTATGGGTATGTGATCAGAAAGGGGAAAGCAAGGGCTGTTGAGGTGCTGAAAGATTTTTAAATTTCTTGACCTGGGTTGTAGTTATATGGTTGTTGATTTTACAATTATTATCCCTTAAGTTTTATACTTCTGCAAATGCATTTTTACAAATGTTATAAGGCCTATAAGAAGATTAATTCTATATGTGATGCAGGTGTTTATATATATTCATATATTCTTTTACTCAGTAATTCTACTTTTAAGAACTTACTTTGAGGAAATAGAACAATTGGGGAATGTGAATGGATAATTATGTACAAGAATATTGTTAATCATAACTTTTTTTTTTCTAATAGGAAAAACAGAAAACAGTGTATCTAATAATTTGCAAAAATAAAAATAATGTGTCCCAATAGGGAAATTATTAAATTAAATATGGCACATGTATACAGTTTAGACAACTTAATGCGGCTGTTAAAATACTGTATCTAAAAAATATTTAATGGCATTTCAAAATGCCTAAAATTAAGTGAAAAGGAAACAAAATTGAATATATGAATGATCTCAATTTAGTGCAATTGTGATAAATATAAGCAGAAAGAAATGTTCTAAAATGTTCACTGTGATTAACTTTTGCAAATGATATTATTTTTGTCATTATAATTTTCCATAATTTCTAAGTTTGTATATGTATTGTAAAAGTTGTTGACAGTAAAAACTATTTATAATTTTTATTTTTAAATGAATAAACTATTTCTTTTAAATAATAGTTAATTAAATTTTCTTCCTATTTTATGGGTACGTAAATTTATTCAAAATTATATTAGTGGTTGAAGATCAGCTTTCATATACAAAAAATTTTTTACCAGGGTGACAATTTCAAATGCATTTCTAAGATAGTAGGCATTAGAATGTAGTTTTTCAAATGTAGCATTCAAAGCTTAAAATCTATTCTATATTATAAGATCTCAATCTACAATTTGTTTTATGCAAAAATTGGAACACCTAAAAATTTTTTTCAATACTCAAAATGATAGAGTAATTATAGTTAAAAGTTTAAAAAACTCAAACAGCAATTTTCTTTACAGGTAATTATATTTTGTTTGCAGATCCTGGAGTTTATCAACTCAAAACCCTTCTATTTATCTCTATTTTGGTTTGTGCAGAAAAGAGTTAACACAGCAAACTTAAAGCATTATCTTTTGAAAAGCCTGCTTACAATGTTGGCTCTTAATTGGCATCTGGGAACTTGGATGGGTTCCTTCCCTCCTAACTGAAAAGAGTGGCTCACTGTGTCTCCTCTATTTGTGCAAACAATATGATTTATCCTGTACACCTGCTTTCCTTCTGGGAGTCTGGAAGATGGTATGTGCCAGGCAAAGGGTATCTACCAGCCCCCAATGAAACCCCGGGTGCTGAGTCTCTCATGAGCTTCTCTGGTTGGTAATATTTCACATGTGTTGTCACAACTGGTTGCTGGCAAAAGACCCTTGGAAGCTTGTGCCTTGTTGTCTTTGGACTTCAACTCATGCACACCTTTTCCTTTTGCTGATTTTGCTTTATGTCCTTTAGCTGTAATAAATCACAGCTGTGAATATGACTATATCCTGAGTCCTATGAATCCTCTTAGGGTATCATCAAACCTGTGGAGTGGTCTTGGGGACCCATGACACACAGTTCTTAAAACTAAAATGCAACTAAACATTTAATATAGTAGTAAAGCTAGTCAAGAGAAATGTTTAATTTTAAAATGTTTATAATGATACAGAAGCTTTTTTTCTTTCAACTAGTATTTATCAAAGGCCTACAAAGGCACCCAGCTAGGTCTTTTTATGTATCTTATTGAATTACCTTAAGCATTAAGTTTCTAATGTTTACTAGGACCAAACAAGATTTTCCAACTATTTCCTATTATCCAGCACTTAAATAGGCATTCAATAATTATGTGCTGAATGAATAGTAATTTATATCATTACACATAAAAATAAAAAATCAAAATGCATTAGATAAGACTAGCTATAAAAATATGTACAAATCTTCATATAAATTAAAATGTTACAGTCTAGGTTCTTCTTGTTTGATATGAAACAAATATAGTTTCCCCTAAGTAGTGAGTTTGCTGGTAAGTAGTAATCAGTTCTACTCTATCGGCATAAATGAATTCCACAAATACTCCCTTCCCCAAGCATAAACACCAGACCAAAAAGAAAAATTACATTAAATTAAAATAATAAAAGCACCTTCAGTCTATTTATCTCCATTGTGAGCTCAAAAATACAAACTGCTAATATTATTTTAAAATACAAACTACTGTTTTCAGGTCAGATGTGTTTTAAATCCATATTTAATTACTGTAAAAGTATTCCTGTGGTATATGTAATCATTCTATAATAGGGTAATTCAAATTCTTTGGCCAGTCAATTTAAGATCTACAGCTTAATTCAAGTTTCACACACTACTAAAGACAAGTTCGGATGTGTTACTTAGAAATAAATGTTTAATTTTGGATGAGGGGGGGAATGCAACACAGCCCTGTCTTCAAAATTGAACCTACATTTTAAAATATATTTCAGCCAATTGCTACAGGCAAGTCCAAATTTAAGTGTAATCCTGAAGCAACGGATATAGCGCAAACGTATGCAGATTTTCAACAACCTACTATGTGTGTTGGGGAAAATGACAACATAGTCTCTAAATAGTATTTTTCCTACTTTAAAAGTCAATCATCTCTCTTGACCTCTCACTTAGGGACCCAGATTTGTTGAAACTGAATATCTAGGGGTAGGGATTAGGTGCATACTTGTTGTATAAGCTCTACCCAGGATTTTCCAATGCTAAGTTTTGAAATATAATTTCTCTAACCTTTTCCAACCCTAAAATTCTGGTTCTGAGAGTCTCTGTACTTGAATATGCTTTAAACTTATAAACCATTTGTAATTAAATGGGTATCAACTCATTCTAAGGATTTTCTAACATGATATGCAACATGATTAGGCCATATAATTACATGACTTCAGTTTAGGAAAAACAAGGGAGAGCTGGTTATAGATAGTCTGTGGCAAAGACAGATATGGATACCATATTAAGAAACTCACTGATAATCTAAATATATTGTTTGTTCTAGCCTTTTTTTCCATTGAAATTAAAAGAACTGTTTTCGAGCAGCCTGTAAATTTGCAAAGTCAACCGACTTTATTTCATTTGTTTCCCTGTTCCTTGTCCACTATGTATTGGTGTCATGTCAGAAAACTGTGGAAAGGATTGAGATTATGCATAACCTATGTACCAGGGGTAATTCTATTCTATTGCCAGAAAAATGGAACTAATTCTGGAGTAGCTCCATCTACATGAAGGTAGGTAAGCAATCTCTTACCTAGCCAGTAGGTGGAGGCACACACAAATTTACTGCTCTGCTTTTTGATCCACAGACCTAAAATCTTACAATAATCGATGGTTTGGGTTCTTTTGTCTGTGTTAAATTCAGAAGGTTAAAGAGAATGCCAAAAACTGGGGTGAATTTATAAGAAATCATGATAAAAAAAGAACAACTTTATATTTCTATTTTATTTCTGGCCCTCTGAGAAATAACTAAGTTATTTTAACTGTGAATTTATAATCTACTCCAGATCTCTAAAGCCAATAAAACGATTCTAAATTTAGAAATATGCCCTTTAAAATTCATGTTCAATCAGGGAAAATGGAACATCAACTGAATATGACAGGATATTAAGACATTATTGTTGATTTTGCTAGGTAAAATCGTATTATGGTATATCTTTTTAAAAGTCCTTATCTGTTAGACATATAATAGGATTATTTATAGTTGACATCTCCAGGAGATAAAGACAACAGCAAAGGATAGGTAGAAAAAAAATGGCAAAATGTTGATAATGGTTGAAGCTGGGTGACAGGTATACTGAGGTTCATTATATTATTCTGCTTTTATTTGAAAATTTCTAAAATAAAAGGTTAAAAAATTTCAATAGAAATTCCTGTTCTAGTGATTTGGGTTAACAATGGGATTAGGTGACCGGTAAATATGCAATTTTAATGAGGTCTTATCTTAATATATAGTCATTGATGAATTATTTCAATCACAACTGAATCATATAAATGAACTATATAAAATCCCATACAGATTCAACACTGAGAAACTAAAACTAACCTGCTCAATCTACTGCAGAGCACTTTACCATTTTACAAAAAGTAAATTCACATAGTTTTCTCATCTAGTTCTCATAATCTTATGAAGATTTTAAAGGTAATAAAACTGAGGCTCAGAGAAGCTAAAAGACTTGGCCAAAGTCACATTAGTAAAGTGACAGAGCTGGGATACTAAACCAAGTTTCATGACACTAAAGATCATCTTCTCTCTACTATACTGTCACTTAGACCTTTTTGAAATAAATAGCAAACAGGTTGAAAGTTAGGCAAATTTTTAAATTTTGCTTTCCATGCTTACTATTTATATGATGAAACCTATTTTTTTTAGTTTTCTCAGTGAATAAAAATATGGACTGAAACAGATTTCTTGAATAAAGAATAAAATTTAACCAGAAGAAGTGATTAAAAGAATTATCTTAAAATTGGAAGGGACATTAGAGGCCCTCTCTAGTCCAAAATTAAAACCTTATTTTCAGGCCTCTTAGATGGATCCAGCTTCAGCTTGAGCATTTCTAGTGAGGAATGTTTACTCTGTGAGATAGCCCATTTCATTTACACAGTTAGTCTAATTATTAAAGAGGCCTTCTCTGCTTATCAGGGAAATCTACCTGCCACTTGCTGATTCTAGTTACAACCCTGACCGTACACTGGATAAACATATAACTCTCTTAAGATTCATCTTTCAAATAACTGAAGACATCCATTATGTTCTACCATGGGCTTCTGCTCTGAGGACTCTTAGCAGAAAAAGAAAACCAATAGATTCTTGGGTAACTAAAGCCTCCTAGTCTTTTCAATAGCTCTTCCATGTCATTGGTCTTCAAACTGGGACTAGAGTATCTCTAGGAGTACCCAAAGTCCCCAAAGGGACTAGAATATTTTTAAGGCAATCAATTTCCATATCTTCACTTGTAATTTGGTCTATCTGAAAACAAGTCTGTGGTCTGCTGATTTCCCTTTTACATCTCCACTCACAGGAACCCATCTCAACTGACAAACCACTCACCTATCCTGAGAAGCCTGCCTAGCTTCAAAGAGACAACTGGAAAATGCAAATTTCCTGAGAGAGGGAGAGAACCCTGAGAGAAAAAGAGAGAGCTTGGGAAAAAAAGGGGAGAGCCATCTTATTTCATCCAGACAATATATTCATGGCAAAGCCTTATCTGTTTTATAATTAGAAATCGGTAGTAACATGATTGTCACAGGGATGTCTATTAACACTTTAATTTTATTTGAAAAATGAAGTCAGATTTGTTTCTGACAGAAGGAGAGTCTGATTTGGCTGACTGGTTTGACAATGACGACTAGTTTTGCCATTTAGGTCACAATACAGACATTTTCTAAAATTGAATGAGATAAAGGTACAGCTCTACAGCTTTAAAGAAAATATATTTAAAGGAATATGCAAAACACCAAAAATTAGAACCTCATAATAAAAGTTTTTATAATCAACTTAAAAATATGTGAGGAGGTACGTGGTTTTCAAAATTCTTTTAGGTTTGCCGACAAAGATTTTGAAGGCTGTGACTCTGTGACAGAATTTCTAGGCTCTTTCCCACTCTGGTTATCCCTTCTGGTAGCATGCCAGTATCCTGCTTATTATGAACATTCCAGGAGAATGAGTAGTATACATTTCAGTGGAAGTGTGGCTTCATTCTGAATACTGTATACTTCTAATTAATATAGCCAAAGGTTCCATTCAGGGCTTTTAAAGCTGTTGCAACAACTAACTAAAAGATCTACATCTTTTTCACATAAACAGTTACAACTAAGTTTACAGTAATCTTGCACTTATATATTTGAATGAATGAGTTTATATTAACTGGTCTTAAATTTCATTTTCTTTGTTTCAGCTCCTTTGCTGCAAACTTGTAAAATATTTTAAAATTTTTATCGAGATATTCAATATATAAGCTAACCCTCTGTAGGGGGCAGCTTCTGACATGGCTCCCAGTGATCACCACCCCTGTGTAATCCTCTCCTTTTATGTGTGGGCTAGATCTAGTGACTTATTTCTAACTAACAGAATATGGCAGAAGTGATGGCGTATGATTTCTGAGATGAGATTATAAGATTGATTTCTGTCTTGTTTATATTCTTGCCCTCTTGCTTGCTGGCTCTGATGAAGCCACCTACCATGTTATGAGCTGCTCTATGGAGAAACCCAGTTACAAGGAACCTAGGGCAGCCTCAGGCCAACAGCTCATGAGGAATCAAGGCCTTCAGTCCAATAGCCTACCGCCAACAACCATGTGAGTGAGCTTGGAAACAGATCCATCCTCAAAGGAGCTTTAAAATGACTTAAGCTCTGGCTAGCTCCATGATTACCAGCTTGTGAGAGACCCTAATCAAAATCATTAATTAAAATTTGAACAGAATAGGATGTCATTCCATAAACTTTTATATAATCTCTTTGGGCACAATCATCCAATCAGCTATAAAACTACCCTGGTATCCTATCTTTAGCTCACATTTTTCCATCTTACCAACAATAATTCTGTGAGAAACATGTCAAGTAGCTTACTGAAATCAAGATACACTGTTATCTATGGAATCTCTTTTACACGTCAATATGGTGATTATATCAAAAGAGGAAATTCAGTCTGTTATTGCTTGTTTTTAGTTGCTAGAGAGGCCTGTTACATGGAGGCCTCTACTTCTATCCTATTCCTCTTCACTAAGACTCCTGTAGTCAGAATTTTCTATTTTGGGGCCTCCTATCTTTCTGAACTTTTTCTTTTAGAGCCTCTTATCTAAAGCATGCTAAAAATGTGAAGGTAACTAAATATGACCAATGTTTGCTTTCTTAGCTGTTGTGAACCTTAAGATGAGATAATCCTTTTGTTTTTGTTACTTTAGGTCTTTCTAAACAGATGAGTTCACAACTATAGTTAAATTGTAAAAGAAAAGTATGAGCATTATCCAAAACCAACATTGCTTAAAACTTTAACCCTTAAGAAAATAAAATGTACACTCACAATTCAAAAACCATGTAAAGCATTCCATCTGAGCTATATGTCTCCAATAATTCTACAATGTGGGGATGTTTCAGCATATGACAGATACTGGCTTCCCGCTTTAGATCTGCAAAACAAACATACAACATACTTTATTAGGTAGGAACAAAAGACAATTAGAGTGAATGATGAATGAATGGATATGATCTATGGTAACATGAAGACTTCTCTAACTAAAGAGATGAAATCCCCCATTTAAGCTAGGCCTAACATATTATCCATTAAAATCTTTGACAATATAACTTTTCTATATTTTTGCCAGCTTAAATCTATATACATTATAGGGTTGGCTCTTATTAACAAAAATGTAAATAGCACAAATACTTTCCCCAAACTCATAATCAAGTTTTAAAATTTACAACTCTTTCTTGATTTGCTAATAAGTAACTCAATTTGCTGTTTTGAATTTTATCTCTTTTTCTTAGTTTTCCCTAAACTGGATAAGAGTATGTTATCTATTATTTAGCCTAAAATCTAGCATTCATAGACACACATCAGGGAAGCTATATGGAATAGGGGGCAAAAAAAAAAGTATAGTTTAAATTGAGAAGACACTACTCCCAGTGTCAAAGTTAGAAATTCTTTTATATCATCTATGAAATGTGTTGGATGATTCAGGACATTACCTACAGTGCTATTTTGAAAAATAAATTCAGATAATATAGGTAAGACAAGTGTGTAAGTTCTATAATACTAATTTAGAAAATAAAAATGTTATCATTGTCATCATTGTCATCATCATCGTCATCATCATCATCACATGAAAACAGTTTGGATATAGGTATTGCTTGCCATGTCTACATTGAACAGGATAATTAAAGCCTTCTTGTGTTAACAGCGCTGGAATTTTATCTGTTTGCAGATGAATAAAATCCAATATGACATTTTTATATTTGGAAGTAGAAGGCAGACAGGTAAAGAAGCAAAAGAGATAACATTATCTCCTCTCTGATTTATTAATTAACTTAGTCTTGTCAACAAGATCAATGGCTGCAGAGGGAACTGTAGAAGACTTATGTAAAAGGTAGAATGAGGAAAACAAGTCAGTAAACCAGACAAAAGAGAAGCTCCCACAAAAGGAAGAATCAATAACACAATATTAAGAAAGTGAAGGGAATAGAGAGAATTAAGACTCAAGTAGTTGGAGAAAGTGCAGAAAAGGCTGTTGTGATTCAGCCAGAAAAGACCATTAGCATTCTGGGCAAGATTAAATTCTGCGGAGAAGTCAGGTTTGAGGTCAGTATGCAGGAGACAGTTATGTAATAATAAATTAAAATTTATCATGTCTCTCACTGTGCTAATTACTTAATGCAGTCATTGTTACATACTGTCTCAATAACCATCTATAAGTATTTTGCAGATGAGGAAACAGGCTGAGAGATGTGTTCAAGATCACATAGCTATAACAAGGGGTAGGTTTGAGCCCTGGCTTCTCCAGCTCCTCGATGCCTGGTTTAGACATGATCAGATTAGAAGAATCTGGCAGTAGGAAAAGGAATAGCAGGTCAAAGGAGGTTTGATTTGTTTGTCTATTTTTGCTGTTGTTTTAAAAGTAACACTCTGTGTGCTTGCAAGTGGCAGTGATGAAAAGCCCATAGGATCTGGAGTCCCAAAACTTGGTGCTGGTCCTGCCTCAGTCACTGCTATATGCCAGCTGACTGCTAACCTCTACAAATGCCTAACTTACTCCAAATGAAATGGGGAAGGCAATAGGTGATGTTGGATCTGCAGAGTGTACTTAATTGACTTCAGAGAGCAGTGGTAAGATTCAAATGAGAAATGAATGTGAAAAGATTGTGTGGAAGACAGCACTATGAGGCTGAGGGGGTAAGGTGGCTCAGTGTTCACTGTAAAGGAAGAGATCAGAGGTACCTTCTGTTTTTACCTTAGTTTCTTTTTCCATTTCTTTCTATTCTGATGTAAAAGCTGATTTTAACTCAAAGCTCTGACATTGGAGTCAAGAAGTAAACAGAGGTTTAGTGTTTGGCACAGTGAAAACTATTCTTTTCTCCTGTTTTCAGTTTATTTTTTATTTTGCCCCTTTCATGTAACTACAGGGTTTTTCAGCCCCCACACTCGTCATTTGCCATATGCCATATTCGTTATACTGAAAGATTGAAAGTAAACACGAATGCTCTGAAGACTCCTCCATTTAACTTGAACATTACTGCTTGGTCTATGGCTGACCCTGCTCCTGGTCTAGCCTCTATCACCCACCTACCCTCAAAATGATGGCAAAATTGCTGGGGACTCTGATGTCAAAGATATAAAACATTTAAATGTCACCAAATCTAATATTTCAGGGACTAAAATCAGAACACCTATTGAAAAGCACAAAACTAACAACATAAAAATATATTTGAAATTATAACAATGATGCAAAAGATGGCTTATAACTAGGATAATTGTGGCACTATTTTCCGTAATCCGGTTATCAATTAAATGGGTGTATTAAAAAGCTCAAATAGAAAATCATGGTTTAAAAAACACAAATGCATTATATATGCATTCTAACTACAGATTTCAAGAACATTAAACTCAAAATGTTTATTTTAGATGCAAATGTGAATTAAAGATATGTATTAAGTAATAATAATCCCTTGGTGATATAGCAAACTAAAAATAGTAGGGGCATACCTTGTTTTATTGCACTTTGCTTTATTGCACTTCATAGATACCATGTTTTATAATTTTTATTTATTCATATTTTTTATTAAAAATTATTCGGGTGACAATAAAATCAAATGAATTTCAGGTGAATGATTCAATGTCACATATATACATACGCACTTATATATGTATTATATATGTATTGCATTATATTCACCACACAAGGTAGATTTCTTACTGTCACCAAATATTTGTTCCCTGTTATCCCTATCTACTTCTTCCTTCTTTCCTTCCCTCTGGTAACCACTAATTCACTGTCATGTCCATGAGTCTGTTTGTTGTGTTTGTTGCTTTCAGTTTTATATCCCACATATGAGTGAAATCATATGGTTTTCAACTTTTTCTGTCTGGCTTATTTCACTTAGCATGATTATCTCAAGATCCATTATGTTGTTGCAAATGGCAATATTTCATCTCTTCTTATGGCTGAGTAATATTCCATTGCATACATGCACCACATCTTCCTTTTAAAAAATTATTTATTTATTTATTTTAATGGTGACATTGATTAACAAAATCCAGTAAGTTTCAGCTGTACACTTTAACAGTAAGGCATATGTTTACACTGTGTGTTCACCTCCCATAGTTGGATTTCTTTCTGTCACATTTGACCCCTTTTACTTAGTCTACCTCCCCTCACCCAACCCCCAACCCTCTGGTAATCACTTGCTAGTCTATAAACCATGTCCATGAGTCTCTGTCCTGTTCATTGTTGCTTTTAGGTTTATATCCCACATATAAGTGATATCATGTAATTTTCAACTTTTTCCGTCTGGCTTATTTCACATAGCATGATTATCTCAAGGTCCATTCATGTTGTCGCAAATGGCAGTATTTCATTTCTTCTTATGGCTGAGTAAAATTCCATTGTATATATGTACCACAGCTTCTTTATCCAACCATCTATCGTAGGACACTTTGGTTGCTTCCATGTCCTGGCCACTGTGAATAATGCTGCTATGAACATCGGTGTGCAAATATCTTTTCGGATTGCTGGATCATATGGTAGATAAACCGTACTTTTTTGAGGAACTTCCATACTGTTTTCCATAGTGGCTGTATCAATTTTCAGTCCCAACAGCAGTGTGTGATGGTTCCTTTTTCTCCGCTTCCTCTCCAACATTTGTTATTACCTGTCCTGTTGATTATAGCTATTCTAACAGGTGTGAAATGGTATCTTATTGTGTGTGTGTTTTTTAAAGCCTATAGTACCCGATATTCCAAAGAGGCCTCCCATCCAAATACTAACCAGGCCCGAACCTACTTAGCTTCCGAGATCAGATGAGATTTGGTGCCTTCAGGGTGGCATGGGCATAGACCTCATTATGGTTTTGATCTGCATTTCCCTAATAGCTAGCGAAGTTGAGCATCATTTCAAATATATGTTGTCCATTTGTGTGTCCTCTAGGGAGAAGTGTCTGTTCAGTTCCTCTGCCCATTTTTTGATTGGATCATTTGTTTTTTTGTTGTTATTGAATTGTAGGAGTTCTTTGTAAATTTTGGATATTAGGCCCGTATCAGAGGCATTGCTTGTAAATACATTATCTCTTTACCTTGTTGACGGTTTCTTTTGATGAGCAGAGGCTTTTTAGTTTGATGTAGTCCCATTCATTTATTTTAGCTTTTACTTCTTTTGCTTTAGAGGTCAAATTCATAAAACCTCTTTATGTCCAAGGTCCTTAAGATTAGTTCCTATGTTTTCTTCTATGCATTTTATTGTTTCAGGTGTTGTATTCAGGTCCCTGATCCATTTTGAGTTAGTTTTGGTATATGGTAATAAACAGCAGTCTAGTTTCATTCTTTTGCATACGGCTTTCCGTTTTCCTAGCACCATTTATTGAAGAGGCTTTCCTTTCTCCACTGTATGTTTTTGGCTTTTTTGTCGAAATTTATTTGTCTATATAAATATGGGTTTACTTCTGGACTCTCGATTCTGTTCCACTGGTCTGTGTGTCTGTTTTTTGTGCTAATACCATGCTGTTTTGATTGCTGTCACTTTGTAGTATAATGTGAAGTCGGGCAGAGTGATGCCTTCAGCCTCGTTCTTTTTTCTCAGGATGGCTTTGGCAATTCAGGGTCTTTTGTGCTTCCATACAAATCTGATGATTTTTTGTTCTATTTCTTTAAAATGTGCCGATGGGATTTTGATGGGGATTGCATTAAATCTGTATAATGATTTAAGTAAATGGTCATTTTAACTATGTTGATTCTCCCGTTCCAAGCACACGGTTCTTTTTTAGGGTTTTAATATCCTTAGTGAAGTATTCCTATTGTTCACTGATTTTATTTACAACTTCTTTGAGCTGTCAGAATTTTCTTGCATGTCACTGATTTTTTTTCAGAAGTGCAATCTCGAATTCTCTGTCATTTAAGTCATATATTTCTATCCCTTTAAGCTGATTTTCTGGAGATTTTTCACTTTCTTTCTGAATTGCCTTGTCACCTTGGTGTTCATGTTGTTTAATGCACTATTTTTCCCCCTGGGCATTAATGGGAGTGTACCTTTTTTTTTTTAATAAAAAAGAAAATTTATTATATATTGATTACTCATTAGCAGGTTGATAAGAAAGGGTTTTTCTTTTGGTTTCTAGTAGGTGGAATCCAAGCCTTTTGGCTCTCTGCTTTCAGGTTAAAAATGCCCTTTCCTCTCTGGTGGGCTGTGTTCCTCCTCTGTGATCAGGTCACCTCAGTCCCATGGTTCCACCCCCATGGGAGGAAGTTATGGGCTACCAGGGTTTGAGCCTCTGAAGAGGCCCTGAAGTCCTGTTACTGTCCTAATAGATGCATTGTTTCTTTGTTTTCTTCCCAATCAGCCTGACTGGATGGGGGTGGGGTTGATTAGGAATGGCCCTTGGTGTGTATGGCTTTTTCACTTCCTGTAATGTTGTCTTCCAGGTTTCAGCTGTCTTGCTTCCATATCACCGCGCTTGTCTCTGGTACTGGCTGTAGTGTATGTTTCAGTAATGGTTGTGCAAATTCCCCTGCTGTTCAGTGGTGCTAGCTCTGAGAGAATATGGGGGGCATGCTCTGGCTTGGTTGGGGGGACATGGCCAGGCTTCTGAGACTCGGTCTCCTGTTTGACAATGGCGGTTGCTGACACAGCTGTCGCCTCTTGGACTTAAGTCTCTGCCCTGCTCTCTGCCCTGATCCTTGGGCTTCACTTTGTGGAATATGCTGATCGCTCAGGCAGCGCTGCTCAGGGCTTCAAAGAGCCAAGAACTGGCCACGAAATATCTTCATTTCCTCCCGCAGGGAGCTCCAGCTGCATATGGAAGCTGCTTTGTTTTTTCTCTTAATATTCCTCCCAGACTCAGCACAATTTGCCCATCTTCTGATGCACTGATGCACCGATCCCTCAGATGTGCCTGTGTGCAGGCTGGGCATTATTTGTTGAGTTGTAGATGTTCAGCTTGTGGTTATTTCAAGGGGAAAGATCTGGGGAGATCCCTCACACTGCCATGCCTCTGATGTCACCACCTATGTTTTTTTTATAAATTAGAGGCAAGGTCCTCCACCAGAAAAAAGATTATGACTCGCTTTATTGTGATACTTGCTTTATTGTGGTGGTCTAGAACTGAACCCCCAATATCTCTGAGGTATGCCTGTATTTGCCTACAAATTGACTCATGAGGCAAAGTAGGAATTAGAAAGTAGGTGGTAATAATATGACTTGAAATAGTGATTTTTTCACTGCTTAGAGATATTAGCACAGAACATTCTTGTGAATGACCTGACCCAGAGTTACCATGGCTGTTTGGAAGTGCTGTTTTGTCTGCAGTAACTGGTAACTCTCTCCACTTTTCCTTGTACTTTTTTCATTTTGTAATATCTCAGGGAAATTTAAAAAGATTTAAAAAGTAATTTATTTCTATGTTTAGTACCCTTATATTTAACTATGTGCCTATGTTTAATTAATTCATTTCCCTTTAAAAGTAGCACTACTAATATGGAAAGTAATATTTAATTTTCTGACTGAAATTGGAGAAATACAAATTAAATCAACCTGCTGTATGGCATAAGAACTCCTACTCCTACTCCTATTCCTATTCATACTACTAGTTTTCTAATAAGTATGGGTCTAAAATTCTTTTAAAAATTTTTCCTGGAAAGTATTTATTATACATTTCACTACTAGTTGTTCTTGTGATAGAATTCTCCATGCTATCTTTTAAAAGTTGGGTACTACTTTCAGAGTGCCACAATTCTGCAGCAAATTAATTTGGCCGTGGGTCAAAAATAATTTTGGTATTTAAAAATATGATTGAAGAAATGATTTCTGACATTCTTAGCATTGGAGTAGCAATCTCAACCTCATTATATAACAGATCTAAATTTAAGTTAGCTTGTCCAGAACCATTCAGCAAGGATTTAGATTAGCACTGTCCAATAGAAATATAATGTGAGCCACATATGTAATTTAAGAAATTTCAGTAGCCACAGTAAAAAGGAAGAACAGGTAAAGTTTATTTTAACATATTTTAAGCAATCCAATATATCCAAGGTATTATTTCAACATATAATCATATTAAAAATTATTAATGAAATATGTTACATTCTCTTCTTGTACTAAGTTTTTGAGATCCAGTGTGTGTTTTATACTTATAGCACATTTCAATTTGGATCAGCCATATTTCAAGTGCTCCACAGCCACATGTGACTAGTGGCTACCAAATTGGAATGGTACAGCTATAGATAAATTGACTTGCTTTAATTCTTATCTTCTTCCAATATGAGTTCTTCTGCATTTCTTACTCCAATATTTGTAAAGTCACTGTCATTCAAAAAAGAATTTAAACTCAAAAGGTGTGTTTTTAAAAAAAATATTTCCATATAGGAAAACACTACAGCTTCTTTTAATAACCCAAATCCATCACTTAATAACTAAATCGGGATTTCTCCAATATTCTTAATCTACATCCTTTATTTGTTCAGCAGTTTTGAAATATTTTGTCTTGCTTAATCAAACACACAAAAGGTAGTCAGTATCCATTGTATAGTGCTCTTTGCATACTTTAAAATTTATTGACTGACCTTAGACTATGCAGTGCAACATTTGGGAGTTTATTGCGCAACATTTGAGATTTTAAGTGCCCCTCTATAAGTCCTCATTTAATAATTATAATAACCCTTTGAGATAAATGTATCTATTCTCACTTTACAGAAGAAGAAATTGAGGCCTGAAGTTCAGTGCGATAAGTTGTTGAGATCACACAATAGTAAATAGAGGAAGCAAGACTAATAACTGAAGTCTAGTGCTCTTTACATCATATCATAATTCCTGGGGTCATGCAGTTGTTATGTGTACCCTTAAGATCCAATCACTCAATGGTGCTAATGTGGTGACATTAACTTGGTAACAAGCTATCAAGACTGCTACAGAAGCAGCTTATTTCAGCTGCACTGTCACCAGTGATGATCAGAAACCAGACACTGATCTTTTCCTGACAAATACATAAGTATTCTCATTCATTTCGAATTTCCAGGTTGTTAGAAGCTCAACAGTTAACAAAATTCACCGAGATGACCCAGCCTCCAAATGCACTTAAAGAATATTCTAATCTAGTCACAGAAATAATTAGGATAATATTAATTAATGTGTTCAGTTGAATCAGTATTAATAACAAAATAAGTAGATGAAAGTCATTATTGACTCAACATTTTTCCCTTAGTGTACTGAAATTAATGACCATATGATATTTTACAGAAAGAATCCAAGCAGAACCTTGGAAGGATTATAGTAGCAAAGTCGAATTCTGTTGCTGAGTCGCACCTTTGTCTAAGAACCAATTTGAAGACTAAAGAACTCAGTTGCCTTTGGCAACAATACAGGTCAAGTTGGCTTTAATGAGGCTATCTTCCTATAAATCAGGAGAGCTGACTTTCTCAACTAGTGGATGACCAGAGGCCCAGACAGGCTCACACACCAATCTGGGTTAACTGTAAACTCATTTCTTTGATCGTTTACATATTTTACTACCATCCAAAACATTTTATTATCTTTCTTCACATAGAAAAAAAATCCAAGCAGCTTCTAATTTCTTTGAATTTTTTTCCATTTTTAAAAAATCCTATGGCCTAAAATCTTATTTATCAAGCGAATAAAGGAAGCAGCATATTATTAATTCAGAATGTCTGATGTAAAATTTTTTAAATAGGCAAAGTATTAGTTAAAAATCAATCTTAACCACATTAAGCATTTATAGATTAATGGGGTTTTGGTAATATATTTCTCAAAGCATTTTCAGTTCTGATAACTGTAATGAATATATTAAAGCAGCCTGCCCAGTTGAAAACTAAATTTAAACTAAATTCAATACTATATTTGTAAACAACTATCAGCTGTAAAATATAATAAAGCCAATTACTGTGAGAACTACTGGCCTTCCCTCTCACTCTGTATTAGGATGAGTTTGTTAGATAATTATTTAAAGTGCCATTTAAATTTTAAAAATTCCAGGTCATTCCTAATCAATATTGAAGTACTATAAATATTTGAATTTACTAATTAGATATTAATGAATATTATGGGTGACCAATTCAATGATCTTTACTAAAATTTATCTTATGAAGTGTTAAAATGTCCTGAAAGGAGAACATTTGCTTAAAAGGCATTTGTGGATAAGAGCCAACATCAGGTTAAAAAGAAATCAAATTATTTGTCTTTTAGAAGATATAACTGAGTCTTCTATTCAAGCTGTTACTCAACTGTAAATTTGCTGAAAATCTGTTTTGGACTCAACTAGTAAAACAGTTATAAATATATAAATATATATATTTAACATCTTTCTATATATATGTATATATATGCAGAGGTGAGCAAAATCCAAATCAAATGTAGTTCCAGCATTAGAGTTCTTCTCAAACATGTGAATGACTATCATTAAGATCATATATATGAGATAAAAATAGAAATACAATGTTCTAAACATCTCTAGAAGGTATGATTCCTCTGTTCTCTTTTATTTTGGGAAATGTAAACTAAAAAGCTTTACAAAATGGGAGAAAGATGAGGAATTTTGCTACTACAAAAACTCAGATGCCTATTTCAAAATGGTACTCCTAATTTTGTAAAATAAAATTGGAGAAATACTGGTTTATATCTCAATTACTTTTTAATATTAAAGTCTTAAAAAACATACATGTTAGGAGCATGAAGGAACTTTGTGGGATGATAGAGTGTATATATTTGTTAAAATTCACTGACCTGTATACTTAAATAGGTTTGTTGTATTATGCATAAATTTTTATTCAGTAAAGTTTAAAATGAAAAGTTACTGTAATAAGACAGGAATCCAACTAATGTGTCTAAGTCAAAAAATGTTATTCTGTATTTTACACTTTCCCAATTATATTATCTATATTTACATTCCATTTTTATTTATTTACTGATAACTGAGGAGTTATGTAGCATAATAGGCTTCATTGTTACCCACTTCCCCCGACTCCTCCTTCCTCTAGGATGGGGCTAGTCTAGGAAATACTACCAGCAGGACCAAAAGTCTCCCCAGAAACCAATTTGTAGTCTGTTTTAATATATAAATAAATGAATGACTGAGACCAAGACTATCTTTGGCCTAGTAAAATAATTATCGAAATTAAAAAAAAACGACAATATGGGATTCTCCATTCGGCAGTAGACGCTTTTTGTCAACGAATCTCACAAACAGTAAAAAACAAATTTATAGTAAAAAATACCAATATGTGACACTTATTTTGAAAAAGATCTATAAAAACAATAAGCTAAAGTTCAATAGATAACTTGAAATCAGGGATTATGGATAATCCTGAAGACTCATGCCTCAACCACCAAATTATTCTTATATTTTATTTTGTCGGTCTGTTGCCAAAATTCCAATTTATATGGATAGCTACAAATGGCTAACAGGTGTGTGAAATTTAAATTGCTTGCCTTGTAATCTTAATTAAAAAAAAAACTGATCAAGAAGTTTCAAAGAGTAGTAGTAGAAATTTTTTGTTCCAAAGTGGAATCACTGAGAGTAGTTGAAAGTGGCAGAGAGGATACTTTTTGTACATAGTGAAACTCTGGACTAAGAGAAACAGAGATTGTAAAAAGGCCATATTTCTCCTTATTTCAATAAAATTTTAAGTAAATAATACACTGCTTTATCCTTAGAATAAACTGTCTTGAGATAATCATCTAATCCATCTTGTTGAGGTCTCAAGAGCACTGTTGAGAATGGAAAGCCACAGAAACAAATGCCTCCCGGCATACCCAAATAATGGACCATTTTGAGGATAACCATTAACTAGATAAAAAATCATAAGTGTATTCCCCATATTATGTTAGCCTCTGCCCTAAACCTAGCACTTTACTTGTGAAATGCATGAAATCACCATAAAGTATGTTTTTCTTCTTTTTTTTTTGAAAAATTACAGGAACCTTCCATGTGGCATAATTTCCTGCTTCCCATCTTGATATCAAAACAATACAAATTGTTTGTTTATTAGAATATAGTGTTTACACGACATAAAATAAGTATATTTTATATTTGTGCTAAGGGTTTTCCCTACTTGTCGTAGGCTGAATGACAAAAAAATATATTTCCTCATTCTTTAAAAAACATACATTTATAATCAACCTGCCTTCTTCATTTTTTTCTCAATAGCTCTTTTGCCATTTCATCAAACTTGGAATGGGTAAAACATAAGTTTCCTTCTGAGATAGAAACAGAAGCTTCTAGCATCTCATTCACACATAGTTGAGTGCAATTCCAGCAAGGCAGGATGTTCAGAGCCAGTGAAAACAAGTAGAAGGAAATTAGTCAGGCAGCGCCTTAACCCCTCTTCACTTAAGAATCATTTGTCATTTAGTAACAAAAGGCCTAATTCATGCCTCAATATTATGGGAAACAAAGACAATCAATACCTTATTTAGGTAATCCTAGATAAAGGTTTATTTCATATAAGTGACTTTTCCAGAAAGGGTACCAACTCATCCTGGTTTGCCAGGGACTTTCCAGTTGTAGCACAGAAAATTCTGTATACTTTGAATCTGCCCTCAGTCCCAGGCACTCTATTTCCACAGATCTGGCATTCATCCTTTCAAATGCTAACACTCTTCTGCAGGGATGCACTTACTATATAATAGAGCAACACCAGACCTGTAGTTAAAAGGCCTGTCTTTAAATTTTGTCTTCATCAATTAATAGCTGTATATCCTTAGAACATCAGTTACCTCATCTATAAAAGGGAAAGAGTAAGAGAATAGCTCCCATACCAGGTCGTAGTTAGCCATGGATGATTAATAAAGTATGTTAAAGAACTTGCCATGGTGCATCACAGAGCATGTGCACAATAAGTTTTGTTTCCTTTCCCTTTAACCATTTTAGGTGGAAATAATTCTTTCCTACCTTTAACAAATGTCAATCAAACCAAGTCTGATGAGAAGCTGGCAATATGAAATTCAAGCCACATTGCTATCCAGTTCTAATTCTGATTTCAGTTTGCAGTTTTTCATCTACAATTTTTTTTTGGGGGGGAATCATGTAATATCGCTCTGAAGTTGACCAGAGGATTATTTGGGAAAAAAGTAAAAATCAGGTACAGTTGAAGTATTTAATAATAATAAGGGCACTGGTTAAAAAAAAATAAAACAGAATCCACATAGCTGCATGTGTGTGGTCTACTGACTATCAGCATCATTATTCTTCCAGACAGCCCTTGAAGTCCTTCTCACACCAACTACGACTCCTCTTTCACTTTTTACATGCAACTGCCAAAACCTGTCCATTCTATTTCTGCAAACCTGTCAAAATGATCTGCCCATAGTTTTGACACCCTAGTTTCAGCCCTCGTGGAATTTTGTTTGGATCACAGAGATCTTTTAATTGGTTTCTTTGCTTCCACTTCCTTCTTTTCATTCTACTTATTAAATTGTCATCATAGCTTTACTCTAAAACAGGTATTATCTTATTACTCTTCAAACCTTCATTGCTCTCCATTCCCTACGCCAACATGTTATAATCCCTCAGCCTGGTTTTGAAAGTTTTCCAAAAATGTTATTTTAAGTCAAATACATTAACTGGAGTCCACAGAGCTATTTAGCAACACAAATGGAAATGGAACCTCATTCTCCCATTTCTTAGTCAAGTAACTTAGGTTTACTGTTTTTGGATGTCACACATAATACATTCCTTTCCTCCCTGACCCCCATCCTAGACAATCTGCAGCTTCTGCACTAGCCCTCATGTTCTCTATGCTCTTGAAAATGCTGCTCCCTCTGTTTGATTCCATGTACTTCCTTCTCTGCTGCTAAATCCCAACTCATTCATCAAAATTCCACTCATACTTTGCTTGAAAGTTCTTAACATTCTTCCCCCAGTTGAGGTAGACATACCTTGCTGTGAACTAACAACACTTCTCTATACAGGTCTCAGTATCTCAGCATTTACCAAACTGTACAACTTCTGGTGATGTACATTCCCGTCAACTCTGCTGAAGGCAGCACCAAATACCCAGAACTCATTCGACCAACATGTTGTATCTTCTGTCTCACATCAAAGTATATGTATCAGTGATCAGAGAATACTAGAAATGGGAGGGACAGTAAGAAAGCCATGATCACATGCACCTCTCTATCCTCACATTTTACACAGAAGAGAAATGAGGCCATAGAAAGGCAAATGATGTACCCAAAGTCCCATAGCTAGTTCACGGCACAATTGGAAGATGAACCCAGGTCTCTGATACCCAATATAGTAATCTTTCTGTTACCCCACGCCTGACTGGAAAAAGACTAAAAATGTCCAACATTTGAGGCAATCTATTCCAGGTAGCACATTCACACAGACTGAAGAATTTTCAGAGAATGACCTGCCCCAAATGTCATCTACTTGCAGATAACTGGATGCTAATGTTATCCTGTAGTGTATTACGATGACTTGAAATAAAAGACTTCAAAATACTCCCACTACTGAATGCACTAGCTTTAAGCCAAAGTAATACATGCCTAACATTTCTATGTCACTGTATAGTGCACATTCTAGATTAATTAATGTAAATTACATGGCCAAAAAGTCTTGTTATAAAAAATAATTAAGATTTAAAGTTTCATATAAATTTAAATAAAATCCACACATATACATTTAAACATTTATATGTGTGGATTTTGTCTTTGGTTAACTATTCAGGAGTAATTTTATCAGGTTAAGTGATTATAACTCCAAAAGAAGCTGGTTTATGAAAAGAACATATCTAATTTTCTTCCATTAGGGGACATTAAAGATCATATTATTGCTAGTTAGAAAAATCACATAACCAAGATCTCTGGCTATAGATAATACTATTGGTCTCGATAACATAATACACAGATGAGATGATTATTTGCCTTTGAGATGTCTAACAATAACCATCAGTTAATATTTTCTGGTATATTCTATGAGTCAGATTCAATTTTAGATGTGTCCTCTCATTGAACCCTCACTACAACCCTAAAAGGCAGATGATAATACATATGAGGAAGCTAAGGCAGAGAGAGCAGTTAAGTAGCTCATCCACAAAACTAATAACCTACAGAGCAAATATTTGGACCAGGCAGTACCTATGCTCTTAACACTCGGCTGTACACTGCTTCTTGGGTCTACAACTACTAAATTTTGAATATGAACTTTACAGGTAAGCTATTTCTTTGTACTATTTCTAAAAACTGAAATATAGAATCATGATTAAAGTTCAATCAGAGCAAATTTCAGTAATAAAATCATAATTTCTTTCAAAAAATCTTAGTTTAGTCCTTTCAATTCAAGATGCTTGATTATATTTTTGAAAAACTAGTTTTCTATAAAATACAGAATCATTAAAAATACAATGACTAGGCAGGGCTTCTGGAAAAACTGTGTGAGCTCAGGGAACCCCCCACCCCCACCCCAAGACATATTCAGCTGGTCAAAATGAACAGTCATTCAGTCTCTGGAGAATGATCAAAAGTCTTCAACAAATTGAGAAGCCCTTATGCAATAAAATTTAAAGAAACTTGATAAGAACTATGGGAGGTTGTACATCATTCAGGATAGGGGCTGCATCCATGTCCCTATAGCTTTGCCTTATGAAGGGATTGTTTTAAGGGGCCCAATAGCTGAGTGGCAGATCAGTATCTTGAGGTGGAAGAGCTAATTAGGGTAGATTTCGCATCTGGTGAACATGGGTAGCTCTCATTTTCCACAGTTCTATGCTGTAGAAGGCCTATGTTGAGTGGGTAGTAGAAGCCAGATGGCAGCACCCATTCCCCCACTCCCAACTCTAGCTAAATACAGGTTATCTGGGTGGCGCAGCTGATAAAGCACAGTCTCCCTTTCTCGTACTGGTCTGGTGATGCAAGAGAACTATAGAGGTGGGCTTGGCAGCCAAGTGGCAGTTCTCATGTCTTTCAACTTCCTAGGCAGAAGAACTAGTCCAAGTACATTTAGTACCTGGAACATTGTCATCCTCCCTTACATTGGGTATGGACTATCTATATTGAGTGGTATAGTAGCAGCCAGGATGGGGCACCACTTTATGCTCCTGGCACTCTCCAAAACACAAAGTCCTGCTCCATAGGGAGAATCTTGGTGGAACAGCCAATAAGGAGTTAATTCCTCATTCTCCCCAGCTCTTCCTCCATAGTGAAAAGATTCTGCTCAGGGGAGAGTATAGCAAGTGACACAGACTAGCAAAGCTTGCCCCTGAAAAGGGGCTCAACTTTAATTGCATCAGACTATATAGCACAAATTGTATCCCTGGGCATTGTCAAAAACAATAGAGCAATCAGCTAGCAATTAGCACACTGTGATACCAATAGAGGTGGATCATTTTAATGGGCGATAGGGGAAGAGACAGTTAAAGAAAGGACAGTTAAAGTCATAGTCATTCCTAATGGTCAGGAAGATTGTGCTCATGCTCAAAGCTGTTCCCTCTAGAGAAGGACATAAGAGGTTGTACTGAACTAATCCAGAAAATCACTAAACAATAAACAAGCAAACAAGAATAACAAGCCCTGGAGTGTGGAAGGGGTATTACTATCCAGAGCAGCTATAACAAAAAGGTAGGAGACAAAAACAGAAAGTGTGACCCTTATATAGGTTTAGAGGGGAATAAAGCAGAAAATAGAAACTGCCTTTGAGGGGGCCCAGATGCTGGACTTAGCAGCTATTATAAATATCTTAAGAAAACTAAAAGAAACTTACATTTAAAGAATTAAAGGAAGGTGTGACACAATCTCTCATCAAATAAAAAATATCGGTAAAGAGATAGAAATTATAAAAAAGGAGAAAATGTATATTCTGGAGTTAAAACTACAATATCCAAAATGAAGAATTTACTAGAAGGGCTCAAAAATAGATTTGAGCTGGCAGAATCAGCAAACTTGAAGATAGATTGATAGAGATTATGCAATGTGAAGAACACAGAGGAAAAAAGAATGAACCATGAACAGAGTCTCAGAAAAATGTGGGACATCATTAACACATTAACATATGCATAATGGGAATACCATAAGGAGAGAAGAAAAAAGCTGAAAAAATATACTGATATGAAGATTAAACAAACAAACAAATAAATGGGTAAAAACAGACAAATCTCCCACGTAGAAGATATTCAAATACTAACCAGGTTATCTGAATCTATTCTTTAGGACTTCATGATTCTGTTTCTTTTTGTCCATCCCAGTTGCCACATAGAAGTTAGTTGAAGCCATCATTTATCTTATTTAAATTACTGCAAAAGCACTCAAATCTCATCCTCACACTACAAAAAAAATTCTTTCTAAAACGAAAATTCAATCATGTCTGACTATAGTTCTCCCTACCCCCCAACTCAAACCTTATTCTTCTTAGACATGCCTTACTGGTCCATTTTGAGCTTTTCAGAATTACTACAGTACTTACTTAAAAAGAGTTCCTAGTCCACACCCCATACCTATCAGATTGGACTTACTGAGAAAGGGGCCCAAAGATCAAGCAATGCTTTAAATAAGCAACGCCCTTACCTTCCTCCCCAACAATTACCCTCCACAATGAAGAATCAGAACTACAGTGAACTTGCTTCTGTCTTTATCCTTAGCTCTTGCTGCTCCCAGAAAGTTCCAAAAGGTGATCATTATGTGATCAGAGAGGGCTATATTGTAGGAGAGGGTAACCAGAGATTCATACACTATAATAAACATGTAATGCATATAATAATTTAGGGAATCATAATTTAACTGTATGAATAAGTAGACTAATACTTCCACTTAAACATGGTGGCCTAATGCATGCTTTTTTTGCTACCTCTTGTAGCCCAGCTAATAGTTCGGGGAAAAAAAAAACATTAAAAAGTCAAAGATCCACAAAAATAAAGAGATTGAGAGAGGAGTCAGCAGCATTTAGACAGGTAAACAAAATCTCGAATGGTAGAAACTACATGGATAAAGTTAGCAGATCAGAGAAAGTTGAAATCTAAATGTAGCAGCCATTAAGAAGATGGGACTCAATTTCTAACTGCAGGGATTGAGACTGACTGACAACCCCAGGTGTAGCATGATGAATCCATCACTGTGTTCCCACTAACATTGAGCTTTCCACAGGCTACTCTCAGCCAGTGACTAACAGTAGCAGGAATACTAAAGCAGGCTCATTTCTATAAGATATGGGACTCTGATGGCCAACACTGGCTCAAGGATAGTCCCTATCAAAACTTGGAATTGCACCTTAGTCTCAGATTTTTCTCTATCCTTTCTCCTCCAAAGGAGTAAGACCTGTATATCCTATGATGGTTGTCCCAGCCTCCTCCGCCTCTCTCCTCTTTCATTTTTCACTCGTGGCTAGTTTCTCAATAAATTTCTTGCATAGCTAATCCTTTCTTGGCATCTGCTGTCTGCAGAACCTGAACTAACACACAAAGCTTGCAACAAGGCAAGCCAGTAAGAAGTAAGCTAATATGCCTAACAAAATGTTCTTAAGAAAGGTTTAGGAAAAGGAAGCACCAATCTTTGAAGGCAGGGGTGCACAGTGGAGCAGACAAGAGGAGGATTGGCTAAACCTTTGCAGAAACAGCCTGACCCTAGTATCTTTGACCAGGCAAATTATCCCTCCCTAACTATTTGGAGACTTTGGACATTAGACTCATAGCTTAGGTCAAAATGAGGTGCTGTACTTAGGAAGATTAACTGTAAAGTTCATGTGTTAAATATGCATGTTTAAATAAAGACTCAGCCTCCTTCCCCGAGGTGGCTCCTGGAACCACTGCAATCAAGCTTAGACCTGTGTACTGCCACTCTCCGCCCTCCAAATAAACATACTCCTAGCCCAAAGTATAAGATTGGAAGATTGTTCTCTGGCAAATTGACTTGTTTAAGAACAATAAACCTACATATACTGACATCCATGGGGCTCTTGAAAAATGCTCCAGTTCTTGTCAGATCACCTATTGTTAAGTTACCTATGTACAGAGATTCCGGACAATTACTTAATACTTTCTTTCCTCTTACCAAACAAACAAACAAACAAACAAACAAACAAAAAGCCAAGGATCACCAGACATTTAAGGAAAGCCTCTAAAAAGAAACTAAAAGAAACAAGTAGAAAAAAAATATATTTCTGAGGAAACCATTTCCTGCATAAACAAGGCAAAGAAAATTTCAAAAAACATACTATTTTGAGATAGATAAGAATGATATGAAACCTAGGAAACAAGAACAGGAAACTATATAATACTAATAATTTAAAAGAGAAACATTCAGGAGGAAAAAATCCTTGAAAATAAAAATGAGAGCCAAAACAGGAGATTCAAATAGAAAAAGGGGAGAAGATCAAGTTGAGAAACTATCTCAAAGTAGAAGAAAAAGACAAAGAGATGGAAATAGGGAAGAAAAGGTTATAGATGAATATCAATCCTGTGAACGTTGAATGACAGCAACTCTAAAAAGGAAGAACAGAGAAACTGGAGGGAAGGAACTTATCTAAGAAATAATACAAAAATATTCTCTGAACTGAACAATGAATTTCCAGATTTAAAAAGATTTCCAAGAACCCAGCAGAATGACTTTTAAAAAGGCTTACACTAAAGAATAGCAGTTTGAAATTTCAGGAAACTAGTGTAAAGAGAATATGATTAAAGTTTTCAGGAAAAGAAAAAAAGAGTCAGGCATTGTTCTGAGTGTTTTACTTACGTCAATCAATCTTTTCAATAACGCTGGAGGTAAGTAAGATTATTATGCCCAATTTTTAGGTGAGAAAACTTAGGCATAGAGAGATTATGTGATTTGTCAAGCCACACAGCTGGTAAGTATGATATGAACCCAAGTCTAAGAAATCTAGGAAACAGGGAATCCAGCACAGATGAAAAGCAAAGAGAATTCCCATGATGACAATCCAACAGAACAAGAAGCAAACAATTTAGAATGAAACAGATGAAGGGCTCTGTTGCCAAGAAAAAAAGGAAATGTGATAAATTATCCGATAGGATTGCATGTATTGAGAGTAATTATATACTGCAGTGGGGTAGTCTAGGGGTGAATTAGCTATAATACATAGAAAATAAAGCAATCGCAAAAAGATGTCACTATTTACTCCAGGTGTAACAATAAATTACACAAGAAATATAATCACATTACACTAATGTCTGAAGTATAAATAATGCCATAAATATGGGGGAGGAAAAGTGAGGAGGGACAGGGGTAGTAATATAAGAGAGTCACATTTTTCATAACAGTATGTCAGTAACTGATAATATCTAAAACTATAAAATAAAAAAAACAGTAATATAAACATATGTTGTTAGTTACAAAAGAAACAGCAAAAATGCTTAAAGTGTTTTCCTCAGACAATAGATTGGTGGGGTTGGGGTGAATTAGGATAGGAGCTGTCTTCTGTTGTTATTAGAAGTAGTATGATTTAACTTTTAAAACTTATGTGCTTATGTTACTTAGATAAAAGTAAAACTCAAATATACAAAGAACCAGAATAGAACTTTATATTTAATCCATTAAAACCCATACATTTACTTATTTGTTTTTAAAAATAATTTCATTATTTTTCAATTACAGTTGGCATACAATATTATATTAGTTGCAGGTGTACAACATAGTGATTAGACATTTATATAACATACAAAGTGATCACCCTGATAAATCTAGTACCCATCTGATACCACAGTTATTACAATATTACTGACTATATTTCTTATGCTATACTTTATATTCTCATACCTATTTTATAACTACCAATTTGTACTCCTTAATCCCTTCCTCCTTTTCCACCCACCTCAATCCCCTCCTATCTAGCAACCATCAAAATATTCTCTGTATCTATGAATTTGTTTCTGTTCTGTTTGTCTGTTTTGTTATTTAGATTCCACATGTAAGCGAAATCATATGGCATTTTTCTTTCTCTGGCTGACTTACTATATTCAGCATAATACCCTCCAGGTCCATCCACGTTTTTGCAGATGGCAAGATTTCATTTTTTTTTATGGCTGAGTAATATTCCATTGTATATATGTACCACCTCTTCTTTATCCATTCATCCATTAATGGATACCCAGGTTACCTCTATATCTTGACTACTGTAAATAATGCTGCAAAGTCCCTTCGAAGTGACTCACATGTCCCTTTGAAGTAGTGTTGTGGGTTTGTAGGGATAAATACCCAGAAGTGAGATTACTGGGTCCTTCTTTGATCTTGTTATAGCCTTTGTTTTAAAGTCTATTTTGCCTGGTGTAAGTACTGTCATCCAAGATTTTTTGTTTTGTTTTGTTTCCATTTTCATGTAACACATTTTTTCATCTCTTTACTTTCAGTTTGTGTTTTTTTCTATCTGAAGTGAGTCTCTTGTAGGCAGCCTATGTAAGGGTCTTGTTTGCTTATCCATTCAGCCACTCTATCTTTTGATTGGAGCATTTAATTATTTTTCATTTGAAATATTTGTTGGTAGGTATGTAGTTATTGCCATTTTATTATTCATATATATTTTTTTAGTCTGTTTTTCCTTTTTCTCATTCTTCTTAAAGAAGTCTTTCCAACATTTCCTGCAATATTGGCTTGGTGGTGATGAACTCCTTTGGCTTCTTGTCTGGGAAATTCTTTAACTGTCTTTTGATTATCAATAATAGCTTTGCTGGGTAGAGTAATCTTAGTTATAGGTCCTAGCTTTTCATTACTTTGAATATTTTGTGCCAATCCTTTCTGGCCTGCAAAGTTTCTGTTGAGAAATCAGCTGACAGTCTTATGGCAGCTCCTTTGTAAGTAACTGCTTTTCTCTTGCTGCTTTTAAGATTCTATCTTGATCTTTAACCTCTGACATTTTAATTATGATGTGTCTTGGTGAGGGACTCTTTGGTTCATCTTATTTGGGACTCTGTGCTTCCTGGGCTTGCATGTCTATTTCTTTCACCAGGACAGGGAAGTTTTCCATCATTATTTCTTCAGATAGGCTTTCAATTCCTTGCTTTCTCTCTTCTCCTTCTGGTACCTCTATGTTGTGAATGTTGGCACCCTTGATGTTGTCCCAGAGGTCCCTTAAACTATCCTCATTTTTTGGATTTTTTTTCTTGTTGCTGTTCTGATTGGGTGTTTTCTGCTACTTTTCTTCTAAAATGCTGATGTGATCCTCTGTTTCATGTAATCTGTTGTTGATTCCCTATAATGTACTCTTAATTTCAGCTATTGTATTCTTCATTTCTGACTGGTTCTTCTCTATGCTCTCTATCTCCATTTTTATGTTTTCTATCTCTTTGTTAAAGTTCTCACTGAGTTTATCTACTCTTCCCCTAAGTTCATTAAGCATCCTTATAACCAGTGTTTTGAACTCTGCATTTAGTAGACTGCTTATCTCCTTTTTGTTTAGTTCTTTTTCTGGAGCTTTGTTCTGTTTTTTTTCATTTGGGATGTCTGTCTCTCCATTTTGGCTGCTTCCTTGTTTTTGTTTTTATGTATTGATAGGGCTGCTATGTCTCCCGGTCTTAGGAGAGTGGTTTTAAGAGTAGCCATCCTGAAGGGCCCAGTGGTGCAGTATCCGTGGTCACCTGAGATGGGTGTTCGAGGTGTGTCCCTTGTATGGGTTGAGGGTGCCCTCCTGTTGTAGTTGAGCCTTGGCTGCTGTTGGTATGTCAGTGGGAGGGATTGATCCTCGAGCTGATTATTTGTGAAGACTGGCTGGTGACTACAGTAAAGGAAGTCTTGTGCAGGGGCTGACCCTATGGAGCAGGATTTACTTTAGCAGGGCCCTGGTTCCTGGCCAGTCTGCTCTTTGGGTGTGTCATCTATTGACGCAGCCCCAAGTGGTGCTCTGGCTCAGACCAAAGCTGGCCTTCATGTGTGAAGGTTGGGGCCTTCTGGCAGGGGCCCACTGAAGGCCAAGTTCAGCTGTAGCCTGTGCCCTACCCGGGGCCACCTGGCATGAGTTACTAAGCAATCAGCAGAAGGCTGCTACCCATGCTGAGCTTAGATGTATCTCAAGAGGCCAAGCCACAAACTGAGAACAGCTGTTGCTAGTGCCGGGAATGGGGCACGCCAAGGCCAGATGCTGCCTGTTTGGGTTTTATGAACCTTTATAGGAAAGTCCCCAGCATGAGCCAAGACAGGCCACTTGCATGGAAAATCCACTGGAAGCAGCTTGGGTGGGCCCAAAAGTTGGGTGGGGTGGGGTCAGGGAATCAGCAGGGCAGGGCGACCAATGTTAGCCAGGTTGTTGGAGACTCAGATATGGTGGCTGCCTGCCATATACTTATGATTACTGACATAAGAAACAGCCATTAGAAAAAAATATACAAATATTAAGGATGGGAAGTAAATATATAGTTATCCATTTAAAAATTTTTCATTTATGAAGTATTTGGCGTACTTTTTTCATTATGCCCTAACCCATTTCTTGGGCTTCAAAGTGTACTGCAATTTACAGAGCATAAATTATTCATATACTAAGAAAAAATTATGGTGATTTTCAAGTGATTTGGGAAAAATAACATTTCTTACACCAATTCCCTATGATATATTAACTTTCAGAATTGTTGAAACTAGGTTCAAATGTTTTCTTACACAGGTGTCAACCCACCATTTGTTGAATATTTATATCTATATAAATGGAGACACACATACAGTTAAAATACAATAGAACAAAAACTCAAGACATAGAAGACAGAAAAGAGAGAGAACACAGCTATGAACTAATGTTCTTAGAAAGTCCATCTTCCTAACTAAAACTACTAAGGTGACACCAGGGATCACTGATAAGCTTGCTTTGTAAGAAGTTCAACACTAGTCATGGCTCTCTTTTTTTTTTGAAAACTGTTATTTTTATATGTTACAAATTATAATACTCCTTGCAAAGGATAACAAAGCTCATGTGATATGCTGGGGCTTTAAAAGCATATGACCACCAAACAAAATGAAGCATTTTCAAGCTGTTTCATTTATTGTTTAAACTTTATTAGGCAACTCACTGCCTGTTCTCCTTTACAGTATTAAAAGAAAAACCTCTTGTTAAAATAAAAATTTAGAAAGTATTGTCTAAACTGTGCTAAGACTCATTCTAAGATAAGGTCTTGGATACTGTGAACTAAACACGAGGCTTTGTCCTGTAGACTGATAGCTCTCCCACTTTAACACAAGCACTCATTTTATTCTATCTCAGCTTATAAGTCGTTTGATCTACTGGTAGTGGAGTACTAAAAAACACAATTAAAATTGTTTTTCTCTTGTTTTATTTCTTGGTTAATTACAATGTTCAAACAGACCACTGGAAATAACTCCCTTTTAAAATTCCCGGTTTTGCTCATTTTTATTCTCTCCTCTTTTTAAATATGGCATGGGTCTCATTAATGTCATTAGTTTCAATGCCTGCTGAGAGAAAATGCTGACTTCATGAGCATGGAATCAATTTTCTGAATTAAAAAAGGTTTTTGTGAGGCTACTTCTTCTTACACAGTATTAATTTTCTTGGGAAATTTCACTGCAGGAAAGGCTTTAATCACTGTGGTAGGTGCCAGATTACCAAATGTACATTTATGTAATAAAATCATATGAAGCTTCTTGAAACATGTTCCTTTGCTGTTTGCAGCCATTTAACCTTGCTGTGACCTCCAATGCATGAGGAAGCATAAAAACACACTCTGAAGTCAACCAATGTACAATGAGTGAAAAGAGATTAGGAAACTGAGATGGCAGATAGAGAAAGGGGAGGAAGAAGGGAAAGAAGGTCTCATATGCAGAGTTTAAGAGCAACTAGGTTAACAAGTTCAGGACAGAAGAGCTGGGAGGAGCCAAACAACACCATAAATAGGCTTTGGGGCCACTACTGGAAGATAGGCAAAAAAAAAAAAAAAGAAAAAAAGAAAAAAAAGGCAAAGTCCAACCCAGGATCTGAGATAGAGTGAAGACAGTGCTCCCTGAAGAGACTGGAACAGAGATAGGAAGGGCAATATCTAGCACAGATATGACCACTGCTGTGACAAAGTACCATAGATGAGCTACTTTTAAAAGTCTGAGCTAATATACCCACATGGCCATGGCACGAGTCTTCAAGGAAAAGTTCAGAACCTTATGAGGTAGGGCTGTTAAAGAAATAAGGAATACTGAAGAAGAGTGTAGAGAGGTGAGGTACAGAATAGGAACCTGGTACAAAAAATGGTTAGAGTAATACAAGGAAGAAAGTGGTGCTGGGCTTTTAAAGGGATAGTATAATTACAGTAATCCAGATTATGTGGTATACTCTGACTTTTATAGAAACTGAAATTAATAGGGAATATTTAGAAACAGCATACATTCACATACATCTCTGCCACACACTTTATGATCAGATATGTAAATATGTTATATGTTGGGATGCATTCACTAGAGTGCTTACAAATACTGAAGTGACATTAAATGAAGAAACACTAGATGACAAAAACCTTTCACTCGGTGTTTTCTAAAAGTAGATGAGTAAAAATAAAAGTAAGTATTACTGGATCAGCTACTGTATATTAGGAAGAGGTATATATTTTTTAAAGTATCTTAAAATTCCGTAAGTTTCTTGAGGATGAAGACTATGTATTGCACATCTCTGTTTACCACAAAATGCCATGCACTACACTTGACGGATGACATATACCATAGACAGTAAATGTTCATCAAATAAGGTTTTAAAGAATGTGAACCCAATGGAATATAAAGAAACAAGGACAAGCTATATATTTTGTTATGGAATGAACTCAAAAATATATATTATTTAGTGAAAAAAGATGCAGAATAGTGTGTAGAATATGCCACTTTTTATGCAAGAAGAGAGAAGTGTATGTGTTGTGTGTTTACACATGCATATGTATTTATAATTTTTAAGAAAAGACAACAAAAGATAAAAAGCTAATGAAAATGATTACTTATGAAGAAGAGAGGTAACAGGGATGGAAAATACATTTATTTTTTATAGTCTGCCTTTGGAACCATGTAAACATTCTATGTAATTAGAAAATAAAATTAAATCAAAATTTAAAAACCCAGTACCTAGAAATATCAAAATGAAACAAATAACCTAATAATATACCAAGTTGGTGGCTAAACCATAAAGAATTATTTTAAGTCATTTTTTTAATTTAAAACTTTTTTACTTTGAAATAATTTCAAGCTTAGAAAATTATTGAATATTTTGTTTTTTATAAAACTAGCTGCCACTTTTCCAGTCACGTAATTCTGTCCTCATGGTACTTTATCATTCTTAAAAAATTGTTTTAATGCAGTTACAACAATAATGATTGCCAATGACAAGTTTTCCAACTACCAACCTCTCCTTAGACTTCCAATCATATGCAGACAAAAGGAAGATGCCATCAGAACTTCCTCATAAGTGTTGCTTAAAAGATGCCTTACTTGACCTTTTGAAGTAAAAAGCAGTGACAATGTAACCCAAGAAAGACTGTTGTACAAAACCTGGAAATGGGCCCTGAAAGTATTGCATCCCAGACACCCAGTTCTGAACTTGATTCTATAATAGTCTAGCTGCCCATCCACTTATTTTGAAGGCAGCATAGCATGATGATGATGAACAACAGAGCCTTGGAAGTTTGATAAAAATGAGTTTGCATATGGGCTCTGTCATTTACTTGATTGATATGTAAGCTTAAATAAGTTACTTAACCTTTTGTAAGCTTCAATTCCTTCATCTATAAAATGGGCATAATAAGGGGCGTGTATAATAAGATTGTAATGAGAACTAATACACTTCTTAGCAAGGCGCCTCATATCACTGAAATGCTAAATAAATGTAAGCTATTGTTAATATATTATTGTATTATTAATTCTTGTCACTGTAATACTCTAGCCTTCAATTTCAACCTCATAATCTTCTTAATCACACTGGAAATATAGCAATAGTCTTCCAACCAGAGCATAAGTAAAAACAAGCTAAGTTCTATCATTATTTTAAAAAAAATTCTGTAACATTCTGTCCCTATCTAAATATGAAGTCATTAGAATTCTTACAAGTCATATTAAAAACCAAGACAATGACTTCTGCTTCTAACCATGAAAGTTTAATTAGAACAGAACTTTCTTTTCCCACTGGACTAGAAAACTGAACAAATATTTTTCAGCGATTGAGACAACAAGCAGTAAAGGACTATGATTCCTATGAGAAAGAACATTAATGGAATCAATGCCTGATGGTAAGCCTGGCTTCTTCCTAGAAGGATTTTCCAGTTCCCAGTATAAGAAAGAGAATCAAGGCAGAGCATGGCAGTGTTACTAAGTTGAGGAGACAGAGATCACAGTTTAGGGAGGATGAGAGAGATGGAATATTCAGGGCAGAGTACCAAAGAGAATGGAGTTAGGCATAGAAAAAACTTTAAAAATCTGCACAAAGAACACTACAGGTCTTTACCTTAATAATAATTTCTGCACGTATAGGTTGAAACGCCATAAGGCTGGACAAAGAAGGCAGGGAGACAGTGGAGTTCTAACCCGTCACAGTGGAGAGACTTCATTGAACACTAAAGACAATCAGCAGAGACCTCAGAAAGGTCATATATAACTAATGGAGCTAAATTAAGCTCCAGAATAAAGGCTACTCTAGATCTGGACTAATAAAGGAAGCAGAAAATTGTAAAACAACGAAAAGGAAAGCTAATCAATACAAACAGACCTATAAATGGCAGATACAAAGCCAATACAAGGCAGGAACTTCAAAACAGCTTAGGAATATGCCCAAGTATTTAAAGGAAATTATGAACATAATGAGAAAAGAAACAGAAGAAATGAAAATGAACAAATAACAGGCTTTTTAGTTGAAAAAATACATTATCTTAAATGAAAAGCTCACCGGATGAACTAAACAGATTAGACAAAGCATAAAGAAAACATATCAATGAACCTGAAGACAAAGCAACAGAAATTTCTCAAATGTAAAGCAATTTCTCAAGAGAGAAAAAAGACTGAAATTAAAATATAGAAGCTCAGTGACATGTGGGACAACCTTAAGAGGTGTAACACACGTGCAACTGGAGCCCCCAAAGGAGAGGAGAGGCAGGTGGAGACAGAAAAAAAGCATGAAGAAATAATGTTCCAACTTTTCTCTGATGTTATATGAACTATAAACCCTCAGATAGAAGAAGCTTAAAGAACCTCAAACAGATTAAAATACAAAAACCATCACCAAAGCAAATCACCAACAAACTGCATAAAAACGGTGATACAATTTTAAAAGCAGAGAAAAGTCACCACATAAAAGAAAAACAAAAATAAAAGGTCAGTTCATAATAGTGAAATCAATTCATCAAAAGGGTATAACAATCCTAAATATATTGCACCTAATAACAGAGCTTCAAAATATATGAAAGACAAAAATGATAGAAGTGCATGAAAAATTAGACAAATCCACAACTGATAAAAAAAAATAGGCAGAAAATCAATGAGGATATAGAAGAGTTGAACGATGCTATTAGCTAACTCAAAATAATTAATATTCATAGAACATTATACACAACAAGAGCAAATTATACCTTTTACTTAATGGCAACCTGGAACTTTTTATCAAGATAGGCCATATTCTGGGCCATTAAAAAAAATCTCTGGCAAGCACACAATAGAGTACACAGATATTGAATTATAATCTTGTATACCTGAAAAATATATGTTATTAATCAAGTTATCCCAATAAATTTTAAAAATTCACAAAAAATTCTCAATAAATTTAAAAGGATTCAGGTCATAAAAGTATGCCCTCTGATTATAATAAATGAAAGTAGAATGCAATATTTGAATTTAAATATTTGGAAATTAAATAACACACTGCTAAATAACTCATGAGTCAAAGCAGAAATCAAGGAGAAAATGTATAGTATTAAATATCTACCTTAGAAAAGGAGAAAAGTCTCAATTCAATTATCTTAGTTTACAAAATAAGAAACTAGAAAAAGATAAACAACTTAAAATAAGGCCATAAAAGAAAAAAATAAGGCCCAAAGCAGGAATGAATGAAATAGAAAAAGACGAATGACAAGATAAAAAGAAAACCAGAACACTGGTTCTTGAAATAGATCAATGAAATCAATAAACTTCTAGACAGACTGATCAGGATTATAAAAAAGAAAACATGTGAGCTAACAATACTAAGAACAAAGAAAAGTGACATCACTTTAGTTTTCAGACATAACAAGGATAATAAATGTTATAAACAACTTCATGCCAAAATTTCACCAACTTAGATAAAATGTACAACTTCATGAAAAACACAAACTACCAAATTCGCTTAAGAAGGAATAAACTGAATAGTCCTGTACTGTATTAAAAATAGAATTTTTAGTTAAAGACCATCCCTCACAGAAAACTTCAGACTCACTTGGCTTCACTGATGAATTCTACCAAACATACAATAAAGAAATATGGTTGACCTTTGAACAACATGGGTTTGAACTGCATGGGTCAATCCACATATAAGTGGACCTATGCAGTTCAAAACTGCCTTTTTCAAGGGTGAACTGTATTTCTGATCTGCAGTTAGGAATCCACCTATTCAGAGGTTGACTTAACTTATGAGCAAATTTTCGACTGCATGGAGGCTTGGTGCTCCTAACCCTCACATTGTCCAAGAGTCAATGGTAATAACAATTCTACACAAACTGTTTCCAAAAAATGAAGAAGGAAGGAATACTTCCCAACTCATTCCATGAGGTTGGCATTCCCTTGATATCAAAACCAGATAAAGATGTTATAAGAAAACTATAGACAAATATCCAATCGATAAATATAGATAGGTTAAAATAGATAAATAGCCAACAGATTAAAAAAACAGACAAATATCCAGGAATACAGGTTGGTTTATCACTACAAAATCTGTCAATATAATTCACAATGTTAAACTAAAAAGAAAAATACACACATGATCACCTTGATAAATGCAGAAAAAGGATTTTACAAAATCCAGCATCCATTCTTGACAAAAACTAGAAATAGAAAGAAACTTCTTTAACTTGAGAAAGGTCATCCAGAAAGAGTGTACAGCTACCATTATACTTAATGGTAAAAGATCAAATGTTTTCCAAGATCAGGAATAAGACAATATCTGCTCTTATGACTTCTATTCAACATTATACTAGAGGCTCTAGCCAGTGCAATAAATAAGGCAAGAAAACCAAATAAGAGGACTCTAGATCGGAATGGAAGACATAATGCTGATTGTATTAAAGGTGACGTAATTGACATAATCATTCATGTAGAAAATCAGAGGGAACTTTCAAAAAAGCTACTAGAACCGAGTTCACCAAGATTGCAGAATATAAGACTGATATATAAAAAATAAATTGTATATAAAAGACCATTTATAATACCAATAGATATATAATATAGAGATAAAGCTCACAAAATCTGTAAAAAAAATTTACATCAAAAACTAAAAAATGCTGCTAAGAGATATTAAACACAAAAAAGAGAGAGAGATTGAGTTGATGGGTTAGGAGACTCATTATTGTTAATTTGCCTGTCTTAGTCTATTTGGGCTGCTTTGACAAAACACCACAGACTTGGTAGTTTATAAACAATAGAAATTTATTTCTTACAGTTTTAGAGGCTGGGAAGTCCAAGATCAAGGCACCAGCATGGTCAAGTCCTGATGAGAACCCTCTTCCTGGTGCATAGCCAGGATCTTCGAGCTATGTCCTCACATAGTAGAAAGAGGTTAGGGAGCTCTGTGCTGTCTCTTTCATAAGAGTACTGATTCCATTCATGAGGGCTCCACCCTCATGACCTAATCTCTTCCCAAAGGCCTCACTTACCTATACCATCACATGGGGCAATAAATTTTAACATATGGATGGGAGAGTATAAATATTTGGGCCACAGCAGTCAGTTATTTCCAAATTATTATATAAACAGGTTTGCTTACTTTGTACAGTACTGTGTTAACTGAAAAGTGTGCATATTAGAAGCATGTAGGTGAAGCTTTGGTTCCATAAGTGTTTCAATTAACACAGTACCATGCAAAGGTAAGGGCTATCTGTATTTAATATAATCCCAATCAAAATCCTAGGGTTGTATCCATACTTTGTATCATGCACATATAGTAACTCAAAAAAACCTAAAACTATTAAACTTCTAGAAAAAAACATAGGGAAAAATCTTTCTGATTGACTTTGGGTTAGGCAAAAGTTTCTTAGAAACAGCACCAAAAAATTATCTATAAAAGAACAAAATGACAAATTGGACTTCATCAAAACTAATGACTTCTTGTCCTCAAAAGACACTGTTAGGAGAGATTCAAGATGGCATAGAAGGTAAAGGCTGTACACGCCTCCTTTAGTGATCACAGCAAAATTATAACAAAACTAGAGCAACCAGTATGTGGAGTCACCAGAGGTCTGGCTGAATAGAAGTCCTACAACTAGGTCACCTCAAAATGGTAGGTAGGGCAAAGATGCAAAATGGCCTGGTCTCATAACCATGAGGTTAAGAACTGGAAGGGTTATCTTGGCTGTAGAGCCTCCTCTTCCACCTGAGGAGTGCTGCACACTGGGCAACCTAGCTCAGGGTTCTAGTGTTGGGAATAGAAATCCCCTCAACCTGTGGCTGTGAAAACCAGTGCAGGTGTGGCTGAGTGAGAAAGAAGACTGAGGGAAGCAGAGACCTTCCCTTTAGAGGGTCCCTGCCCAGCCTCACTCACTGACAGACTTGCTTGCTCTGAGCTCCAGCACTGGGGCAGCTGGTGAAGGGGCACTAGGGACATTTGGGGAGACGTTGAATTGTTGGGCTTCAGGGCGAGGACCGGAGGGGTGTCTGGCTCCTGGACAAAGGTGCGAGCAGAAGCCATTGTCCCTTTGTTGAACCCTCCCCACTCCCAGCCTGCAGATGTGGGCTCCATTGACCTGGATAACACAGGTTGCTCCTCCCAGGGGATTCCCTGAGGTTCTGCCTCTTCCAACTTGTGGGCCCACCCAAGCCACTTCCAGTGATTTGTTCCATACAAACAGGCTCTCTTGGCTCCTGCTGTAAACTTTCATAAAATCTTTCAAAGGCTCACAAAACACAAAGAAGCAGCATCTGGCCTTGGCATGCCCTGTATCTCTTGCTGAGCAGCCCCAGGCTCTTAAATAGTGGCAGCCAGCTTCCTTTTAGACTTGACCTTTTGAGGCACCTATACGCCCAGCACAGGTGGCAGTCATATGTAGATTGCTTGGTGACTCTTACTAGGTGGCTCTGGAGATACATAGGCTGCGGCTGAACTTGGCCTGCAGCTGGACCTCTCTCAGGTCTGTGCCAAGGGACCCCAAAGCACACCTACTACATAAGGAGACTTAGGAGCCCTACCTAATGCACAGAAGCAGACACAGGAGGGCAGCCAAAATGGGGAGACAAAGAAATATGTTCTACTCAAAAGAACAGAACAAAGTTTCAGAAAAAGAATTCACCAAAATGGGGATGAGCAATCCACCAGATGCAGAGTTCAAAACAATGGTTATAATGCTCAAGGAACTTAGGAGAAGAGTAGATGAACTCACTGAGAACTTTAACAAAGGGATAAAATAACATAAAAATGGAGATGGAAATTATAAAAGGGAACCAGTCAGAAATGAAGAATACAATATCTGAGATGAAGAATATATTAGAAGGAATCAACAGAGTGGAGGAAGCAGAGGATCAAATTACCGATGTAGAGGATGGGGTAGTGGAGGACACCCAATCAGAACGGCAAAAGGAAGAAAGAATCCAAAATAATGAAGATAATATAAGGAGCCGATGGGATAACATCAAACATAACAACATTCACATTATAGGGATACCAGAAGGAGAAGAAGAGTAAGAAGTTGAAAACTTATTTGAAGAAATAATATGAAAAACTTCCCTAATCTGGTGAAAGAAATAGACATAAGACCCCAGGAAGCTCAGAGAGTCCCAAGGAAAAGGAACCCAAAGAGGCCCACACCAAGACACATCATAATTAAAATGCCAAAGGTTAAAGACAAGAGAGAATCTTAAAAGCAGCAAGAGAAAAGTAGTTAGTTACCTACAAGGAAGCTCCCATAAGACTGGCAACTGATTTCTCAAAAGAAATTCTGCAAGACAAAAGAGGTTGGCACAAAATATTCAAAGTGATGAAAACCCAGGATCTACAATCAAGATTACTTTATCCAGCAAAGCTATCATTTAGAATCGAAGGACAGACAAGAAAAAGCTAAAGGAGTTCATCGTCACCAAGCCAGCATTACCAGAAATGTTGGAAGGACTTCTTTAAGAAGAAAAAAATATGTAACAAAAATATGAATAAGGAATGGCAATAACTACATACCTATTAACAAGTACTTCGAATGAAAAAATTAAGTGCTCCAATCAATAGAGAGGGCGGCTGAATGGATAAGAAAACAAGACCCTTACAAGAGACTGCCTACAAGAGACTCATTTCAGATTAAAAGACATTCGCAGACTAAAAGTAAAGGGATGGGAAAAGATATTGCATGATGGACCTAGAGGGTAGTGTGCTGGGTGGAGTTAAGTCAGATAGAAGACAAATGCCATATGATTGCATGTATATGTGGAATCTAAAGAACAAAATAAACAAATAAACAGAAACAAACTCATAGATAGAGAGAACATTTTGAGGGTTACCATATCAGAGGGGGGTTGAGAGGTTCAGGGGAAAGGGGGAGGGGATTAAGAAGTACAAATTGGTAGTTACAAATAGTCATGGAGATAAAAAGTATAGCATAAGGAATATAGCCAATAATACTGTAATAACTATGTATGGTATTAGAGGGGCACTAGATTTATTGTGGTGATCACTTTGTGAGTTATATAGATGTCTAATTACTATGTATACACCTGAAACTAATACAGTATTGTATGCCAACTGTAACTGAAAAATAAAAAATTATTATTAAAAAGAAAAAAAGACACTTAGGAAAATGAAAAATCACTGACTGGGTAAAAATATTTGCAAATTATATCTCTTATAAAGGACTTACATTTAGAGTATGTAAAGAATTCACATAACTCGACAATATAAAACAATATAAAACGAGCAAAATATTTGAACATATATCTCGACGAAGAAGATATATGGATCCAATAAGCACATGAAACAATGTTCAACATCAGTAGTCATTAGGGATATACAAATTAGTAACACAAAGAGATATTAATACATACCTAATAAATTAGCTAAAATTAAAAGGACTTATACCAAGTGTTACCAAGGATGGAGAGGAACTGGGCTCTCACATACTGCTAGTAGAAATGTAAAATGATACAGCTACTTTGGAAAACAGGCAGTTTCTTAAAAAGGTAAATGTACACCTATCATATGATTCAGCCAATACACGCTTAGTCATTTACCCAAGGGAAATAAAAGGATATATACATAATTGAATTTCATAACAAGTTAACTTGAAGTTTGAGAACAACTCACATGTCCACCAATAGGTTAATGAATAAACAAACTGTGATATATCCATATAATAGAAAACCAATCGGCAGTAAGGAAGAATGAATTACTGATACATGGTACAGCAGTTGACCAAAGTGTATGATCCCATTTATATGAAACTTTAGAAAATGTACACTAATTTATAGTGATAGAAAGCAAATCAATGGTTGCCGGGAAAATGGCTGGGGTTAAGGAGGATGCAGGGAAAGGCAAGAGGGTGGGATTATAAACAGCCACAAGGAAACTTTTGGTCCTGATGGACATATTCATTATCTTGATTGCAGTGACAGATTAAGAGGTTTATACATATGTCAAAACTTACCAAATTGAACACTTTAAATATGTGCAGTTTACTGCATGTCAACTACATAAGAATAAAACTGTCAAAGAGACAACTTACTCTTTAAGGTAAAAATAATGACAATATAAGTAGGATTTACAACATATGTAGAAAGAAAAGGTACAAAAACAATAGTGCAGAGGAAGGGAGAAGGCCAAATGGAGATATAGTGTTGTAAGGAGCTTATATTATATACACAGTGGTAAAATGTTATTTGAAGGCAAACTGCAATAAACTAAAGATGTATATTTTAAACTTTAGAGTAACTACAATAAAAAAGAGGTCTAGCTAAGAAGCAAACAGTAAAAATAAACTAGTACATTAAAAAATAATAAATTTAGAGGCAGCAAGAAATGAGGGGGAAAAAGAACAAAGAACAGATGGGAAGAATGGAAGATAAAATCAGGAGAGGATCAAACCCAACCACACCAATATATATGTAAGTAGTCTAAATATTTCAACTGAAAAACAAAAATTGTCAAAATAGATTTTTTTAAAAAGCAAGACCAAACAATATGTTTTCTATAGGAAACATTTTAAATATTCTAAAGAAATAGGTTAAACATTTAAAGATGGAAAAAATTATACCGCTCAAATTCTACTTATAGAAAGCTGAAGTGGCTATATTAACACCAGGAAAGATAGACTTTAGGACAAAGAAAAATATTTCATAATGACAAAAAGGTCAATTTGTCAAGAAAATGTAATTTTCATAAATGTATATGGACCTAATGCTAGAACTACAAAATATAGGAAGCAAAAGCTCATAGACATGAAAGGAAAAATAGACAAATCCAAAATTACAGTTGAAGGATTTAATATTCATCTCTCAAAAATTGATAGAAAATAGATAAGGATAAAGAAAACCGAATCGACACCATAAACCAACCAGACCTAACAGACATTATAGAAAAATCTACCAAATAAGAACAGAATACGCATTCCTTCTAAGAACACATGGAACATTCACCAAGATGGACCATTTGCTGAGTCATTAAACAGTCTTAATAAATTTATAAAGACTGACATGCTGAGTCATTAAACAGTCTTAATAAATTTATAAAGACTGACAATAATAACAACAACATATCTAGAATAGCCACAATTATCTAGAAATTAAAAAAAAAAACACTACAAGAAAACCCACAGGGCAAAGAAGACATTATAAGAGAAATCAGAAACTATTTTGGTCTTAATAAAAAAAAAAATATTGTGGGATGTAACTAAAACAATTTTTTAAGACAGAAATTTACATCTTTATATGCTTAAATCAGAGATTAAAAAGTCTGAAATCAATAATTGAAATTTCCATTTTAAGAAGATCAAAAAACAAAATTAAATCCAAAGCAAATACTAAAAAAAGTTAATGACCCAGAAAATAAACAAACAATAAAGTTAATGATACCAAAAGCTTGTTCTTTGTAAAGGTCAATAAAATAATAATCTCCTGGCCAAACACGTCAAGGAAAAAGAGAGAAAACACAAATTATCAATATTGAGAAGGAAAGAGGAAACATCACTACAGATCTGTCAGACGGGAAAATTATAATACTACAAAAAAAATCAATAAATCCAACAAATAAAATGAAATAGACAAATTCCTGAAAATACTCAAATTACCAAAACTGACACAAGAATACAAAAATCTGAATAGCCCTGCATCTATTACAGAAATTGAATATATAATTGAAGAAAACAAAGGATTAAGGAGCTCATATGAGACCAGTATAATCTGATTCTACTGATAACAAAGTCAATAAAAACTTTAAAAAGAAAACTAGAAAGCAATATCCTTCATAACCATTAATGTAAAAATCCTTAAAAAATATTAATATAGTAACTCCATCACAATATATAAAGCCTAATACACCATGACCAAATGGGGTTTATCCTAAAAATAAAAGGTTGTTTTAACATTCAAAAATAAATCAAGGTAAGTAACAGAATAAAGAACCATATAAAAATCTCAATACAGAAAAGAGCATTTAATGAAATTCATACTTTCCCATGATAAAAAATTCAACAAATTAAAAAGAAAAAATTCTTGAACTTAATAAAAAAACACTTATGAAAAATCTACAGCTAAAATCATACTTGATGAAAGATTGAATGCTTTCCCCCAAGGTCATTTAACTAAATGTCCTACCAGGGTATTATGGTAAAAAAAAATTTAAAAAGACATACAGAATAGAAAAAAAATTAAGAGTCCTTTTTTTTCAGATGACATGATATGCAAATAGGAATCCTAAGGAATCTTTACAAAAAGCTACTCAAGAGTTCCAGTAAAAATGGTGGGCTAGGTAAAAGTAGGGTTCACCTCCTCCCATGACCGCATTAAAATTACAACCAAATTATAAAACAAAAAACTTGGAGAAACACCTGAAGTCTAGCTGAACCTAACATATATACCTGAGGATA
>NW_024340701.1:19019237-19035384 GCF_902729225.1 Pteropus medius
CACCTGAAGTCTAGCTGAACCTAACATATATACCTGAGGATATGGAGACTGGTAGGAGGGGTGGAGATGTGAATGGACTTGTCCTGCACCATGCATGGCAGTTGAGCAGCGGGAGAGTATAGCTTCAGAGGACCCTTGAAGTAATGAGAGGCCCCTGCATCATGCAGGGGCTCCCCAGTCCCAGGAAGAGGATTTCCCACAAAATCTGACTGTAAAAATCAGTGGGGATTCTGGCTGTCTGGGTGAGATGGAAGGAACCTGAAAACCTAAATGCCCCCATTAACAGGCCCATGCACAGACTCACTTGTTGGCAGATACTCATCGTGGGCTCCAGAGGAGGGTCAGCGGTTCGGGAGACACAAGAGACATACCAGGAAAGAGTGAGTTGCATGGCAATGGGCGAGCGCTGGAGGGACAACTGTCATTGCTCCTTTGTCGGACCTCCCTTCAGGGGCAGTCTGCAAGTAGGTGCCATCTTGCCTGTGCTGAACCCTCCCACCGTGCGGCCAATTCTGAAGCTGCACTGGCCGGCAAGATAGGTGCTCCAGCCCATTTCTCCCTGGGGCACTGCCCTGCCCGGCCAACAAATGGCCTCTGCGGCCCATTGCCCAGTAGTCAGCCCCATCCTGTGCATTCCCTGGGTTGCACATTTATTGGCAGGCAGCAACCCTCAGCTCACACAGCCCACACATTTTGGGAGAGACTTTTCATGGAGAGCCACTGGTAGCAGCCCAAGCTATAGAATTTATGAACAGACCTCGGGTGTCTGCGAACCTGAGGTGGACAGTAGCTGGCCTTGCTGTGATCTAAGACTTTTACAGGAAGCCCAAGATTCAGCTCTATCGTGAAAATTGACTCTGCATTGGCCAGGTGAAATTCGCTAACTGGGTCCCTGCCCCAATCAACTCACATACCATTAAAAGGCTCTTCCAGCTGTGGAGTCATATGGGCAGCTGGTAGGCAGCCCCAGGCCTGGAGGAGCACTGGCCCTTTTGCTAAGCCACTCCAGGCTCAGTAATGGGAGTTAACTGACCTTGATTCACACCATGGTCTTTCCAACACGTCTCCAGATCCAGCATTGACAGCAACCATCTGTGGATCGTGTTGTAGCTCCTACCAGGAAGCCCCGAGCAATCAAAGGCAGTATCTGATCTTGGCCTAGGGGAGCTCCTCCCAAGAAGCTGCAGAACCAACACACCCTAAGGCTGGCATCGGATAACAACAGAGCAACACCTGACTAGCTCCATAAGAGACACAACTAAGGGATGGTCTTCACAGGTACATGAGACTGCCAGGGTGAATCCCACTCCATGGGGTCAGCCCCCACAAAGCAGCTCATACCCTGTGGACATGGCCAATCCCCACAGCCAGTGTGCCCAAGAGCCAATCCTATCCACTTGACATGCTAACAGAAATCAAGGCTTCGCTACAAGAGAAGATCACACACAACCCACACAAAGATCACGTCCAGAGCGCCCAGCACATGTGATCAGGGAGATGGCGCCACTGTACTACACAATACACCTATTATGTAAAGCCACCTGGTCCAGGCCAGGAGATGTAACAAATTTTCCTAATACATAGAAACAAACACAGAGAGGCAACAAAAATGAGAAAACACAAAAACATGCTGCAGATGAAAACTCCAGAAAAAAAATGTAAATGAAATAAAGGCAAGCAATCTACCAGAGACAGAGTTCAAAACACTGGTTATAAGGAAGCTCAATGAACTTAGGGGGAGAAGAGGTGATTTCAGTGAGGACTGTGACAAAGAGATAGTAAGTATTAAAAAGGACATAGATACCATAATTAAGAACCAGCCAGAAATGAAAAACACACTAAATGGAATTGACAGATTAGATGAGGCAGAGGATCAAATCAGTGAGTTGGAAGACAAGGTAAGAAAACACCCAAAATCAAAACAACAAAAAAAAAAAAAAAAAAAAAAAAAAAATTAAAAAAAAATGAGGAAAGTTTAAGAAACTTCTTAATCAATATCATAGGTACCAATATCCACATCACAGGGATACCAGAAGGATAAGAGAGAAATCAAGGGATTCAGAACCTATTCAAAGAAATAACGACAGAGAACTTCCCTAACCTGGTGAAGGAAACAGATATACAAGTTCAAAAAGCCCAAACAGTCCCAAACAGGAGGAACTCCAAAGGATTCACACCAAGACACATCATCATTAAAGTGCCAAAGGTTGTATACAGAGAATCCTAAAAGCAGCAAAAAAAGGCAGTTAGCTACTTACAAGGCTACTCCCATAAGAATGTCAGCTGACTTTTCAACAGAAACTTTGCAGGCCAGAAGGGACTGACAGAAAATATTCAAAGTGATGAAAGATAAGAACCTACAACCAAGACTACTGTATGCAGGAAGGCTATCAATTAAAATTGAAGGTGAGATAAAGAACAGGAAAAAGCTAAAGGAATTCATCACCAACAAGTCAGAATTACAAGAAATGTTAAATGGACTTCTATAAAAAGAGAAGGGGGAAAAACCCTGTAAATATAAATAATAAAATGGTAATAACTATGTACCTATCGATAATCAATTTAAATGAAAATGGAATAAATGCTCCAATCAAAAGACCGAATGGATAGGGTAACCGAATGGATAAGAAAACAAGACCCATACATATGCTGTGTACAAGAGACCTACCTCAGATCAAATGACACACAAAGGCTGAAAGTTAAGGGATGGAAAAAGATATTTCATGCAAATGGAAATGAAAAAAAAAAAAGCTGGGGTAGTGATACTTATATCAGACAGACTTTAAAACAGAGGCTATAATAAGAGACAAAGAAGGGTATTACATAATGATAAAGGGATCAATATAACAGGAGGACCAACCCTAATAAACATTTACGCACCCACATATATAAAGCAATTATGGACTGATATAAAGGGAGAGATTGACAGTAATACGCTCATTGTAGGAGACTTTAACACCCCATTGACACCAATGGACAGATCTTCAGACAGAAAACCAATAAGGAAACAGCAGCCTTAAATGATACACCAAACCAGATGGATTTAATTGATATTTTCAGAATGTTCCACCCTAAAGCAGCAGAACATACATTCTTCTCAAGGGCACATAGAACATTTTATAGGACAGACCACATGTTAGGCCACAAAACAAGTCCCAATAAATCTGAATAAACTGAAATCATATCAAGCGTCTTCTCCAACCACAATGGTATAAAATTAGAAATCAACTACAAGAAAAAACTGGAAAATACACACACGTGGAGGATAAACAATATGCTACTAGACAATGAATGGGCTAACAATGAGATCATAGAAGGAATCAAAAGATACCTAGAGACCAACGAAAATGAAAACACAACGCACCTCAAAATCTATGGGACACAGCGAAAGCAGTCCTAAGAGGGAAATTCATAGCAATACAAGCCTACCTAGAAAAACAAGAAAAATCTCAAACAAACCATCTAATCTTACACCTAAAAGAACTAGAAAAAGAATTGCAGACAAAATTTGAAGTGAGTAGAAGGAAGGAAATAATAAAGATCGGAGAGGGAATGAATGAAATAGAATCTAGAAAAACAATACAAAATATCAATGAAATCAAGAGCTGGTTCTTCGAAAGGATAAACAAAATTGATAAACCTTTACCCAGACTCAGCAAGGAGAAAAGGGAGAGGACACAAATAAAATCAGAAATGAAAGAGAAGTACAGACTCCATGGAAATACAAAGGATTATAAGAAAATACTATGAGCAATTATATGCCAACAAATTAGACAATCTAGAAGAAATGGATACATTCCTAGAAGCATACTGTCTTCCAAGATTGAGTCAAGAACAAAAGGCCTGGATTGAATGGCTTCACAGGTGAATTATACCAAACATTCAAAGAATTAACACCTGTCCTCAAACTATTCCAAAAAATTCAAGAAGAGGGAAGACTCCCTAATTCCTTTTATGAGGCCACCATTACCTTGATTCCAAAACCAGACAAAGACAGTACAAAAAAAGAAAACTATAGATCAATATCCCTAAGGAACATTGATGCAAACATCCTCAACAAAATATTAGCAAACCAAATTCAGCAATACATTAAAAATATCATGCACCATGATCAAGTGGATTTATTCCTGGGATGCAAGGTTGGTTTAATCTGCAAGTCAATTAATGTGATACACCACATTAACAAATCTAAAGATAAAAATCATATGATCATATCAATAGATGCTGTAAAAGTGTTTGACAAAATCCAGCATCCATTTATGATAAAAACTCTTAGCAAAGTGGGAATTGAGGAAACATAACTCAACATAATAAAGGCCTTATATGACAAACTTACAGCTAACATTTTATCCCATAAGGAAAGGCTAAAAGTGTTTTCCTTAAGATTAGAAACAAGATAAGGACGCCCACCTTCACCACTTCTATTCAACATAGTAGTGGAATCCTAGCAATGGCAATCAGACAAGAAAAAGAAATAAAAGGCATCCAAATTGGAAAGGAAGAGGTAAAACTGTCATTATTGGCAGATGACATGATACTATATATAGAAAACCCTAAAGATTCCACCAAAAAATGGCAGAACTGATAAATGAATTCAGTTAGCTGGATACAAAATTAATATTCAGAAGGTAGTTGCATTTTTATACACCAATAATGAACTTTCAGAAAGAGAAATTAAGAAAACAATCCCATTTACAATTGCATCCAAAACAATAAAATACCTAGGAATCAACCAATGAGGTAAAAGATGTGTTCTTAGAAAATTATAAGTCATTGAAGAAAGAAATTGAAGAAGATACAAATAAATAGAAGCATATACTGTGTTCATGGGTAGGAAGAATCAACATCATCAAAATGGCCATTCTATCCAAAGCAATCTATAGATTTAATGCAATCCCTATCAAAATACCAATGGTATTTTTTCAGAGAACTAGAACAAATAATCCAAAAATTTATATGGAACCATAAAAGATCCTCAATAGTTACAGCAATCTTGAGGAAAAAAAAAAAACAAACAAAAAAACAAAGTTAGAAATATAACACTACCTAATATCAAACTATACTACAAGGCTATAGTAATCAAAACAGCATGGGTACTGGCATAAAAGGAGATATATAGATCAATGGAACAAAATAGAGAGCCCAGAAATAAATCCACACCTATATAGTCATTGAATCTTTGACAAAGAAGGCAAGAATATACAATGGGGTAAAGACAGTCTCTTCAGCAAATGGTGTCGGTAAAACTGGACAGATACATACAAAAAAATGAAACTGGACCACATTCTTATACCATATACAAGAATAAACTCAAAATGGATTAAGGACTTAAAGATAAGATCCGAAACCATAAAATTTCTAGAAGAAATCACAGGCAGTAAACTTTCTGATATTGCTATTAGTAATTTTTTTTTCTGATACAGCTCCTTGGACAAGGGAAACAAAAGAAAAAATAAACAAAAAGACTACATCAAACTACAAAGTTTTTGCACAGCAAAGTAAACCATCAACAAAACAAAAAGACAAACTGTTGAATGGGAGAAGGTATTTGCCTACGATACATCTGACAAATTTCATAAAGAACTCATACAACTCAGCAACAAAAAACACAAACATTCCAATTAAAAAATGGCAGATCTGAAGAGACATTTCTCCAAAGAAGACATACAGATGGCCAACAGAATATAAAGAGATGCTCAAGGTCACTAATCATCAGAGAAATGCAAATTAAAACTACAATGAGATATCACCTCACACCTGTCAAATTGGCTATCATCAATAAGTCAAAAAACAACAAATGTTGACAAGGATGTGGAGAAAAGGGAACCATTATAAACTGTTGGTGGGACTGCAAATTGGTACAGCCACTATGGAAAACAGTTTGGAGGTTCCTCAAAAAATTAAAAATAGAACTACCTTTTGACCCACCCATTGCACTTCTGGGTATTTATTGAAAGAAAGCCAATATACTAGTTTGTAAAGAACTATGCACTTCTATGTTCACGGTAGTGCTATTCACAATAGCCAAGATATGGAAGTAACCTAAGTGCCTATCAATAGACACTGGATAAAGAAGTGGTGCATATATACAATGGAATATTACTCACCCATTAATAAAATGAATTCTTACTATTTGCAATGACATGAATGGTCCTAGAGAGTATTATGCTGAGTGAAATAAGTCAGACAGAGAAAGATAAATACTATATGATTTCACTTATTTGTGGAATCTAAGGAACGAAAGAAACAAATGAAATGAAAACAGATTCACAGATACAGAGAACTTGTGATTGACAGAGGGAAGTGGGTTTGGGGACTTGATGAAAAAGGTGAGGGGATGAAGAAGTACAAATTAGTAGTTACAAAATAGCCACAGGGATTTAGAGTATAGCATAAGGAATATAGTCAATATTATTGTAATGGTGTGTGTAGTGCCAGATAGGTGCTAGAGTAATCGGGGGGATCACTTCATAAGTTATATAAATGTCTACCATTGTATTGTATATCTGAAACTAATAAAAAAGCTACTCAAACTAATAAGTGAATTTAGCAAGATACTGAATATAAGATCAATACAAGAGACTCGGTTGTATTTCTATATGCTATCAAGTGTTAAATAAAAAAATTTAAAAACAATACCATTTATTATAGCATCAAAGAAACATAAGGCCCTAAAAATAAATTTATTGGAATATGTATTCTTAAAATAACAAAAATATTGTTGAAAGTAAAGATCTACATAAATGGAGAAATATACTGTGTTCATGGACAGGAAGACTCAATACTGTTAAATTTTCTATTCTTCTCAAACTAATATATAGATTCAATGTAACTCCAATCAAAATCCTATGCCTTTATGCAGAACTTGATGAACTTACTCATTTTTTAAGGAAATGTAAAGGACTCAGAATAGCCTCAACATTTTTTAACATAAATGTAGAATTCAAGTTATTGGATATTAAGAGGTAATATAGAGTAATCTAGAGAGTGTGAGTCTGATATAAGGATAGACGTATTAATCAGAATAGAAAGTGCAGAAATAGCTAACACATTATTTTCGGTAAAGGTGCCAAAATAACTCAATAGGGAAAGGGTAGCTTTTTCAACATATGCTGCTCTAACAACTGGCTATCCATCAATCTCAACTCTTCATACCATACACAACCCTTATATCAAAGTGGATCATGAGCCTAGAAAAATAGCTAAAACTATAATTCTAGAAGAAAATCTTCACAAATTTGACGTAGGTAAAATTTTAAGACACAAAACCAATGAACTATGACATTAAAAAAATAGTAAACTGGACATCATCAAAATTAAAAACTTATGCGCTTTGAAAGATTCCATTAAGTATATGAAATGGAAAGTCATAAATTAGGACAAAATATTTGCTATATATATTTGCTATATACATATTTGACAAAGGAAGTGTATCCAGAATATACAAGGAACTCCTTAAAACAACTTATCACAAAGACACACATTTCAGTAAATATATATAGATACAAGATATGAATATATAAGTATAATATCTTTAACCAAAAAAGATATATGATACCCAATAAGCACAACATCTTTAGTCATCAAGTAAATGTAAATTAAAACCATAAGAAATACCATGGCACACTCACTAAAATGGCGAAAATTGAAAAGGATGACAATAAGAACTATTGGTGAGGATGTGGAGCTACTGGAACTCTCATACATTATTGGTAGTAACATAAAATAGAGCACTGTGAAAAATAGCATGGCAGTTTCTAAATAACCCAGTCATTGCATTCCTAGGTAATTACACAAGAAAAATGAAAATATACATCCAAAGATTTGTACACAAACATTCAAAGCAGCTTTATTCAGAGCCCCAAAGTGGAAACGATCCATATTTCTATTAACAGGAAAATTGGTTTAAAAACTGTGGTATATTCATGCAATAAAAAGAACTATTGATATACACAACAAACATAGGGATGAATCTCAAAACCATTATGCTAAAAAAAAAGCCACACACAAAAGTACACAATATATAATTTTGCTTATACGAAATTCTAAAACATAAAACTTAAGAGCAGCAACAGAAAGCAGACCAGTTTGGGGCAGGGAGAGGGCCATATGACCACAATGGAGCACAATGAAACTTTCTGAGATAATGAAAATGTTCTTTAACTGTGATGCTGCTAAATGTAGAATTCAGGTTATTGGATATTAAGAGGTAATATAGAGTGTCCTGCCCAAATTAATAACCCCCAGAACCTTTGACCATATTAAATAGTTGTTTTATGCCATCAGGCTTTGGAGTAATTTGTTATGTAACCATAGTACCTAGAATAGTATATGGTGAAGCAAAATGTTCTGATCAAAAATGGCTATTATCCCTAAAAAAAAAATGCATTCTTGATTTTGTTTCTTTGTGCTAGAATGGCATCTCTAATGATGTGTCACAGCATACCTTCCTGTTTCTTGACATATTATATTATTTTTAAACATCTGTTGAGCATTTACCATATATGAAACTTCTAGCTTGCTTAAAAGTTAAGTATCCTTTACAAAGTCAAATTTGAACCTAAGTCTTCCTGAAATTAACTCCCCTATTTGTACTCATGGCACTTATAATTCTTCTTACAGCGATGACACTACAGCTATTGTGACTGATGACTAGACTGACCAACTACACTATTTTTGTTGTTCCTTTGAAATATTTTTTCCCCGTCTAGCTCCACGGTTTTTTTTCTTGCCATTACTTTTAGCTCTCTTTAATCCTTCATCTATCACGTCTGCTGGATGTAATACCTTCCACTCTGGCACACTCTACCCATACAACTCTCATTTCCTAAAATGATGTATGCTAATTAGTACTTCTGAGGGAAATCAAATCAGTATGTTGATAAGTACTGCTACAAACTCCTTGCATCTAGACTTGGCTGGGCCCTGAGGCAGCCTAGCACTTTCTCCTCATATCTCCCTTTCATTCCTCTAAAATGCAGCTATAAACTCTCACCTCTACTCTCTACCACCATGGCTACTCTCACCAGGTGGCTCTGCTTCCTATGTCACCAAGAAAATAGGGCCATCAGCTGAGGGGTGTCCTTTACTTCCTCCTCCTGCCTGCAAGGCTCAGCTCTATCTGTACCCTGGAATACAGTCTCAGTGGAAAAGGAGCCCAGTTTCCATGTATGATTCAGATCCATCCTCTATCTGATGTCTACCAAAGACCTTCCTCCAATAATACATCTTTTTCCTTCCTACTCTTTCCCTCAGCATAAAAAGATGCTGAAATCCCTCCCATCTTAAACTTTACTCCTATTCCACATGCCCTTCCACTTACCACTATCTCACCTCTTCCCAGTCTAGCCTCTTGAAAATTATTTTATGTTTACTTTCTGCACTTCCTCGCTACCCATTCCTTTCTCAGCCTACTACAATCTGGCTTCTATCTCTATCAAAACACTAAAACTGCCCTGGCCAATATTCTCACTGATTTCCATGTTGTCAGTTCGTATGGACATCACAGTTATTCTCACATTGACCTCTTTATAGCATTTGAAACCACAGGAAATCTCTCTCAGCTTCTGTGATAACATTACCTGATGACAATATTCCTACTTCTCTATTCCCATCCTGGTTCTTTTTCCTCAGCACACCCTTTCGTTAAAGTAAGTGTTCCTCAAGATCCTGACCTTGACAGCATTTTATTTGCATTGTGGTACTTTAATGCCTTGTGTTTAAGCAATCATATGTATTTCTGGGATTTCATCTGTTATCTACATGATGATGATTCTCAAATCTTTTCTCTGTTGCTCTGACCATTCTCCTAAGTTTTATACTAAAATATCTAACTGCCTACTGATATCACTGCTATTCAACTGGTCACACGAACCAAAAATGTTAACATTTCCTAGAATTTTCCTTTTACTTAAGCCCCACACCACCAAGTCCTATTGATTGAACCCCTTACTATTTCTTCTATTTAGTCCCTCTTCTCCATCCAGGACTATTGTCAAAGCTTTAATTCAGGCACCTATAACTTATGTGGACCATTGCAACTTCCTAGCTGATTCTCCCTCCTTATCCAGCTTCTTCCACAATAATCTCCCTATCTCAAGATCTTTAACCATATCTTCAATGTCCCTTTTGACTTTTGGGGGTGGGGGAGCATTATTTAGCCTTCCACAAATGTAACAACAATTATTTTTATATGTATGGCTCCCTGCATTGTGACCTACTTGAGGGTATGTTCTTTTTTGTCTTCTGGGTATTTGATATATAGCAAGAAGTTAATAAAGGTCTGTTAAATAAATCTAAGAAAGGATTTATGCTGGGAACTAAGAGGAAATAAGACTGACTTGGTAAAGTGGATCTATACAAAAAATAACAGAAAATCAAACAAAAATTTCACTTAACACGAGGACAAGAAGCAATGGAAACACCAAGCTACCGGAAAGCAAAAGATAAAATGGCTATAAGAACACCTCGTATTTCAATAATCACCCTAAATGCAAATGAACTGAACTCACCAATAAAAAGGCACAGAGTTGCAGAATGGATCAAAAAACAAAACCCAACCATACGCTGCCTTCAGGAGACACATCTCAGCTCCAAAGACACATATAGACTTGAAGTGAAAGGGTGGAAATGGTATTTCAAGCAAATGGCATTCAGGAAAAAGTGGGAGTAGCGGTACTACTATCAGATGAAATAGACTTCAAAATAAAAAAGGTAAAGAAAGATACTAAGGGATACTTCATAAAGATAAAGGGAATCATGCACCAAGAAGACATAACACATATTAATATCTATGCTCCCAATCACGGAGACCCGAAAAAAGTAAAGCAATTGCTAACAGAACTAAAGGGAGAAACAGACCAAAACACTATTGTAGTAGGGGACTTAAATACCCCACTGTCGCATAAGGAAAGATCATCCAAACAGAAAATCAATAAGGAAATAACATCCTTAAATGACACATTAGACCAAATGGACATAACTGACACTTACAGAGCCATCCATCTCCAAACAGCTGCTTATACATTCTTCTCTACTGCACAAGGAACATTCTCAAGATTCGACCACATACTAGGACACAGAGATAACCTCAACAAATAGAAGAAGGTTGAAATCATACCAACCATATGATATTCTCTGATCATAATGCTCTGAAACTAGAGTTCCACTGCAGAAAGAAATCAGGAAGAATCACAAATACATGGAGATTAAACAACATGCTACTGAAGAATAACTGGGTCAGAGAAGAAATAAAAAGAGAGATTGAGAGATACATAGAAATGAATGATAATGATAGTACAACATATCAAAACTTTTGGGACACGGCAAAAGCAGTCATAAGTGGAAAGTTCATATCATTACAGGCATATCTCCAAAAACAAGAATAAGCCCAAATAAATAACCTAATGCTCCATCTTAACAAACTAGAAAAGGAAGAACAAATGAAGCCTAAAGTCAGCAGAAGAAAAGAAATCATCAAAATTAGAGCAGAAATAAATGAAACTGATAACAAAAAAAGATAGAAAAAATAAATGCAACAAAGAGCTGGTTCTTTGAGAAGGTTAATAAAAATGACAAACCCTTGGCTAGACTCACAAAAGAAAAAAGAGAAAGGATACAAATAAATAAAATCAGAGATGAAAGAGGGGAAATTACAACAGACATCGCAGAAATACAAAGGATCATACAAAAATACTATGAAAAAGTATATAATACCAAATTTAATAACCTAGAAGAAATGGACCAATACTTAGAAAAATACAACCTTCCTAGACTGAATCCAGATGAACTAGAAAATCTAAATAGACTGATCAGCAGTATGGAAATTGAATCATCAAAAACCTACCCAAAAGCAGCAATCAGGACTAGATGGCTTCACCAGTGCATTCTACCAAACATTCAAAGAAGATTTAATACCTATTCTCCTCAAACTCTTCCAAAAAGTCAAAGAGGAGGCAACACTTCCCAACTCATTTTATGAGGCCAATATTACTCTGATACCAAAACCTGGTAAAGATAACACAAAAAAAGAAAAATACAGACCAATCTCTCTCATAAACACAGATGCAAAAATCCTAAGTAAGACAATAGTGAACCGAATACAGAAACATATTAAAAACATTATACACCACAATCAAGTGGGCTTCATCTCAGAGGCACAGGGATGGTTCAACATATGCAAATCAATTAATGCGATATACCACATAAACAAATTAAAAAAGAAGAATCATATGATCATATCAATAGATGCAGAAAAAGTCTTCGACAAGATACAGCATCCATTTATGATCAAAACAATTAACAAAATCGGAATAGAAGGAAAGTACCTTAACGTAATAAAGGTCATATATGACAAGCCCTCAGCCAACATTATACTTAATGGTAAAAAACGAAATACCTTCACTCTAAGATCAGGAAAAAGGCAAGGTTGTCCACTATCGCCACTCTTATTCAATATATCATTGGAGGTCCAAGGGAGTGCAATCAGACAAGAGAAAGATATAAAAGGCATCCAAAGAGGAAATGAAGAAGTCAAACTGTCACTAGTTGTGGATGACGTCATTCTCTATATAGAACACCCTAAAGACTCCACAAGAACACTACTAGAAACAATAAACAAATACAGTAAAGTCTCTGGACACAAAATCAATGTTCAAAAATCCATAGCTTTCTTATATTCTAATAATGAAGCATCAGAAAAAGTGGGAAAAAAAATTCCTTTTGCAATTGCAACAAAAAGAATAAAAGACCTAGGAATAAATTTAATGGAACATGTGAAGGACCTATATAATGAAAACTACAAGACTCTATTAAAAGAAACTGAAGAAGATATAAAGAAATAGAAAGATATTCCATGTTCTTGGATTGGAAGAATCAACATAGTTAAAATGACCAATTTACCTAAAGCATTATACAGATTTAATGCAATTTGCATCAAAATCTCATCAACCTTTTTTAAAGAAATAGAACAAAAAAAAATCATCAAATTTGTATGGAAGCACAAAAGACCTCGTATTGCCAAAGCCATCATGAGAAAAAAGAATGAGGCGGGAGGTATCACTCTGACCAACTTCAAATTATACTACAAATTATACTCGAATCTTGAGAATGTTCCTTGTACAGTAATCAAAACGGCATGGTATTGGCAACAAAACAGACACACGGACCAGTGGAATAGAATCAAGAGTCCAGAAATAAACCCATATTTATATGGGCAAATAATTTTCGACAGAAAAGCCAAAAACATACAGTGGAGAAAGGAAAGGCTCTTCAATAAATGGTACTGGGAATGTTGGAAGGCCACCTGCAAAAGAATGAAACTAGACTGTTGTCTATCACCACACACCAACATTAACTCAAAGTGGATTAAAGACTTGAGTCTAAGACTTGAAACAATAAAATGCACAGAAGAAAACATAGGAACTAAACTCATGGACTTTGGACTTAAAGAAGATTTTTATGAATTTGATCTCAAAGGCAAGGGAAGTAAAAGTAAAAATAAATGAATGGTACTACATCAAACTAAAAAGCTTCTGCACAGCAAAAGATATCGTCAACAAGGTAAAGAGCTAACCATTCGAATGGGAAAAATATTTGCAAGCAACGTCTCTGATAATTCCTAATATCCAAAATATACGAAGAACTCATACAACAACAACAACAACAACAAAACCCGCAAATGTACCAATCAAAAAATGGGCTGGGGACCTGAACAGACTCTTATCCAAAGAAGACATACAAATGTTCAACAAATGTATGAAAAAATGCTCAACATCACCAACTATTAGGAAAATGTAAACCAAAGCCACAATGAGATACCATCTCACACCTGTTAAAATAGCTGTTATAACAGGACAAGTAATAACAGGTGTTGGAGAGGATGTGGAGAAAAAGGAATCCTCATACACTGCTGGTGGGACTGCAAATTGGTACAGCCTTATAGAAAACAATATGGAGGTTCCTCAAAAAACTAAAAATTGATCTACCATATGATCCAGCATTCCCTCTACTGGGTATTTGCCCCAAAGATTTTAAAACCCATATCTGAGAAGATATTTGCACATCGATGTTCATAGCAGCATTATTCATGGTAGCCACGACATGGAAGCAACCGAAGTGTTCTATGATAGATGAATGGTTAAAGAAGCTGTGCTAAACATATACAATAGAATATTACTCAGCTATGAGAAGAGATGAAACACTGCCATTTGTGACAACATGGATAGGCCTCAAGATAGTCATGCTATGCAAAATAAGCCAGATAGAAAAAGTTGAAAATCACATGATATCACTTATATGTGGGATATAAACCTAAAAGCAACAAATGAGCAGGACAAACAAACAGAGACTCATGGACATGGACAATAGACTAGTGGTTACTGAGGGTCGGGGAGAGGAAGAGGAGGGAGATAATCAGGGTAAAAGGTGTCAAATACGTGGTGACAGAAAGAAATCTATTTATGGGTGGTGAAGACACGATCATATATATACATGCCTTATTGTTAAATTGTACACCTTAAACTTATTGGATTTTGTTAATTAATATTGCCATACAAATAAATAAAATAAAAAGGGAAATAAATTAAGTTGGACCCTATTTTAGATCACATACAAAAATTAACTCAAAATAGAACAGAGACTTAAAGTAATGAACTAAAACTATAAAACCCTTAGAAGAAAACATAGGAAAGAAGCTTCATGACATTGCTTTTGACAATGGTTTTTTAAAAATGACACCAAAAGCACAGGTGACCAAAGAAATAATAGATAAGGTGGAAAATGGTATAATTAAAAACTTTTGGAATTCTGGGAAACATGGTGGAGTGAGAGACATCCTGAGATCTCTCCCTCTGAAACAACAATAAGCTGAACATCTAAAACTCAACAAAAAACACCCAAACTGCACACCATCACGTCTGACATTGGGATCTGTGCATAACAGCTACCACAGGTCAGAACCTCAGGTGTCAGGCAGTAGACTGGGAGAAATAAAGAAGCTGCCTTTTGCAGCTGCAGGAGCTCCTTGCAGGATGAGAGGGAAGGGTGAAGGTGTGGCGACTTCTCTGATCAGCCTGCCTGGAAGTATTAGAACTTCTAGTAGCTGGCAGCAGGGCCCAGTCATCAGGGCAGAAGGCAGAGAAGCAGGACAGAACCGCAGAGAAACAACAGTTAATTTTACTGGCCACAGTTCCAAAACTGAGCCTGAGCCGCAGCCTCCAACTCCCAACCCAGAGGGCCCCTCCCTATATACCATCCGAGACCGATCACCGCAGAGGCCCAGGGGAATCTGGGCAAATGCTACCGAAACTGTTGCTAAAACTGACAGGGAATGAAACTAAGAGTAGCAAGTGTGAATAAATGTCTACAAGAAAATAAAAAAGACATTTAGGCTTTATATAAAGCAGGGATCCAAGAGGCTTAGACGCCATCTACTGGAAACCAAAAGAAAGTGCCTTCTTTGCAGCAGGCTAAAGAGAGACCTTTATATAATAAATCTCTTTCTGGAAAAACAACAGAATATACTTCCATTAATGCCCAGGCGGAGAAATAGACGATTAAACACCATGAAAAACCAAGATGACAAGGCATCTCAGAAAGAAAGAGAAAAATCTCCAGAAAATAACCTTACAGAAATAGAAATATGTGACTTAAATGACAGAGAATTCAGGATGGTACTTCTGAAAAAACTCAATGAGATCCTAAACAACTCAAATTAACAATTTCAGGAATTGAAAAACAACTACATGAGCAGAGCAAGATTGAAACCCTCAAAAGGAATGAAATAAAACTTCTGGAGATAAAGAACACACTGCAAGAGTTGAAAAATGAAATAGCAACCTTGAGAAATAGAGTCAACCAAATAGAGGAAAGGATTAGTGATATTGAAGACAGAAATCTAGAAATAAATCAGAAGGAAGAAGAGATAAAACGAAGAATGAAAAATAATGAAAGATAAATTCAAGAACTAGCTGATACCATCAAGAGAGGAAACATAAGAATAATGGGCATTACTGAAGGTGAGGAAAAGGAGCAGGGACCAGAAAGAATTTTCAGACAAATAGTGGACAAGAATTTCCCAAATCTAAGGAATGAGCTGGAGCTTGGAATTCAAGAAGTCAACAGAATGCCCAATTATCTCAACCCAAAA
>NW_024340701.1:19038664-19157281 GCF_902729225.1 Pteropus medius
GATAAAGGGGGTCAAATATAGAGGGGTAGGGGGAGGGTGAAGTGGGTAAAGGGGATCGAATATATGATTGCTGAAGAAAACTGGACTTTGAGTGGTAAACACACAATAGAATATACAGATGTCAAATGATAATGTACACCTGAAAATTACATGATTGTATTAACCAATGTTACCCCAAAAACTTAATTAAAAATTAAAAAAAAATTCACTTAAATCCTGAGGAAATAAGGCAATACAGAGAACCATTTTAAATTATATGTTCTCAAGACCAGGAAAAATGATGAAGATAGTACTTAAGTAAGTAATAGTGAGTAATTCAAAGTGGCAAAAGTGAGCAGAATAAATTAGAGGTGGGGTGTACCTAATAAGTAAATTTTTGGAGTAGTTGGGCAATGAGAAGATTAAGACCTGATTGAGGCATTGGTAAGTGAGCATGAAAAAGAAAGGAAGGTACAAAATTCATATTATTAAAACTGATAACATAAATTAATTCTAATAATAGAACAATTAGTAGCACTACTCCACAATGTGTCTGTTAGCATTTATGTGATGCACAGTACAAGAGAGATCTATCTGATCATAAATATATATATCCTCTTCCTCATACTTTAAACTCACTTTATTTTCGAGAAACATTCTGGTTTTGACTTTAATGTACGGAGTAATAATGGTTCCACCAAAACTCATTTGGATATTCAATGTTATTCTACACAATCTACTTAGGTAACGTGTGAAATCCAAATATCACAGGAACAAATATGTAACATGAGCTAATCCAAAATTCTAAACAAAATTATGGTTCTATTCTATTTAAGTGGATGATTTTTCAGGTGGAATTTGATTTTTTAAATTTAATCTTGCTGAAGTGATGAAATCAATACTAAATATTCTACTTTGAAATAACCTCTAATATTTAATTACTAATCATTTAAGGGAATAAGGACCAGGAGAAAAAGAAGGCAAAATAAAAGCATTACTAAGTATTACAGATGGGACTGCTTGATACAGTAGCTCATTAAAACTATATTCACTGTTAGACACACCATCCTCATGCCAGTTTTCAACCTCTACTCTCTTAGGTGCAAATTCATCTTTCATTGTCTGCCCTGCACTATTGGAGTTGGACTCTAAATGTTTTTCTACCTGGCATAAAATTAAACTGTCAGTAGAGGGCACTGGAGAAGAAAGAGCTTTGCCCTCTTGGTTCCAGTGTATTTTTCTCATCAGGCTCCTGCAGTGAGTGCAGTTAACTAATCTGCAGCACCCAGTGGCCAGCAGTGTGTGGCACGTTTCCATGTGCAGACAGCTCTGCAGCAGAGTGTTGCTGGTAGGGCACTCTCCCTGTGTCTAGCTTCCCCTGGCAGCCTTTCAGCAGAGTCCGGCTGGTGGGCCACCTCCTATAAACAGCTTTCCTTAGGACCCTCTTTGTCAGTCTGCTGTAAGTTCAAAGGTGAGGCATCTCCCTAAGGGTGGCTTTCTCTGGACTCCAGAGGACAGATTTCCAAGTCCCGCCAGCATGGTGTTTCAGTGAACTCTGTGACTGAGTGAGCCCTGGCCATGCCCTCTCCAACAAGGTTTGGATCTCTGCCCTACCAGGAGGGAGGCCAGCCATTTTCCTGGAATGTTCTATCTTAGCCCTTGGGGTAGTGGCTGCTCCCTATGTCTGCTATTCCTGCATTTTCAGGGTTCTCTAATTCTGAATAGTCAATTCCCTACTATTCCAATCCCCTGGTAATAATTCTTTATATTAAACTTTATTCGATTTACTGTTTGGTTTGTCTCCTGACTGGATCCTGACTGATACAACACCCTTAGACAGAAAAAATAAAACAACAAACCATAACTGTTCTGACTGGCCTTTGATGTGACCAGATTATCTAAAGTGATAAAATATTCACTGTAGATACACAGCAAATTCTTTGATTGCCTGGAATTCTAGAAATTAAACTGGTCATATATAGAATCATAGGAAAGAGAGACATAGTTTTAGAATTTTTCTGTTTTAGAGTTAAAAATTTAAAAATATACCATAAAACCAACAACAGCAAGTACGCTTCATTGCATGAATTTTTAAATTTATCTATACCTGCCTATTCTGATAAAACAAACCAGCTCTGCAGTTAACTCTAAGGATTTTCTTGCATGAAAATTTTATAACATGTTCCAGGACTCTTGAGCCTTCTGGTGGCCACTCTACCACTGGCTGACAGATGATATGTTCTTATAAATTGTTTTATAGATCTGAAATTCTTACTAAAAATGAAAAGCACTTTACAGTTCAAAAGGTAATCACTGTTTCCTTATATTATTCTTCTGAGGAAAAGAGTACCCAAATCATATTATAAAAAACAGCCTACCTAAAAAAATTTTCCTATCTTTTGATTATAAAATATTAAAGTTTAGTTTTAATAAACACCACCAGATGAGATTTTAAATAATCCTTTCCAATTGTAGAACACAATATATCCTTATTTTAGTCTCTTATTCACAAATTATTCACTGCTGTCAAATGTATCCTGAATTGGTACTTAATGAGGACATTTGATCTTATGGTAGAATTTTAGTACTGCTTTGGAATGGAGTAGTACCAGCTACTACAACCTTTCTCAAACAGTAAGGCGACAAAGTTTAAATTTAAAAATTACTTGGTGTGGCAGATTAAAGATGGCCAGAAATTTTTTGTTATCTGTCACATTCAGAGGTGGGACCTATGTCCCCTCCTTTTCAATCCCAGTGGGTTCTGTGCCTTCTCTGACTAGTAAGATATAGTGGAAATAAAACTATGCCAGTTTCCTTTGTGCCTGATGGAGCATTTTCCTTAATATATTACCCAGGTCTGTGTCAGCACACCACCCTGGCCTTTGGTTAAGATTTAAAAGATGAGACACCGTGGGTAGCTAGCCTAATAGTTATAAAATTTCACTTAAAAATTTTATTCCTTTAATTATTCTTGGCTTAATTTTTAAAAATTATTAATTATTTAATAAGAGCCTCCTGATAAATTTCCATTGTTTTTAATATACATTAATAAAACTGTTATTAATTCCTCTTTACTGAAGCATTAACAGTATATTAAAGCAAAAAAAAAGTTTTAAAATGCACTAGTAATGCATTTACTTTGATTATCTTGAGATAATTCCAACAGAAAGTAGCCATCATATAAAATCTAAATGGGAGAGGGAAACTCACTTGATGATCTCAGTTATTAATCCTGAGAGAAATTTTAAGAAGAAAAACAAAATATGAAAATGCCCTTAACTAAATATACGTCACAGAAATATACACTAGAGAAAAGAGAGTTTTCAAAAAGTAAACTAGCCAGACATAGTCAATATACGGTAAGCCAGAACATAAAAGGGCACATTCTCCCCAAATCGGCAGTCCTTAATAAACATCTCAGATTTATGAGTGGAAAATTTATTTTATCAGCTACCCTGGGGACAAAATATTTGAAAAAAGACAATAACTTCCATGACCCTGTTCACTTAAAAAAAATTTTTTTTTGAAATTTGTTTTGTCTAACAGTATTAGAGAAAAAATCATGTCTTGTTAGAGCCTAGAAAAACTACTGTGGCTTTATTTCAAAAAAGAGGAAGATGAAATAAATAAACAAATGGAAGTTTGTAGAGTGGTAGAGATGGGACTGAGGTGGGCAAGATGAAGATAATTTCAGAAAGCAATTAGGATGAATCTCAATGAACATAGAAAAATTATGGCCCACCTACAAAGTGCTAAGTGTGAGCTTAGGTGCTTTGTAGATATCATTCTTAATTTTTGCACCAGCTCTGTGAGGACAGTATTATTACTCCCATTTGACACCTAGGAAAGCTGAGGTTTATGAAACTTAATGTTACATCCCACAAGACAGATTTGGAACTCTTTCCATGCTTTCCCTACTATAATGGATCTGTAAAATAATTGTAAAACGTTTAGCTATAGCCTGCTTATTATTTAATAATCTCAAACTCTCCTTGAACAAGAACTGAACAAGACAGTATTGTTCTTAGTCTTGTTCAAGAAAGTGATGTTTTCATATGACATGAGGGGAGAAGATGATCATATTAAAAAGATAAAAGGTTAGTTTCCAAAACTCAGTAAAAAATCATTAGGTAAATAATTAATGTGGGGATACAGGAAAAATTTGGTAACATTTTCATTATATTAGAAGTGTTAAAAAATATGTAGAGACAAATTGGCAAAGCTTTTGAGAAAGCTTGTATTGCCTATTGACTCTGCACTAGAAATTGAGCAATTTGGAAACCATTCCTCAAACAGTAGTCTTAAAATTCCTTGTTAATTATTTCTGAAGAGTAAGCAAAATAGATAAAATCTACCCTACTGATGAGGAAGAAATACAAGCAAGCCAAGATAAAGGCAAATACCACAGATGACGCAAAACCAATTCAAATAGACTAGTGGGATTATTTCCAAAGCATTTATTTCTGAAATGCACTTCTTATGTTGTAACTTTAGATGCATTTTGAACCAAATGTCTTTTGTCATTATTCTTAAGTATCCAGTAAACATAAAAACCAGTGTCATCTATGTCCCTAGTGGCTCTCCCTTCATACTATTTACTACTAAGGATGAGGATATTCTGTCTGGATTACTAGATTTAAAAGTATCTATATTTTTATCTATACACACCCTAATGCTTAGCATTCTGCACAGAAGAGGTATTTAATGAATCTTCCCCCAAAAGACTGAATATGTGAACAAACCAAATCCCAGCTAGGTAAAATGTAAATACCTAAATAGTCTAGACAAATCTTTATCTCTGACCATATGAGCTGAGGAAATAAAACTGCTTTACTCTCTTTCCCTTTGGACAACGCAGACCTATTCCTTGTGCATACATCATAAATGTACAGCTTGATGAATTTTCAGTGACCTCTCCCACGTAACCAACACTTAGATCAAGGAATAGAATATTACCAGTATCTCAGAAGCCCCTGTGGTGCTCGCTCTTAGTCACTGTCTCCTCCCCTGAAGGTAACTACTATTTTAATTTCAAACATCATAGATTAGTTATGCTGTTTTTGTACTTTAAATAAATGGAATCATAGGGTAGATTAGCCTTTTATGTCTGGCTTCTTTCACTCATCATGATGAGGTTTGTTAAAGTAAATTTCTTCTGAATTATATGCTATGAACTGCATAATATCTTAAAAATTACTTTTAATGATCCATCAGCTAACAAGTTGATAAGTCTCATTAATTTTGTTGAAAGCAAAGCAAGAATCAATCTAACTTGAAAAAGTATGTGTTATCTTGTCTTTGAGAGTCACTTACTTCCTCAGCATTCACACCAATTTTCAAACTGTCCTTCTGGCGTCCTGGAGGTTTTTTATACATATTGCAACACCTCTTAAAACATACCACAGTGAGATTCTGGATGGGTGAGAGGAAGACCCATTGTATAGTGAGAGAAAAGAAAATTGAGAAAGAGAATACGAGAAAGGAGAACATGTATGTCCACAACAGGCATTTTCTTCGGCATATCAACTTTAGAAGAAATACAAATAGAAGTCAAGAATATGGAAATTGGTTCTCTTAAAACTATCCATACCTGATCTGGCTTAGAGAAGTCTTTGTGAACACGTAGGAGCATCTGAACCCAGCGTGAAGAGTGTCTATTAATGAGTGATAATTCAAATGTTAGTTTTCTCCCCATTTCCATTCCTTTCTCACCAACAACTTGATTTAGACTTCTATTCATTGGCAAGGAATACAAGTTATCATTTTAAGCCTGCAACTCTCATATTATCCCAGAGACATTTTAAATTTCAAGAGGGCAGACTGCCTCTTAAGTTTCTTTGTATCCCGTGCATATTACTGAGCACGAATGCTGTTAAAAGGTATACAATATGCACAAAATTTTGCTATCATTAAAAGCTATTCATTGCCAAAGAAAACCAGGCACAGTAATATTCCTGTGCAAATTAGTAATACAAGAACTGGATACTGAATGTAAATGACTCTTCAAAGCTCTCACATAGGCAAATATTGAATTTTAGCAGAGCCCTCAGATTATGGAAAACAGCAAAGGTTAAGAAATCACATCCTTTGTTCTCCAGAAAAGAGCTTACTGCAAGAAAACACCTTCCCTAGATAACGAAAGGACTCACAGATGGCTGCCACCATTGTTTACCCATGATAAGACAGACAGACCCTCTGAATTCCCATTCTTCCATAAGTGATTACAATGAAATTCTTGCCCCTACTGATGAATCAGAACAAGATGCTTATTAACAAAACTTTGGTTAAGTTTCTCTACTTCTCCTAGGTCTTCCCACTTCCTCACAAAGGCACACCTTGTTATACTGTGCTTTGATTTATTGCACTTCTCAGATACTGTGTTTTTTACAAATTGAAGGTTTGTGGCAACCCATTAAGCCATTTTTTCAATAGCATTTGCTTGCTTCATGTCTCTGTGTCACAATTTAGTAATTCTCACAATATTTCAAGCTTTTTCATGATTATCATGTTATGGTGATCTGTGATTTTTATTAAAATTATTGGAGTGACATTGGTTAATAAAATAGGTTTCAAGTGTACAATAATATGTCATATGTATATTGTATTGTGTGTTCACCATCCAAAGTTAAATTTCCTTCCACCACCAAATATTTGATCCCCCTTACCCCTATCTACCTCCCTCCTCCCCCCTTCCCTCTGGTAACCATTAATCCACTGTCCATGTCCATGAGTCTGTGATTGTTTGTCATGTTTGTTTGTTACTTTTAGTTTTATATCCCACATGAGTGAAATCATATGGTTCTCAACTTTCTCTGACTTTTCTTGCTTAGCATGGTAATCTCAAGATCCACCCATGTTGTCACAAATGACAGTATTTCATCTTTTCTTATGGCTGAGTAATATTCCATTGTATGTATGTACCACATCTTCTTTATCCAATCATCGATGGACACTTCAGTTGTTTCTATGTCTTGGCCACTGAGAACAATGCTGATTAGTGATCTTTCATGTTACTATTATAATGGTTTTAGGGCACTATTAACTGTACCCATATAAGATGGTGAACTTGATAAATGTTGTGTGTTTTGACTGTTCTATGGACCAGCTGTTCCTCTGTTTCTCTCCCTTTCTTTGAGCTTCCTTATTTTTTGAGACACAGAAATATTAAAATTAGGCCAATTAATAACTCTACAATGGCCTGTAAGCGTTCAACTGGAAGAATCGCAAGTCTTTCACTTTAAATAAAAAGCTAGAAGTGATTAAGCTTAGTGAGGAAGGCCTATCGAATGCTGAGACAGGCTAAATGCGAGGCCTCTTACACTAAACAGCCATATTTGAATGCAAAGAAAAAGTTCCTGAAGGAAATTCAAAGTGCTACTCCAGTGAAAACATGAATGATAAAGTGAAATAGCCTATTGCCACAATATTCTCTTAAGTCAAAGCCTAATCCAGAGCAAGGCCTCAACTCTTCAATTCTATAAAGGCTGAGAGAGGTAAGGAAGCTGCAGAAGAAAAGTTTGAAGTTAGTAGATGAAGTTTAAGGAAAGAAACTGTCTCTATAAGATAAAAGTGCAAGGTGAAGCAGCAAATGCTGATGGAGAAGCGGAAGCAGGTTATCTAGAAGATCTAGCTAAGATAATTAATAAAGGTGGCTACAATAAATAGCAGAATTTCAATGCAGGTGAGACAGCCTTTTATTGGAAGAAGATGCCATCTAGGACTTTCATAGCTAGAAGTCAAATGCCTACTTTTAAGGCTTCAAAGGACAGGCTGACTCTCTTGTTAGGGGCTAATGCAGGTGGTGATGCTGAAAGCAATGCAGGTGGTTAAGTTGAAAGCAATGCTTATTTACCATTCCAAAAATCGTAGGGCCCTTAGAAATGATGCTAAATCGACTCTGCCTGTGTTCTATAAATAGAAGAACAAAGCCTGGATGATAGCACATCTGTTTATGACATGGTTTACTGAATATTTTAAGCCCATTGTTGAGACCTACTGCTCAGAAAAAGATTCCTTTCAAAATATTACTGCTCATTGACAATGCACCTGGTCACCCAAGACCTCTGATGGAGATGTACAGTGAGATTAATGTTGTTTTTATGCCTGCTAGCATAACATCCACTCTGCAGAGCATGGATCAAGCAGTAATTTCGACTTTCAAGTCTTCCTGTTTAAGAAATACATTTTGTAAGGTTATAGCTGCCATAGATAGTGTCTCCTCTGATGGACCTGGGCAAAGTAAATTGAAGACCTTCTGGGAAAGATCCACCATTTCAGATGCCATTAAGAATATTTGTGATTCATGGGAAGAGTCAAAATATCAACATTAATCAGAGTTTGGAAGAAGCTGATTTCAACTCTCACGGATGACTTTGAGGGGCTCGAGACTTAATTGGAGATGTGGTGGAAATAGTATGAGAACTAGAATTAGAAGTGGAGCCTGTTGATGTAACTGAATTGCTGCCATCTCATGATAAAACTTGAATGGATGAGGAGTTACTTCTTATGGATGAACAAAGAAAGTGGTTTCCTGAGATGGAATTTACACCTGGTGAAGATGCTGTAAAGACTGTTGAAATGACAACAAAATATTTAGAATATTATATAAATTTAGTCAGTAAAGCAGCAGCATGGTTTGAGAAAACTGACCCCAATTTTGAAAAAAGTTTGCTGGGAGTAAAATGCTATCAAACAATATTGCATGTGACAGAGAAATCATTAGTGAAAGGAATCAATTGATGTAGCATACTTATTTTGAGCAATTGCCAAAGCCACCCCAAAGCCACCCCAGCCGTCAGAAATCACTACCCTGACCCATCACCAGCCATAAACATCAATGTGAGATCATCCACCAGCAAAAAGATTATATATAACTCACTGAAGACTCAGATGATGGTTAGTATTTTTTAGCTATAAAGTATTTTTTAATTAAGGTATTACATTGTTTTTTTTTTCCTAGGCATAATGCTGCTGCACACTTAATAGGCCACAGTATGGTGTAAACATACCTTTAATATGCACTGGGAAAACAAAAAATTTGTGTGACTTGCTTTATTGCGATATTCACTTTATTGCAGTAGTTTGGCAATGAACTAGCAAGACCTCCAAAGTATGCCTGTGCTCACTTCTTTCTAGCCTTCTTTATTCCTCCTAATTAAAAAAAAACCTTTTGTCTAATCCTTAAGTCACTGCATACCTTTTTGACTCCCTGAAATAATTCTTTCGATAAAGTCTCTCCTTACAAAGCATAATTTATTTTTTATTTGATACATTATTTAAATGTGTAATGCAAACTTTTTTCAGAATAACATTATTCACAGAAGACTTATGTCTTAAGCTATTTCCAAACTTATTCATGTAGATGGTTTAATGGTAACTTAAACATTCAATATATCCAATAATATTGAATATTCAATATATCATCTACTTTTTGGACTTAAATTTTAAATAGTAACTATATTCCAAAATTATTCTTGTGACCTAGTATATAAAATGAGTTTCCCATCTTCTATTGCTCATATACCAAGGGCTTATGCATCCACTAAACCAGCAAAATATCTGCCAATATCTATTTTCCAATTTTATAGCTTTCTAAGGAATTCTCTAAATCACATAATTCAAAAGATAGCAAAATGCAAGCTTTTGTAGTTATTTATGTAGGATAAGAGAACAGAAAAAAAGATTAAAAAATGAAGTATAGGGAGGACCGAAAAAAATGGCGTACATGATAGTGCTTTTGTTCAACTGCTCTGGTGACCACATCAAAGGTATGATGGAAACACGGAGCAAACAGAAAGCAGAGTTGCCTGGGAGTCTAGATGAACAAAAGTACTACAACTAGGGAGAGAAATAAGATATCGACCTGCAACGGTAAAAAGTAGGAGTGGGCAAAGACATGAGGCTGCCTGGTCCCCAGCAGCTGAATGGGACAGAGGCTGCGTGAGACAGAGGCTGTGGCAGCGGCAGCCAGCAGCTGCAAACGCCTCTTAAAGGGGCTGTGTCCACAAGCAGACTTTCCCAGTGACGGACCTGCTTGCTCCGAGCACCAGCACCCACTTGGCTGCACGGGGGACACTAGGGACTTACAGGGGGACACTGAGTTGTCGGAGTGAGGGCTAGAGGTGAGGTTTTCTCCTGGGCAGAAATGCTGGAGGTATCCATTGTTCCTCTGTTGAGCCCTCCCCGCTCCCAGCATGCAGACTCAGAGATGTCATAGCTGAGATGTCATCAAACTTGGTAACAGAGGTTGCTCTGCTCAGAGGATTTCCTGAAACTCCACCTCCCCTAACTCATGATGCTTCCCAAGCCACATCCAGTTGTGTCCTCAGGGAGTCCTGTGTCCCTTGCTGAGTAGCTCCAAGACCCACTAGTGGCAGCTGACCGTGGTTTCTGGAGTGGCCTCTTGAGGCAACTATAAGCATAACATCTGGATTGCTTGCTAAATCGTAACAGGTGGCCCCAGAGGGACACAGGCTGGGGCTAAACTTGGCCTGCAGCTGCACCCCTTTCAGGACTGTGCCATGGGACACCTACTACACAAAGCCATGCTAATAAGACCAGGAGACTTAGGAGCTTTGCTTAGTACATAGAAACAGACATGGGAAGGCAGCCAAAATGGAAAGACAAAAAAGCAGAAACCATATGAAGGAACAGAATAGAGATCCAGGAATAATGGAGTCAAGCAACCTAACAGATGCAGAGTTCAAAACACTGGTTATAAAGATGCTCATTGAACTTGGGGGAAGTGTAGATGAATTCAGTTAGAACTTTAACAAAGAGGTAATAAAAATAAACGTGGAAATGGAAATTATAAAAGAGAACCAGTCAGAAATGAATACATTATTTGAGATGAAGAGTATATTAGAGGGAATCATCGGAGTAGATAAAGAAGAGGATCGATCCACTAATAAAGAGGATGGGGAAGCCAAGAACACTCAATCAGAACAGTAAGAAAAAAGAAGCCAAGACTATAATAATAATTTAAGGAGCCTATGGGACACTATTAAATGTAAAAATATCCACGTCATAGGGGTACCTGAAGGAAAACAAGACATTTGAAGAAATAATGATGGAAAATTTCCCTAACCTGGTGAAGGAAATAGACATATAAGCCGAGGAAGCTCAGAGAGTCCCCAAACAAGATGAACCCAAAGAGGCCCACACAAAGACACATCATAATTAAAATGCTGAAAGTTAAATACAAAGAGAGAATCTTAAAAGCAGCAAGAGAAAAGCAGTTAGTTACCTACAAGGGAGCACCCATAAGACTGGCAGCTGATTTCTCAAAACACTTTGCAGGACAGAAGGGATTGGCAAGAAATATTCAAAGTGATGAAAATCCATGATCTACAACCAAGAATAAATTATCCAGTGAAGGTATCATTCAGTCGAAGGACAGATAAAGAGCCTCCCAGACAAAAATAAGCTAAAGGAATTCATCAACACCAAGCGAATATTACAGAAATGTTAGAGGGACTTCTTTAAGAAGAAAAATCGTGTATCAAAAACTGAATAAAGACTAGTAATAACTGTATATCTACCAACGAGTACTTCAAATGGAAAAGAATTAAGTTCTCCAACCAAAAGATAGGGTGGCCGAATGGATAAAAAAACAAGATGCCTACATATGCTGCCTACGAGAGACTCATTTCAGATTAAAAGACACACAGACTAAAAAAGGAAGAGGATGGAAAAAGATATTGCCTTGATGGACGTAGAGGGTATTGTGCTAAATGAAATAAGTCAGATAAAGATAAATACCACATGATTTCACATACATGTGGAATCTAAAGAACAAAACAAACAACAACAAAAATGGTAACAAACTCATAGATACAGAGAATATTTTGAGGGCTACTAGATGAGAGGGGTTTGGGGGTACGGTGTAAAAGGGCAAAGGAATTAAGAAGTAGGAATGGATAGTTACAAAATAGTCATGGAGATATAAAGTGTAGGTAGCATAAGGAAAATAGTCAACAATGTTGTAAAAATATATAAGGGGGAAGACGGGTACTAGATTTAGTGGGGTAACCACTTTGTGAGTTATATAGATCTCTAATCACTATGCTGTACAACTGAAACAAATATTTTATGTCAACTATAATTGAAAAAAACTCATTGAATTGTACAATGTAAATATGAGCAACTCATTATCTATTATATTTCAGTAAAGCTGGAAAATTTTTTAAATAAAGCATAAATTAGTCTATATAGTGGAGGAGGGGAAAAATAAAAAAAGGGTGCTTAATCCAGAATAAAAAATGAGTAGTCTCTCATCTCACATTTTTATACTGTTACATTTCCTCATTTTCTGAGTGTAACAGGGAATATTGTAACAGGGAATGTAAAAAGGAATATTACAATAGGGAGTGGAGTCTATTTTAATAGAGAGAATATTCTCATTATAAGATCTACAAATATCTCAAGGGGTTGGAAAAAGGTGTTTTCTTTTTTTTTTTTTAATTAGGAGGAATAAACAAGGCTAGAAATCACTGAGTACAGGCATATTTTGGAGATATTGCTGGTTGTCCAGAAATGCTTGGCACAATACAGCGAAATGATCTAATCACTAAAAAACAGATGTATTTGTTTTTAAAGTTGATTCTTCAGCCTCAAAAGCTTCAATACAGTCATAAAAAAAGCCACCAGGAAAAACAGCCAAAGATGTGCCATCAAGGCAGTTAACTAAGATAGCACTCCTAATTTATTGCCTAAGATATACAGAAAAGACACAATTTTCTACATAATGATATTTGCTTTAAAAATAAAGAAAAACAAAAAACCTAATGGGGAAAACCCCCTTTAGGAATATATATTATCCAGTGAGCCATGTAGTAATTAAATAACTACTCTGGTCAGGAACTATGAAAAGGGGTGGTTGAAAATTATTCCACTAGGTGGAAGCTGGTTTCTAGCAGTTTTCTTTAAAATATTTAATGAAATACAAAACCCTTGCTATTTTCCCCACAGAATCACTATTAATGAATGTGATTTTTTAAATATTAGCTAAGTTTAAGGACTCTATCAGCCATAACAGTCTATGATGAATAATACCAATGCTCAGCAATGGTTATCTGATAACTCAAAAATAAAATTAATGTTGCACATGCATATGACAAGGCACATAAACAATTCATTAATGTTTGAAAGCATGGATCTTTCCATTTCAAATATTTAGTTTATAGAATATAACATTGAATCTATGATCAGAACTTAAAAACAGATGATTAATCTATTCGGGAATCATTTTATGGTATTTTAGATAACAAAATATAACAGAAGTATAAGCCTTAATATCTTGGAATTTGCTGGATTATTTCTAACCATTTCAACTGTAAAGCATAGTGGAAGAAATGGTGACACTTAGAAAATGCAACTGCAAATAAAAGATTTTGGCAAATGATTTTTGCATGCGAAAGGAGAAGATATAGATTTATTAGCTAGACAAGTAATTATTCCACCAAATGAACATAAATTCTCTACATAAATTAAGTCTATTAAATATTCATGTTTCCTGAGGAAAACAAATGACAGTTTTTGATTATGCTCTCAGTTACATTAATCGGTTTGTCCACATGGAACAATTTGGATTATTTGGAAATAAAAACCTGAAGTTAAAAAGTTTTTGCCTATATTCTCAAATTTCTGTGGGCCAGTTATCCCTTTTGTAGATAAGTATACAAGATCATGAGGAACTTTAAAATAGATTTTTATTTAAAAATAATTGTGCATTAAGAGAAAGTACAAAAATATTACAGAGTTTCTGTGCACCCTTAACTCAGTTTCCCCCTAATGGTAACACCTTGTGTAATAACTAACTGTAGTATAATATAAAAACCAGGAAATTGACATTGGTACAACTGACACATCTTATTCAGATTTCAACAGTTTTACATGCACTCCTGTGTATATGTATACAGCTATTCGGTTTTATTACCATATGTAAATTCATGTAGTCATCACCACAATAGATACAGAACTGTTCCACAAAGATGCCCCACAATGATCCTAACATACTATCGCTTTATAGTCACAGCTACTTCCTTCTTGAGCTCCTCACACAAACACTGGTCTCTTAACATGTGATAACACTAATCTATAATTCCAGTTCTATAATTTTAGGACTCTGAAACTTACATAAAAGAAACGATATAGTATCTGAAATTTAGAAATAGGTTTTTTTAAACACAGCTTAATTCCCTTAAGATCTACCCAAGTAGTTGTATGCATCAACATTTTCAGGTTTTTGTTTTGTGCTTAGTAGTATTCCATGGTTTAGATGTGCCACAATATGTTTAACCACCAACCCATTATAAGACACTTTAGTTCTTTATAAAATTTACCTATTTCAAATAGAATTTCTATAAAAACTCGATTACATGTCTAGTGTGAACATAGGTTTTCCTTTCGCTGGGGTACATTTCCTTTCATTTCCTTAGGGTACAATTGCTGGATTATATGGCAAGTATATGTTTAGTTTTTAAATGAAACTGCCAAACTATTTTCTAGAGTGACTATACCACTTTATATTCCCACCAAGAACTTATGAAAGACCAATATTCTCCACATCCTTGCCAAAATATAATACTATCATTATTTTATCATAGCTGTTCCAATAGTTGTATAGCAGTATCTCATTGTGGTTTAAATTTATATTTCTGTAATAAATAATGATGTTGACCATATTTAAATGTGCTTGGTAGGAACTTCCACTATCCTTTTTGGGTAATGTTCATGTCCCTTATCCACTGTCTAATAATTGGATGGTTTCTTCTCCATCTCCTTATTGTGTTCATATACATAAATATATATAGATTGTGCATTTGATGTTATGTCTAAGAACTCCATTTCTTAGGTCCTGATGATTTTCTGGTATACTTTAAACGTTATGTAGTTTTATGCTTTATATTCAAATCTATGATCCACTTTGGATATTTTTGTATTATCATTTTTTTATTAAAAATTATTAGGGTGACACTGATAACAAAATCCAAAAAGTTTCAAGTGTACAATTCAACAGTATGTCGCATATACATTGCATCGTGTATTCACCACTATAAGTTAATTTCTTTTGTCACATCATATTTGACCCCTTTTACCCCTAACTACTCCCCTCTCCCACATCCCCCGGTAACCATTAGTACACTGTCCATGTCCATGAGTCTCTGTTTGTTTGTCCTGTTCATTTGTTGCTTTTAGATTTATATCCCACATATAAATAATATCATGTGGTTTTCAACTTTTTCTGTCTGGCATATTTCACTTAGCATGATTATCTCCAGATCCATCCATATTGTCACAAATGGCAGTATTTCATCTCTTCTTATGGCTGAGTAATATTCTACTGTATATATGTACCACACCTTCTTGATCCAATCATCTATCGTAGGCCACCTCAGTTGTTTGCATGTGCTGGCTACCATGAATAATGCTGCTATGAACATCGGTGTGCATATGTCTTTTCGAATATGGGTTTTCAAGCCTTTGGAGTAAATTCCCAGTAGAGGGATTGCTGGATCACATGGTAGATCAATTCTTAGCTTTTTGAGGAACCTCCATACTGTTGTCCATAGTGGCTGTACCAATTTGCAGTCCCACCAACAGTGTATTAGGGTTCCTTTTTCTCCACATTCTCTCCAACACTTATTACTTGTCCAACACTTATTACTATGTCCTATATGACAGTCATTATAACAGGTGTGAGATGGTATCTCAATGTGGTTTTGATTTGTACTTTCATAAAAGCTAAGCAAGTTGAGCATCCTTTCATGTTTGTTGGCCATTCGTAAGTCTTCTTGGGAAAAGTGTTCAGGTCTTCTGCCCATTTTTTAATTGGATTAGTTTTCTGTTGTTGTTATTGAGTTGTATGAGTTCTTTACATATTTAGGATATTAGGCCCTTATCGGAGGTGTTGCTTGCAAATATATTCTCACATTAAGATGGCTGCGTCTTTGCCTTGTTGATGGTTTCTTTTGCTTTGCAGACGACTTTTAGTTTGATATAGTCCCATTAACTTATTTTGATTTTACTTCCCTTGTCTTTGAGGTCAAATTGATAAAAAACCCTCTTTAAGTCCAAGGTCCATGAGTTTAATACCTCTTTCCTTCTATGCAATTTATTGTTTCAACTCTTATATTCAGGTCTTTAATCCATTTTGAGTTAATTTTGGTGTGTTGATAGACAACCATCTAGATTCATTCTTTTGTGGGTGGCTTTCCAGTTTTCCCAGCACCATTTATTGGAGAGGCTTTCCCTTCTTCATTGAATGTTTTTGGCTCCTTTGTCAAAAATTATTTGCTCATATATACAGTGGTTGACTTCTGCACTCTCAATTGTTCCATTGGTCTATGTCTCTGCCAATATCATGCCATTTTGATTACCGTCTCTTTGTAGTATAATATGAAGTCAGGCAGAGTGATCCCTCAAGACTTATTCTTTTTTTCTCAGGATTGCTTTGGCTATTCAAGGTCTTTTGTGCTTCCATACAAATCTGACGATTGTTGTTCTATTTCTTTAAAAGATGTCAATGGGATTTTGATGGGGATTGCAGTAAATCTGTATAATGCTTTATGTACTAAGGTCTTTTTAACTACGTTGATTCTTCCAATCCAAAACACGAAATATCCTTCCATATCTTTGTGTCTTCTTCAATTTCTTTTAATAATGTCTTATAGTTTTCAGTGTATAGGCCCTTCTCGTTTCGTTAGGTTTATTCCTAGGTATTTTGTTATTTTTGCTGCAATTGCAGAAGGATTTTTTTTTTCACTTCTTTTTCTGACAATTCATTATTAGAGTGTAAGAATGATATGGATTTTTGAACATTGATTTGGTATCTTGAAACTTTACTGTATTTGCTTATTGTTTCTAGTAGTGTTCTTGTGGAGTCTTTAGAGTTTTCTATAGAGAATCATGTCATCCGCAGATAGTGACAGTTTGACTTCTTTATTTCCTATTTGGATTCCTTTTATATCTTTCTCTTGCCTGATTGCACTTGCCAGGACCTCCAATGTTATATTGAATAACAGTGGTGATAGTGGACAGCCTTGTCGTGTTCCTGATCTTAGAGGAAAGGTTTTTAGTTTTTCTCCATTAAGTATAATGTTGGCGTAGGGTTTGTTGCGTACGGCCTTTATTATGCTAAGGTACTTTCCTTCTATACTGATTTTGTGAAGTGTTTTGATCATAAATGGATGCTGTATCTTGTCGAAGGCTTTTTCTGCATCTACTGATATGATCATATGATTCTTCTTTTTTAATTTGTTTATGTGATGTATCAAATTAATCGATTTGCGTATGTTGAACCATCTCTGTGCCTCTAGGATGGAGCCCAATTGACCGCGGTGCATAATCTTTTTAATATGTTGCTGTATTCAGTTCACTAGTATCTTATTTCGAATTTTTGCATCTGTGTTCATGAGAGATATTGGTCTGGAATTTTCTTTTTTGTGTGTTATCTTTTCCAGGGTTTTGTACCAGTGTAATATTGGCCTCATAAAATGAGTTAGGAAGTATTGCCTCCTCTTTGATTTTTTGGAAGAGTTTGAGGAGAATAGGTATTAAATCTACTTTGAATGTTTGGTAGAATTCACTGGTGAAGCCATCTGGTCCCAGATTGCTGCTTTTTGGTAGGTTTTTGATGACTGTTCAATTTCCATACTGCTATATTTAAATTTTCCAGTTCTTGATTCAGTCTAGAAAGGCTGTATATTTCTAAGATTTTGTCCATTTCTTCTAGGTTATTAAATTTAGTGTCATATAATTTTTCATGGTATTCTTATATGATCCTTTGTCTTTCTGCAGTATCTGTCCTAATTTCTCTTCTTTCATTCCTGATTTCATTTATTTGTTCTTTTTCTGTGTGTGTGTGTGTGTGTGTGTGTGTGTGTGTGTGTTTAATGATGTTCTGTTAGGTTGTTTATTCGGGCTTGATCTTATTTTTTGAGATAGGCTTGCAGTGATATGAACTTTCCTCTTATTATTGCAAAAGTTTTGATATGTAGTACTTTCATTCTCATTTGTTTCTATGTATCCTTGATCTTTTTTTAAATTTCTGCTTTGACTCAGTCATTCTTCAGTAGCATGTTGTTTAATCTACACGCATTTGTGGTTCTTCTCACTTTCTTTTTATAGTTGCTCTCCAGCTTCAAAGCATTATAATCAGAGAATATGCTTGGTATGATTTCAATCCTCTTATATATGTTGAGGTTAGTTTTATGTCCCAGAAAGTGGTCAGTCCTTGAGAATGTCCCACGTGCACTAGAGAAGAATGTGTAAGCTTCTTTTTGGGGATGAAAGGCTCTGTAATGTCAACTATGTTCAAGTGGTCTAATGTGTTATTTAAGAATGTTATTTTATTCCTGATTTTGTTTGAATGATCTATTCATATCCAACAGTGGGGTATTTAGGTCCCCTACTATGATAGAGTTTTGGTCAGTATCTCCCTTTAGTTCTGTTAGTAATTGCTTTATATATTTCGGGGCTCCCTGATTGGGAGCATAGATATCGGTAAATATTATGTCTTTTTGATGTATGGTTTCAACATTATTAAGTGTCTCTTAGTAGCTCTATTTACCTTTTTTTTTTATCTTGAAGTCTTTTTCTTCCGATGTAATTACTGCTATACCCACTTTTCTTTGGATGCCATTTGCTTGGATCATCATTTTCCACGCTTTCAGTTTGAGTCTATGTTTATCCTTGTAGCTGAGATGTGTTTCCTGAAGGCAGCACATAGTTGGGTTTTGGTCTTTGATCTAATTTGCAACTCTGTGCCATTTTATTGGTGAGTTTAGTTCATTTACATTAAGGTAATTATTGAAATATGAGGTTTTCCTACAGTCATTATATCTTTTGCTTTCTGGTAGCTCAGCATTTCCATTCTTTCCTTGTCTTTGTGTTTCTGTCTGTTAATTTAATTTGGTGGGGTTTTGTGGATTTTCCCTCTGGTCCTTCTTGTTTCATGTTATGTATTTTTGATCTTTGGTGTGTGGTTACCATTAAGATTATGTAAAGGATAGTTTATATATATATATATATATATATATATTATATACACATCACACACACCACCACTGTCACACATATCATCACACATATATCATGACATATGTAAGAGTATATGTAGAGGTATGTACATTATATATGATATATATATATACTTATATATATATATATATATATACACACACACAGTAGTCCATTTTCTTGTGTGTGCTTTATCTTCATTCCCCTTTGCAAATTTGGATCTTTACTCCCTTTTTCTGTCTCTGTTGTATCAAATTGTCCCTATACATGCCAAACATTCATTTCTAACTTAAAATAGCAATTATTTTCTTAATGTTTAAGCTTATAATACCCTGTTCCTGGTAAGGGTTGCAGTATCCTACTTATATCTGCCTGCTAGTTGTCTTATTCATAGTTATGTATTTTTTCTGTCATTTTGCTCCAAGTGGGCTGATGCCCTTCAGTATTTCCTGTAATGCAGGTCTCATAGAGGAGAATTGCCTCAACTTTTCTACATCTGTAAAGGTCTATGTTTCTCCTTCATATGTAAAGGAGAGCTTTGCTGGATACGTTATTCTTGGTTGGTAATTCTTTTCACTTAAAGTTTGAATATTTGGTTCCACTGATTTCTTGCTTGTAAGGTTTGTGCTGAGAAGTCTAAAGATAGTCTAATGGGTTTTCCTTTACAAGTTATTGTTTTCTTTTCCCTGGCTGCCTTGAGAATACTTTGTCATTAATTTTTGATAATTTTAATATAATGTGTGTTGGAGAAGGCTTTTTGCATTGGGATAACTGGGTGTTTTGTCAGCTTCTTGGATTCACAGATCCAGCTCATTCCTTAGATTTGGGTAATTCTTGTCAATTATTTGTTTGAATATGCTCTCTGTTCCTTTCTCCTTCTCTTCTCCTTCTGGTATACCCATTATTATTATGTTGCTTCTCCTAATGGTGTCAGATAGTTCTTGTATAGCTCTTTCAGGCTTTTTTTTTTTTCATTCTCAGGTCTCTCTCTTCTTCCTTATGAGTCATTTTTAGATTTCTGTCTTCGACACTGATTTTCTCCTTCATTGGGTCAGCTCTAATCCTAATCTTGCTCTTTCATATTTCATCTCTTTTAATATGTTCTTCATCTTCAGAAGTTTTATTTGGTTCTTTTTCAAAGTTTCAATCTCCTTACAAAAATACTCACTTTCGTTGGCCTATTTTGATTCTAATTTCTTGGAATTATCGATCAGATTTTCTTGCATCTCATTTGAGTTATTTTCAGGAGTGCCATCCTGAACTCTCTGTCATTTAATCACATATTTCTATGTCTTTAAGCTTATTTTCTGGAGGTTTTTCTCTTTCTTTCTGAGCTGCCTTATCACCATTGTTATTCATGGTGTTTAATGTATTATTTCTCCACTGAGCATTAATGGGGTATGCTCTGCCTTCACGCCCCCGCCCCCCAGAAAGATTTATTATACAGACATCTCTCTTTAGCCTGTTTTAAGGGGTTTTCTTTTGAATTCCAGTTTTTGGCATCTAAGCCTCTTAGATCTCTTCTTTGAGGCTAATAATGCTTCAAACCACTATTGACTGCGTTCAGTCCCAGCATCTGTCTGTGGTACCAGTCATGTTTTTTTTCCCCTCAATAATTGTTGTGCAAATTCCCCTGGGTCTCCACGGTGCTAGTCTAGGAGGATAAGAAGCTCTGGGTGGGGGTTGCTGCTAGGCTCCATGTCTCAACCTTTTGCTTTGCAATGGCAGCTGCTAAGACACAACTGTTGCCCCCCTGCAGTTAGTCCCCATTTTGCTTTCTGCCCTGATCTCTGGGCTCTGCTGCGTGGAATTCGCTGATCCTTCAGGAAGGGCTGGTCAGTGGACCAGCCGCAAACTCTCCCTTCCTCCTCCTCCTTCAGGGAGCTCTGGATACATGTGGCAGTTTCTCTGTTCCACCCAATCTATCCCCCAGACTCGCACGTTTCTGACCTTTGGAAGCTCTTATGCACAGATCACTCACTCAGACTGGCTTGTGTGCAGGTTAGGTATTATTTGTTGAGATTTAGATGTTTAGCTTATTGTTATTTCAAGGGGTGAGATCCGGGGAGATCCCTTACTCCACCATGCTTCTGATGTCATTCTATGATCCACTTTAATTTGTATATAAGATGTGCGATTTAGGCTTAGGTTCAATTTTTGGTCTATGGATGTCCAATTGTTTTACTACCATTTGTTAAAACACACTACCCTTTCTTCATTGAATTGGGTTTGAACCTTTGTCAAAAATCAGTGGGCTGAACTTGTGTGGGGCTACTTCTGGGCAATCTAATCTGTTTCATCAATCTATGTGTCTCTTTGCCAGTACCACACTATATTAATTCTTACAGCTATATGAGCCTTAAAATGAGGTAGAATGATTCTTCTCACTTTATTACACTTTTTCAAAATTATTTTAACTATTTGTGTTCTTTTACATTTCCATATATATTTTAGCATGAGTTTTCTATATCCACATGTCTTCCTGTGATTTTAAATAGAACTGGAGCAAACCTATAAATTTGGGGGACAAATGACATCTTTACTATGTTGATTATTCCAATCCATGAACAGAGTACATCTCTCCACTTATTTAGATTTTGATTTCTTTCATCAGAATTTTGTAGTTTTTACCATGTAAGGCTTCTACGTATTTCATAGGATTTGTACCTAAGAATTTCATTTTGTTTTGGGTAATTGCAAATAATATTGTTTTTAACTGTGGTTTCCAGGTGTTCTTGCTATTACATAGATATACAGAAATACAATTGATTTTGGTATGTTTCTCTCATATCATTGATGAACTCATTTATTAGTTATAGGAGTTTTTTTTTTGTAGATTCTTGGAATTTTGTACATAGACTTTCATGTCATCTGCAAATAGAAACAGTATCATTTCTTCTTTCCAATTTATATGCTTATATTTCCTGTTCCTGCTTTATTGTGATGACTTTCAGCACTAGGCTGAATAAAAACGGTGAGAGTGAACATCCTTGTCTTGTTCTCATTCTAAAAGGAAAAGCATTTGGAATAAGTTTTTCTGAATGACGTAAAGTCTATTCTAGATTCATTTTTTTGCAAGTGAATGTCCAGTTGTATCAGCACCGTTTATTGAAAAGACTATCCCTTTTCCATTGGATTGACTTTGCTACTTTGTTAAATATCAGTTGACTACATTCGTGTGGATCTATTTCTGGGCTCTCTTTTCTAGTCTATGGTTCTTTTGCTTATTCTTTCATAAATATTACACTGTCTTCATTACTGTAGCTTTAAAGTAAGTATTGAAATGGATATAGTGTAAGCCCACCAACTCTGTTCTTTGTGGTTATTCTGGGTCTTTTGTCTTTCCATAAAAACTTTAGAATCAGTTTATTAATATCCATGAATTTGCTAACTGAATGGGACTGCATTGAATCTATAGTATCAAATTGAGAAGTAAGTCTTCCTATCCATGAACATGGAATATCTTTCCACTTATGTTTATCTTCTTTGATTTCTTTCATCAGTTTGTAGTTTTCTTTGTATAGAACTTGTACACATTGTATTAAATTTATACATAAGTATTTCAATATTTTTGGTGTTACTGTAATGGTGTTATATTTTAAATTTCAAGTTACAATTGCTCATTGCTGGTATATAGAGAAACAATCGACTTTAGTATATTAACCCTGTTTCCTGAAATCTTGCTATAATCACTTATCAGGAGTTTTTTTGTTGTAGATTTTTTGGGATTTCCTACATAGACAATCATATCATCTGACAACAAAGGCAGTTTTCTTTCTTCCTTCCAAATCCGTATAGCTTTTATTTCCTCATCCTAATTGCATTAGCTGGGACTTCTACATAGGATGTCGAATAGGAGTGGTGAGCGCAGACTTCCTTGCCTTGTTCACAATTTTAAAAAGAAAGCAACTAGTTTCACACCATTAAGTATAATGTTAGTGGTAGTATTATTTGCATATGTTCTTTATTAAGGTGAAGAATTTCCCCTCTATTCTTAGTTTTCCAAAAGATTTTATCATGAATAGGTGTTGGATTTTGTCAAATTATTTTCCTGCCTCTATTGATATGGTCAAGTGAATTTTCTTCTTTAGCCTGTTGACATGATGGATTACAGTAATTGATTTTAGAATATTGAATCAGCCTTGTGTAGCCTTCATTCCTTTCTAGAGTGGAATAATATTCCACTGTAAGTAATATTCCATTGTTTATCCATTCATCAGTTGATGAATATTTGGTTCATTTCCACATTTTGCCTACAATGAATAATGTTGCTGTGAACATCTGTGTACCAGTTTTGAGTGAACACATTTTCAATACACTTGGGTATATACCTAGGTATGGTATTGCTAGGTCATAGGGTAACTGTATGTTTAACTTTTAAGAAACTGCCAAACTGTTTCCCACAGTAGCTGCACCATTTTACGTTCCTGCCAGCAATGTATGAGGGTTCCAATTTCTCCACAGCCTTTCTAACAAATGTTATTGTTTGTCTCTTTGTGTATAGCCGTCCTAGAGGGTGTAAAGTGGTATCTCATTATGGTTGTTATTTCCATTTCCCTAATGACCAATGATGCTGAACATTTTTTGACATGTTTATTGATCATCTGTAAACCTTTTTTGAAGAAAAATGTCTATTCGAAACTATTTTTTTTTAATTGAGTTCTTTACTGTTGGCTTTTAAGAGTTCTTTGTCTATTTGGGATACTAGACCCTTATCAGACATATGATTTGAAAATATTTTCTTCCATTCTGTCTTATCTTTTGATTGTCTTAATAGTGTCTTTTGAAGGAAAAACATTTTTAATTTTGAAGTCCAAATTATCCATTTTTTTTCTTTGATTGCTTGTGCTCTAGTTTTCATATCTATAAAACCAATGCTTAATCCAAGGTCATGATTTATGCCTGTTTCTTCTAAAAGTTTTATAGTTTTAACTTACATTTAGATCACTGATCTATTTTGAGTTAATTTTCATATATAATATGCAGAAGAGGTCCATCTTCATGCATTTGTTCAGTTGTCCTAATACCGCTGTTTTAAAGAGACTATTCTTTCTCTATTGAGCTATCTTGGCACTGCTGTTGAAAATCATTTGAATGTAAGTGTATGATTTATTACTGAACTCTTAATTCAATTTCATTGATCTATATGTAAATCGTTATACCAGTACCACACTATGTGTATTAATGTAGCTTTGCAGGAAATTTTGAAATCAGTAAATGTGAGTCCTCCAACTTTGTCCATTTTCTCTCAATATTGTTATGGCTATTTGGAATCCCTCGCTTTTCTATGTGAATTTTAAGATCAGCGTGTCAATTTCTGCAAAAATGATGGTAAGGATTTTGACAGGGATTGCATTGACTCTGTTAATCAATTTAGCAAGTACTGCCATCTTAATAAGATTAAGTCTTCTGACTGATGAACATGGAAGGCCTTTGCATATACTACATATATCCTTAATTTTTTTCAATTATATTTTATACTTTTCAATTTGCAAGTACTATACTTCCTTGGTTGAATATAATCCTAAGTATTTTATTCTTTTCAATGCTATGTTAAGTGGAACTGTTTCCCCATAATCTCATTTTTAGATTTTTCACAGCTGATGTACAGATATACAACTGATTTCTATACAGTGATCCTATCCTGCAATCTTTCTAAACACATTTATTATATCAAATAGTTGTTGTGGATTCCTTAGGATGTTCTAAATACATGATCACGTCCTCTGTGAACAGAAGTTTTGTTTCTTCCTTTCCAATCTGGATGCCTTTTTTTTTTTTTTACATAATTTGCCTGATTAAAATTATCAGTACAATGCTGAATAAAAGTGCCAAGAGCAAACATCTTTGTCTTATTCCTGATCTTAAGGGGAAAGCATTCGATCTTATTCTATTAAATATGAAGTTAGCCATTGTTTTTTTTTTAGATGCTTTTTATCATGTTGAAGAAGTTTTCTATTCACAGTTTTATTGAATGTTTTTATTATGAAAGGGTGTTGGATTTTGTTAAATGCTTTTTCTGTATCTATTGAGATGATTGTGTGATTTTATCCAGCATTCTATTAATAATCTATATTACATTCAATTTTTTAAAATGTTCAACCAAGCATGCATTTCTAGGATAAACCTCATTAACTCACAGTATATAATACTTTAAAAATATCTTTTTTTTGAGATATAACTAACATATCATATAATTTGCCCACAAAAGGTACAATTTAATGGATTTTAGTGTATCCACAGTCATGCAATCACCACATTCAATTTCTGAACATTTAATCACTTCAAAAAGAAATCCCATATCCATTAGAAGATACTCTCCATTCTTGCCTTTCTCCAGACCCTGACAGCCACTATTCTTTCTTCTGTCACTATAGATTTATTTATTCTTGACATTTCATATGAATGGAATATACAATATGTGATCTCTTATGACTAGCTTTTCACTTAGCATAATGTATTCAAGGTTCATCTATATTGTAGCTTATATCAGCATTCCATTTCTTTTTATGGCTGCATAAATGTTTCATTGTATGGCTATACCATATTTTGTTTAACTTCATCAGCTGATAGACATTTAAGTTCCACTTCTTGGCTATTATGAATAATGCTGCTATGAATATTCATATACAAGGTTTTATGTGGACATGTTTTATTTCTCTTGGATATAGGCCTAAGAGTAAAACTCCTGGGTCATATGGTAACTCTGTCTTTAACTTTTTGAAAGACTATAAAACATTTTGTATGTTGCTGGATTTGGTCTGCTAGTATCTTCTTGAGGACAAGTGTGTTTGTATTCAAAAGTGAAACCGCTTTGTATTTTTCTTTTCTTGTGGTGTCTTCATTTAGTTTTGGTATTAGCCCTCACGGACTAAGTTAAAAAGTGTTCCTCCTAATTTTTTAGAAAAATTGGTGAAGGAATGACATTATTTCTTTAAATGTATAGTACAAGTCACCAAAAGTCACCTGGGCCTGAACTCTTCTTCATAGAAGTTTTGGATTACAGTTTCAGTCTCTGCTTATTAAAGGTCCATTAAGATATTCCATTTCTTCTTGAATCAGTTTTGGTAATTTCCCTTTTTCTAGAAATTAGTCTATTTCATCTAGGTTAACTAATCTGTTGGAACAAAATTGTAGTATTCTCTTACAATCCTTTTTGTAATGTCAATAGTAATGTACCCTTCTTCATTCCTGATTTTATTTAAATAATATCTCTTTTTTATTGATCAGTCTAGATAAAGGGCACTCAATTTTTTGTCTTTTCAAAGAAACAACTTTTAGTTCTATTGATTTTCTCTATCTTTGTATTCTTTATTTCTTCTTTCATCTTTACTATTTCATTCTTGCTGCCTGCTTTGGGTTTGGATTTATTTTCTAGTTTCTTTAAGTAGAAGATTAGGTTATTGATTTGAGATCTTTCTCCTTTTTTCCATATAGACATTTACAATGATAAATTTCCCTCTAATCACTGCTTTTGCTGCATCCCATGAACTTTGGTACTTTGTGTTTTTGTTTTCACCCATCTCAAAGTATTTTTGATTTTTCCTTTCAATTTCTTCTTTGACCCATTGGCTATTTAGTAGTACGTGGTTTTATTTCCACATATTTGTGATTTCTAATTCAATTCCTTTGTGGTCAGAGAAGATACTTTGTGTGATTTCAATACTTTTAAATTTATTGAGACATATTTGATGGACTAATATATAGTCTATCCTACCTAATGTTCTATGTGCACTTGAGAAAAATGTGTATTCTGTTGTTGAGTGGTGTTCTACACATGTCTATTAGGTCTAGTTGGTTTATAGTGTTGTTCAAGTCTTCTCTTTCTTTGTTGATCTTAAGGCTAGTCGTTGTATCCATAATTGAGAGTTGGACATTAAAGTCTCAAATTATTATTGTTGAATTGTCTATTTTCCCCTTCAATTCTGCCTTTTTTGTTTCATGCATTTTGGGGCTCTGTTGAAGGTGCATATATAATTGTTATAACTTTTTGATGGATGGACCCTTGATTCATTATAAAATGTCCTTTATCTCTAGTAATGATTTCTGTTTTAACGTCTATGTTATCTGATATTACTATAGCCACTCCAGATCTCTTCTGGTTACTGTTTGCATGGCACATCTTTTTCTATTCATTTACTTTCAACCTATTTATGTCTTTGAATCTACAATGTCTCAATAGACAGCATATAATTGGGTCATGTTTTTCATCCATTCTCCCAATCTCTGCATTTTAACTGGAGTGTTTAATTCACTTACATTTAATATAATTACTGACAAGGTAAAATTTATATTTAATATTTTTCTACTTGTTTTTATATGTCTTTTTTGTTCCTGTATTCCTCTATTACTGCCTTCTTTTGTGTTAAAAAGATATTTTGTAGTATACCTGTTTAATTCTCTTGTATTTTATAATTTTTACTATTTTGGAGGGGTCATTTTCTTATTGCTTGACTTGGGAATAACAACATCTTATAATAATCTAGATCCAATTGATATAAACTTAATCTCAATATATAAGCACTTTGATTCTATTTAGTTCCATTCCCTTCTCTGTGCTGTCATTTTCATTCCAATTACATTTTTATACGTTTTTATGCCCATCGACACAGATGTATAATTTTTACTTTATGCAGTTGTCTCTTACATCAGGAGAAAAAAATTACAATAAAAAATACATTTATACTGTTTTTTATATTTATATATGCGATTACTTCTACTGGTGCTCTTAATTTCCTCTTATGGTTTTAGTTACTATCTAGTGTTTTCTTTTGAGCCTAAAGGACTACTTTTACTATTCTTGGGGCAGGTCTGCTAGAGACGAATTTTCTCTTTTGTTTATTTTGGAATGTCTTAATTTATCCTTCATTTTTGAGCTATGGTTTTGCTGGATAAAGAATTCTTGGTAGACGATCTTCTTTCATAATTTTGAATATGTTATCCCAGTGTCTTCTGGCCTCCATGGTTTCTGATGAGAAATCTGCTGTTAATCTTATTGAGGACCCCTTGTATGTGATGAGTTGCTTCTCTCTTGTTTTTTAGATACGCTCCTGTCTGTTGCTTTTGGCAGTTTGATTACAATGTATCCTTGAGTTTATCTTACTTGGAGTTTGTGAACTTCTTGGATATGTAGATTTATGTTTTTCATCAGATTTGGGGAAGTTCTGGCCATTATTTATTCAAATATTCCACCTATCCATTTCTCTTTGTCTGGGAACCCAGTTATGCACATGTTGATATGCTTGCTGTTATCCCACAGGTGTCTGAGGCTCTGCTAATTTCACTAAATTTTTTCCCTTCTGTTTCTCAAACTAAATAATCTTAATGGACCTATCTTCAAGATATTAATTCTTTCTGTTGCCTGTTATAATTTGTTGTTGAGATCCTAGACTGAATTTTCATTTTTATCATTATTTTCAACTCCATAATTTCTACTTGGTTTTCTTTTTAAATAATTTCTATGACTTTATTCATAGTTTCTATATGGTGAGATATCATTCTCATACTTCTGCATTAGCTTTTTAGACATGGTTTCCTTTATTTCTTTGAGTGAATTTAAAATAGCTGACTTAAACTATTTTTCTAGTAAGTTCGATATATGGGTTTGCTCAGGGATAGTTTCTATTTACTGCTTTTTACCTTGTTAATGAGTCATACTTTCTTGTTTCTTTACATGTCTCATAAATTTTCGTTGAAGACTAGACATTTTAAATGTGTCAACTCTGAAAATTAGATCTCCCCGCCTCCAGGATTTGTTGTTACTGTTGCTATTTATTTTTGCTCCTGTTTATTTGTTTAGTGACTTTTTGGAACTAATTCTGTAAAGTCTGCATTCTTCATTGTTTGTGGCCATTAATTCTGCTTGGCGAGCTTAGTCTTTGTTCACAGGTTGTGTGTGTGTGCTTGTGTGTGTGTGTGTGTGTGTGTGTGTGTGTGTGTGTGAGATACCTTCAAAACTCAGTCCGGGAGTTGACAACTCTGCCTTAGCATTTAATTCCTGGTTGCACAGCCTGAAAGTCAGCCAGAGTTGAACGCTTAAGGCCTTTTTAGGTCTTTCCTGAGCATGTGTACAATCCTACACATGTGCATGGTCTTCTTGATCCCCATGGATATGTTGTAGCTTTTCAAGACCCCTATAGACATCTCATTACCCAGCTTTTATTTTTAAGCTTTTAGGTTAGAGTTTTGTTATCTTTTACCTCATGCAGCTGTGAAGTTAAATAACTGCCTCTAAAAATTTTCAATAAATGCCCTTGGAAATTTTTTGACTTGGGTGACCTACAAGTCAGGCCAAATAAAGACAAGCCTTGCAAGTATGGTCTCCCAGGAAACTACCAGACAGGTCATAATGACAATTTCCTGGGCATGAGGCTTTGAAGCTGTTCCACCTCTGTTCTGCCTCCTCTAGTGGCAACCAGGCTCCTGGTTTTCACCACGATTGTGAACTGTTTGTTTTCAAGGTTATTCTGGAGCTGGAGAGAGGAGAATGGGAATGGGGCAAGTTAAAATGCCACAAGCTCACTGTTCTTATCAAGAATCACCTTTTTTTTCCCCTTGACTAATTCTTCCTGGATAGCTACAAGCCTTTGGTTAATTTCCAGCATTCTGAAAAAGTTGATTATAACAATTTTTGCCAGTTTTCCCCTTGCTTTTATAGAGATGAAAATTGTTAAAGGTCTTTACTCCTCCAATTTTGCTGATCTCATTTGCTATCTGGAACTTTTAGCGTGAGATATTCCTGGAGACTAAGCAAACTGGAACCTAATCTATATTCTTTCCAGAAGACAACTTAATAATATTCCAAAATAAAACCACCATTTTCGAACTTTCAAAATTAAACCATAAAGAACTGAATCCCTTCAAGATCTCGGAATTCTGTCAATTCAGTTTCCAGTTCTATACATCTTATCTTCTTTAAATTTCCTTATGACTATTTACCTGAATTAATTTTGATACCTATTTTTAAAATAAAAAAGTCAAATTTAATTAGTGGCTCAGTAGAGTAAGAGATAAAATGTGTATTAATTAAAAGTTTAAGATAATAATCAAGGAATTTCATTCATGGAGTTGTTCATGTAAGTATGAAAAATCCTGCAATCTGAAGTAATTTCATAGTATAAATTCACCCAGAGTTCACTAAAAAGAAATGTCTTATTCATGTCATATTCATAAGCATCAATGACTTTTTCGTACATGTGAAAGAAGTAGTTCTGAACCATTTAGGAATAATATGCCTTCATAGGAATCTAAAAAAAGCTGTGGACTTTCTTCCTGGGGGGGAAATATATATATATATGCTAATATATATAATAATATATACTCTCTCTCTCTTTCTCTCTATATATATATTTATATATATATTTATATATATATTTATATATATAAAATATTTATAAAATATTTATATTTATTTAAAAAATATTTATATATATATATAAAAAATATGTATAATACATAATAATATATATAATTCTCCTTATGATTTAAAAGGTTCCTGGATATCCTGCAGTCTAAAAGAACCCCTGCTGAATAAAGAATTATGATACCAATGGGAAAAATAGAGAACAGATCTTCAGTAGAGCAATAAGAATTTAAAATGTAAAAACGTATATAACTAGACTCCAACTAATGTACATATTTCATTTTAAAAGCTAACATATGGATTACGTATTTAGAATTTATTACATCTTTCTTATAAAAACAATATTAGAAATAATGGCTAGAGACTATAAAACTGTAAGTCTCAAGAGTAGGTGTTCTTTTTATTTGTCTTTGCATCAGAATGACTGATCCAAAAATACAGGATATGCTAGGTTCCCAGGTGACCCATTACAAAACCTATTTTACTCAATAATGTATTTAAATACAAATGCACTAAGAAAACAAGAAAAAACATTAGGGCAATGACAAAGATCAAGTAAACCACAAAATTAAATAATTAAAAAAAAAAGAAAAGTAAAAGTAAAATTAATTATCTGTTGCTTGAGAGACAGGCTTATTTAGAAGAGCATATAAGAGTAAATACAGGTATTTAGATATCTCTATTTGAATGTATAGATGACTTTTTGTTGCATGAAATTTCGCTTCAAAATATGTTTCTTGTTAATACAGAATCTCCTATGCTTAGCCATGATTGAGGTCATTTTTGGACCCTAACAATTCATAAACGACCTGGATGGGCAATGGGGATACAATGTTTTGTCTGTAGTGACTGGAAAAGAGCTAAAAGAAGTTGGGAGTGGGGGACACTGTTCAAAGAGGTTTTATATAATGAATGAAATGAATAATTTGTCATTTCTTATATATATCTTAGAATAAAATGTGTTCAAATTAGAATAAAGTAAGCTAGTGTGAACATGAGCAGAGAAAGGTATGGGAACACCATTGCAAAAAAAAAAAGAGGAAAAGATAGAGATAAAATTTCTTTTTAGTCATTTCTCTCTCAACATTTTTTATTGTTTGATTTCATGATATTACATTCTTATGGCTTTTCTCCTACACCTCCATTATTATTGCTCTCTTTTGTAAATCCTCTTTCTCTACCTTCTCCTTAAGTGTTGATGTTCCTTGAGTTTTTGTTCCTGACTCACTTCTTTTTACTCAACCCATATCTTTGAATTTTTCATCTGTTATAATTTCAAATGCCATTTATATGTGGTTTATTCTAAAGTCTATTTTCTCCTAAGCAAATCTTCTCTTAAGCTCCAGGCCCATATATCCAAATTCCTGTCAGATGTCAACACTTATGTGTCTATTGTACCTTACCTTCAATATATCTAAAATTGAACTCAATTCATCTCAAATTTATTCTTCCCCTTCCAATATGCTCTATCTGGTTTTTTACATCACTGTCCAGCTAATTGCTTAAGCTAAAAAAAAAGTGCCTTCAATTTCCTTTTTAGATTCACAACTGAATTATCACCAAGTCTGCCAAATTTGTCTCCTCAGTATTTCTTAATCAATCCATCCTATTTATTCTTACTGCCTCTAGGTCAGGTGTTTTGCTATAAAGATGACATTTTTGATTCTGTTTCTTAGTCATTGTGAGTCACTGTGCTAAAGAAGATGGAGACACTACATTTTTGGGCCATAAATATAAACTACCAATTGCACATTTTCATATGAATAACACTGAACTCTGATGAAAACCAGATAAAGCCATGTGTAATATGCAAAAGTCAACTGGATATCATTTAATATCTATAGTTTGTAGCCCTACCATATAGGATCAATGGAATTAACTGGCCTTGTCTTCAGAAAAAGACTTGAAGACATTTATATAGCCAAAGCAATGCCGAAGCAATGAAGGAGCAAGCTACAATTTCCCACGTACTATATTAGGTAAAGAGGTAAGCTTTAAACGAGAGACACTGACTACATGCCAACCTCCTCTTTTTTTTTTTAAAGTTTGGCATTTGACTCTCTTAAGAGGTGACAACCAAAAGAGGTTCAGCCTGGCAGTCTGAGACTGTAGCTCCAGAGATCCCTTGCTGAAGAAATCTGTCAATAAACAACCTCAGCCAACTGAGAAAGTAATTGTCTCTCCAAAAATGTCTTTAGCCTGAAGAGATTCAGAATTAGGTATATTGCTGAACTAAATCAATATAGGTATACTGAGTAATTGATTTAGACTTGTGATTTTAAACTGGAATCTTACTAAGTTCATCAACAGTATCAGAACATTTAAGAGAAAACTAGGTTTATACAAAATTACCTTAATACTCAGGGAAATTTTCTTTCTTAGTTGGCAACTGAGGTATAAAAAATCAAATACTGCATATTAAACTTAAATGCAGTTAAAAAGTTTTTAAAAACATAATTTAGTTGTAAAACTGGCTTAGAAGTAAATTTTAAATTCTGCTAAATTTATAAAATAATTTGTATGTAAAAGTAATAGCCAATTCCAGAGTACGAAACCATAAGATAGAAAATCTCTAAATCTAATCAAAAGATTTTAAAGATTAAAGCACTATAAAAATCAGTTAGTGATTCTTTATGGGTAACAACCTCTAGGAATCTTTTATAATCAGTATGTGGATAATAATAATTCAAAGGGTTACAAAAGTATTTAAAAGTAATGATCCTGAAAAAAAATCTGCAGGAATAGATTAACCTGGAGCTCATACTATGTGGTCTTTTACTTCCCAAAGTTAAGATAACTGGATAAAAGATAAATAGGCTACTCTGCCTTAGCTTTTCCAATTAAACTATTGACTGCACTGCTCTTAGGATTAAAAAGGAAAGGACTAAAGAAGGATATGTCTTTTACTGGACTGTGAAAAAGTCTAAAGTTAGAAGACAGGCTAATTAGAAAACTTAATATAATAACTGTACCATCTGAAGTATTAGCACATGTGAATCATAGCTACCTGAAACTGTGGCTTAAAAAACTGTAAAAAATAAATAATTTAAAAATGATTACATATTGTGTATAAATATTCATAAATATGATCGCCCATATCAATGCCTTGAAACAAAATTTTAAGTCCTGTAAGCCCTAACAGTACTGATCTTTCAAATTCTCACATATACACTTAAGCCAAAGCCAAAGGTGATATATGAGTCTTCTAGTTCTATTACATCATATTCCTAAAGGTAGTAAATTAGGAATTTAAAGAAAATACATCTTTGTTTCTTCTGAATCTGCAATTATCATATCTTTGCCATTATTTTCCCTTGCTCCCTTCCCACCCCATGTTCCATACCATCGGACTCAAAATTAGACCCTAAAAAATATATGTTCTGATTTCACCTTCTTCCTATTAAGAAAACAGGCCCATAAGCAATCCTAGGTGACTTTTTAAGTCCATAAATCACTCTATCTATCTTTCAAATACTATGTTCTCAAACTCTGACAAACTAGAACAGAGTTTAAACTGTCTCCACCCACATCCCACTACATTACACCCTCTGCTTCCCCACCCCCAGATGAAGGTTAGGTTGATAAATGGATTTTGGAGATGAAATAAAGCCAGACATCAAATAACTTACTTGAAATCCATCTCTTACCTTCTGTACTTAACCCTGGACTTGATGTGAACTTGGCTACATCAACAATTTTTACAGCAAATTGTTGCCCAGTTTCTCTGTTGATACATCGTCGTACAACACTGAAGGGACCCCTGAAAAAAAAAAGCGAAGTTTAATTTGTTGATTTTCTTAAGTTCCTATTTCCCTTCAACATCTTACTGATATTTCATTGTCTACTATAGCTATAGTTTTCAAAATCAAGTTTAAATAATGTAATTTGAACACATTTTTCTATAATTCATGAGGTAAGCAAGTCATAATTTGAAATTAAACCAGAAAAATGAAAAACAAATTTGCACTTCAAAATGACTCTAAAAAATTCTAAACAGTATTCTTATATTCAAGGCAAATAACGTTTGTAATATTCTATACATATTATCAACATCTTAAAATAAGAAATCGATCATTAGCAATATACATAGCTTTTATATTTTGAACCAGAAACTTAAGTAATTCTTGACCCCTTCCTCTCATCTTATCCACCACTTTTCTAATCTTCACTAACAAGTCCTATTGAGTTTATCTCAAATATCTCTTAACCCTTTCTGCTTCTTTCCATGTCTGATACCCTGGTCTAAGCTACTACCATTTTCTACCAGAACTACTGAAAAACTTGTTTCTCCAATTCATTTTTGCATTGATGATTTAAAAATGAAAATCTTATATTAGTTTCTGCTTAAAATCCTAAAGAGAGAAGGTATGTGCAATACATACATTTAATTGAAAACCAAATTATATAAATAATTCCTAAGAAAAATAAAAGAAAAACACTCTAATAAAATCTGGGCAAAATACTTGAATAGGCATTTTACAAAGAGAAAGTCCTGCATGATTTGGTCTCCAACAACCACTACAGTCTCACCAGAAGTCACAGAGAAATCCTCAAACTTCAAATCAGAATTGTTCTAAACTGCCATAGAAAAGGAAGTAATTTCTACCAGCAGAACACCACTGGTCATCTTCATTTACCTACCCAGTCCTCTCCTCAATCTGAATTTGTGGCTCTCAATATAGGCCATATAATTGAATCAACTGGGATCAATGATAAAATGCCAAGGCCCAGGCCGAGGCATTAAAACCTACACACATGCACACACATAGTTCCTTATGATTAGTAGGTATCAAATAAGTGCCTGAACTAAAGATAATCCAAAGATAGATTTGTATATGCTTGAACAGACTATTTAATAATACAGAATGCAATAGCAATATACTATAGTTTATTTGAAGGCTAGTATGGTTTAAGTCATTAAATACACACATGTACACGTATGCATGTGTGTATTTCTCCCTCCTTAGGAAAAGAAAAGAACAAAACAATGCACCCTTGTTGGTTTTTACAGGTAAAAACAGTATACTTGGATGCATGTGGTAAATCAGCAGATAAAGAATCTTCATTTACACTAGGATACTTGGAATACTGCTTGCCTTAAAGCATGTTTGCCTTTTTTCTTTCAATTAGAGGACAAGCAAAAAAATATAATCTAACCCAGACTTAAATATTTCTCTGAGATCATATGAATTAGTTGATTTCACCATGCCATCATCAGGACATCGATTACACCACAGCTTCAAATCTCTCTCTTGAAGCAACTTAACAAAGCTAACCCAGAAGGAAAAGAAATAGTAATAACATACCTTTCAGAACTCTATAGAAAGAGAACCTTTTTGATAATCACTCAGAACTATTCAAAGATTTTCCTCTATGACAAGATAATATAACGAAGTGAGACAGGACTCCCACAAATGTTTTCACTTTCAATCTAGATGTCTTACTTTTGATCTTTTACCCTGACAATAGCAAGTAATTTCGAGAAAAGCTTAACGTAATTGTTTTTTGTTCACACATAAACCCTTGGGACTCTCTCTCTCTCTATGTTTGTGTAGTGTGCTTCATTTCACTACATCTTTTTGGAAACTTTCAGAGATCTGTATGTGGGATTATCTGTGGTCAACTGAGTCAATTCTTTAATTTTTCCTGTTTGAACAAAGATGAGGAAGAAAGCATAGCTTCTCCCCTTCCACCGTTAGTAATAGTAAAATGAAGAAAGGTAGGAAGAAGGGAGAGAAAAGAGAATACTGAGAAAAAAAAAAAAAAAAAGAAAAGAAATATGTTTAAATCTGTGAATAAAAATCAAATCAAATCCTCAATTCTTTATGCTAATTTTATAATGCAAGGCAAAGAAAATGAGTTTATCTATAAATTATTGATGACTCAAAGACAGGTCACAAGTAAAGCATTTTCAAGGGTCTTCTGTCCTTCAGTGACATCCAGAGGGTTGGCAAAGGTGAAACAAATTTAGTACACTAAAAAGGGACTGAAATATATTTTAAGTTTTCTCATGTGTGATTTAATCCATCAAACTAGAAACTCAGTGGAATCTGATATTTAAATGAGTATACAGCATCTATAATTTTAGTAGTACTCAATTACATTTATTTGTAATTACAAAGAGGCAGGCTACAAAAAGATCTGGCTTGGTTTCCCATCTTAAAAAGGGGAATGGGATGTAACAAAACAAAGACAACTGACTGAATGGGAGAAGATATTTGCCTATGACACATCTTATAAGGGTTTAATATCCAAAATTTATAAGGAACTCGTATAACTCAACCAAAAAAATTCCAATTAAAAAACAAGCAGAAGACCTGAATAGGTATTTCTCCAAAGAGGACATACAGGTGGCCAACAGACATATGAGAAGATGCTCAAGCTCACTCATCATCAGAGAAATGCAAATTAAAACCACAATGAAATATCATCTCACACCTGTCAGAAGGGCTATCATCAATAAATCAAAAAACAATAAGTGTTGGCAAGGATGTGGAGAAAAAGGAACCTTCATACACTGTTGGTGGGATTGCAAATTGGTGCAGCCACTATGGAAAACAGTTTGGAGATTCCTCAAAAATTTAAAAATAGAACTACCTATGACCCAGCAATTGCATTTCTGGGTATTTATCCAAAGAAAACCAAAACACTAATTCGAAAAGATTTATGCACCCTCTGTTCACTGCAGTGCTATTCACAATAGCTATGATATGGAAGGAATCTAAGTGCCCATCAATAGACAACTGGACAAAGAAGTTATGGCACATTATACAAAAATATATTACTCAGCTGTAAAAAATGAAATCTTACTATTTGCAACAACATGGATGGACCTAGAGGACATTACACTAAGTGAAATAAGTCAGATGAGAACGAGAAATACCATGTGATTTCACTTATATGTAGAATCTAAGGAACAAAATAAACAATGAAAACAGACTCATAGATACAGATGGAAGCGGGGTTGTGTGAAAAGGTGAAGAGATTAAGAAGTACAAATTGGTAGTTACAAAATAGTCACGGGGATGTGGAGTACAGCATAGAGAATCTAATCGATAATATTGTAATAACTATATATGGTGCCAGGTAGGTACCAGAGTAATCAGGGGGGATCATTTCATAAATTATATAAATGTTTAACAACTGTGCTGTACACCTGAAATACAAAATAAAATAAAAAGGTGGGATATAATAAAGTATATATAAAATATCTACTATATGAAATTTATTAAATATATTTGAATAGTTTAAGGAGCAGCAAAAATTCAGAAGGCCTAGGTTTCGGTCTGGCCTAAACTTTTTTGATGTTTGAAATTTCATGTTTAAATTTTTTAATCTATGGTACATTCAATTCTTGAGTATTTATGTGGGGGAAATACTGACAGAGATAGTTGTAAGCCATCATCATAAACTACCATCTTTCTCATATTTCCACTAATTCTGGCCAGGGTATTAATCAAAATGGAATAAAATAATTAATGGCATTTCAGATTTGATGAAATATATATTCTTTATTCAGTTCTTTAAGAATACTGAATATTGACTGGGATTGTGGTACTTGAGACAGGTGGCTGCTTGCAGAATTCTATGTTTTAAGTAAAAGGTCAATTAAACCAGAATATGTTACAAGTGAATATGTTACAATGAATACTGTAATATCTCTAAGGTTTTGAAAAGAATGCAGCTGTATCTCTATGCTGACACAAAATGATCTTTAGTTTTCATTAATGTCAAGAAAGGTTAAGTCTAGGAAATAAAAAATGGTGATACCCAAAGTAACTATATTAGAAAGGTGCTAGAATTAAAAGAAATACTACAGTATGTTGGTTTCCAGGAAATAGGATAGATTTAGCACGATGCATCTAATTTATTTTCTCCTCCAAACCCTACTAAAACGATATCAAAAAGGTTAAAAAATTTTTTTAAGGACTAGGAGAACAAGAGGCAACAACAGTAATAATCAAAATTGAGAAGCAAGAAAGCAGAGTAATTGTTAACTGGTTTAGCACACATGGGAAAGTTGAATTGCAAAGAGAAAAGAAGAAAAGTTCAGAATCAAACCCATTTACTCTATACAATCCTCAAGAAGCATTTAACTGGTAGCACCAGATATCTTTCAAACTAGAGAGAAAGGGTGAGCTAAAATAACAAGGTCTGAATGAAATCTATTAGAGAGGAAGTTAGAGTCCTGGAGCCCCTCCTTACCTCTTGCCACTGAGTAACTGCTCCACCCTCATCCTCATAGAGGTCCATTCTCTAGAGAGGGTAAAACACCTAGTCTTAGAACTGGGGACACAGGCAGTTGAGGAAGTGGGTACTATATGGAAATCAAGGGGATTATGTGATCACGTCACACAAACTGAATGCAGACAGCCCTAGCCTCTTTTCCCCTTAACAGCAGGGAACGTCAGAGCTAAATCTTTACCCTTCAGGCAAGAGAGGAAAGATTTTCTACTGAATATATACCCATCTGAGAAGGAAAGGCCTAAAGATAATGACATGAAGTTGTTCAGACTGCTCAATCAGATCATCCTCCCTCGAAACCCAAAGTCAGTAAATTCTGCCTGCAAGTTTAGAGCTCTCAACCAGCTTTCAGTCCCTCTACTGCAGCTTTCCAATCTTGGTACTATTGACATTTTGGACTGCATAGTCCTTGGTTGTGTGAAAATGTCCTGGGCACTGTAGGACGCTTAACAGCATCCCCAGCCTCTACCTGCTAGATGCCAGTAGCACTCCCTCACCCAGTTTTGACAACTAAAATATCTCCAGACATTGTTAAATGTCCCCTGTAGGGGGGGGGGGTGGCGGCAAACTACACCAACTGAGAACTACTGCTCTATTCTTAATCATGAGTAGACAACCAAATTCCCAAGACGTCTGGAGAAGAGTTTCTAATTTTAAAGATATCAAAACAAACAGAAAGAGCAACTTAGAGGAAACAGAGGAAACAAGAAGAAAACTTCAAACTACCATTGATATCCTCAGAAATATATCATAACTATGAAACAAAATCAGAACTTTTGAAAAACAAAAAAAAAAAGGGGCTTTTAACACGTAAAGAAATTTAAAACTCAATACAAGGGCTAGGAGATAAAGTTGAAGAAATATCCCAGAAAGTAGAACAAAAGAACAAAGAAAACAGAGGGAAGGAACTCAAAGGAATAATACAACAAAATTTCACAGAACATAAATCATGAGTTTCCCAAGTTAAAAGGACCCACCGAGTATTCAGCAAAATAGATTAAAAGACCCATGTCTACATCTCACTGTGAAGTTTAAGAACATTGTGGGCCAGAAGATTTTTAAATTTCCAGAAGTGGGGGTCAGGGTGTTCTGGGAGGGGGGATGATATAGTTCACACACCATGGATCAGGGACTATAATGGCTTCCGATCTCTCAATGGAAACACTAAAAGCAAAAAGACAACAGAGCAACACCTTCAAAATTGTGAAGGAAAATTCTTTCTAGCCTTTAAATCTACATGCAGCAGAAAAATCAATGATCATAAAGGCATTTTCAAACATAAAAGAGCTCAAATTACTTGCAATGCATAGTTTCTGAAGAAATTATTGTAGCATGTGTCTGCCAAAACAAGAGAGTAGACCAGTAAAAAGGATGCCAAGGGAGAGCAAATAGGAGCTCCAACACAGAAGACATGTAAGGGAACCCCTAGGAGTATAAAGGAGGGAGACCTTAGGCTGACAGCTATGTGTCAAGCAGAGGTTAACCAGTTCAGACTGAGAGCTGTTACAGATTCTTACTGCCACTTGTTGGTCACCTTTTTAACCTGAAAACAGAAGGACCAGGTAAGCCAGGATCAGGTTCTTCTGTTTTGCTTTTGCTGACCCTGGGCTGATGAGATTCCTGCTCTTCTCTGCATCCTGGATCTGCAGAGGACTCTTATTTTACTCCACAGCAGTATTCTCCTTTGGCCTATTCCTGAGAGCTGGAGACAGGTCTTGGTGAGCCAAAAAGGAAGAAATGCAGAGTAGCCCATGCCCTAACCACATTCACGCTGGACATTCAGTGCCCAGCAGCCACCCTGCACTGCAGCACCAACATCTTGCCTGTGAAGAGCCCAGTGTACTGGGATTTACTTTGGACCTTGCCAACTGACTTCCCAGCAGGGGCTCCTATATGTTCTCAGGATATCTGAAGCCAGACTGTGAACAACAGCTTCAGTTTAGCTCCCTTCTCCTTAAAGTTTTCATATAATAGTGGTAATACTGTCCTCTTCCTACACAGCTAAGTTTGTGCTTGCTACTCAGTTTTTAAAGACTAAACAATATACTTTTTAGGGATACATACATAGATGGCAAAGCTATTAAAAAAAAAAAAGGAATGATTAATTCAAAAGCCAGGACAGTAGTTATGGGTAGAGGGAGGTCATGATTGGGAAGGGGCACACAGGGGCTTTTAAAGGTACTAGTAATATTCTATTCTAATGTGGATGATGGATTCATGAGTTTTCATTTTATTATTATTCCTTTTTATATATACATACACACGCACACTTTCTAAACTCCTCCAATACATATATTTCCCAGTTAAAAATGTTTTTAATGGCTGAGAGGTATAGCCCTAAGATCTTGCTAATCAAAGGAGGTCTTAATTTTTTACATATTTGTATAATATAAATTATTTTAAATGACTTGATAAATATAAATAAAAAACAATGTTTGCATCTCAAACATAACAAAGTCAATATGAATTAATTGTAATTTTACGTCTAACTGAACTAAATTTAAAATAATACTTTAAGTTGGTACATGTAAACTATGTATTTGACATCTGTAAAATACAGTTCTCACCCTATAAGAGGTTTACAAACACATTATGTCTCAGGTAACCTTTGATAAATGGGGTAAACTTCCTATCCACATCACAGTCCTAGAAGCTTCACTACATTTATAATGAATTGTGGCAATGTACCACAAGAGGTGTAGGAAAACTGTGAACAAGAAGAACTAATTAACAAAGGGAAAGAAAAGGGTCGGGGTATTGAAGACAAAAAACAAATTCAAACATACATATACACAAAGTCAATATATAGTCAATCCTCATTATTAATGCTTAACGCAGATTAAGCATTTGAGAATTCACTTACTAAAATTTATTTGTAACCCAAAATCAATACTCACAGCACTTTCATGGTCATTGGCAGATGTGTGCATAACAGTGAAAAATTTGAGTAAAATGACCTGCCCATCACCAGCTAAGGTTGAATTAAGTTGAAACTGCCTACTTGTTTCAGCTCTACAAATATAAACAAGTGTCATTTTTGTTATCTATTTAGTGCATTCTTTTTGTATTTTGTGCTCTTTCCTGGTGATTTTATTGTTTAAAATGGCCCCCAAGTGTAGTACTGAGTATAGTATTGAAGTGCTGTCTTGTGTTCCTAATTGTAAAAAAGGTATGATGTGTCTTACAGAGAACATACATGTGTTAGATAAGCTTCATTCAGATGTGAATCACAGGGCCGCTGGCCATGATTTGTGTTAACAAATCAATGACATGTTTAAATATGGTGTCTTTAAACAGAAATGCACATAAAGCAGGTTTTATATTGATTGGTTGAAGAAAATCAGAGGCTCACAGGAACCTAACCCCTGTATTTCCCCTAGGGGCAATGGTTCAGTATTCACTCATTCAGTGTTTGCAGCAACTTTACAGAACATAACTACTGCAAATAATAAGCATCAACTGTGTGTGTGTACCCACCCTCCCACATATATATGTACATGTGCATTTATACTATGCAATATATATTTATAATATGTAATATTATGTTATATGTATTTACATTAGAATATAAACTAATTTAAATATTTGGTGAATGATGCATCAAAACAAACTAGGAATGAATGAGTCACTGATAAATTTACCATATCACACATTTCTATATAAATATATAAAATTTTGAGAAATCATGGTACTTCTAGATATTTTTACATCCATTTACTAAACCTGTATATCTTCCTACTATCCTCTGTACTGTTCTGCTGTTAGGATTGAGGGAAATAGTGAGTAGGTAAAAATGAAACACGGCAAAAATATAATGGTAATAATGACATTAGCAGTGTAAGAATAAAATCTTGAAAATGATACTCTATAGACACATAAATGTATATAAAAATGGTATCTAATAAAGATAATGATGGTCTTTTCCTCTTATTTCATCAACACTGTTAGTTTAGCCATTGCCACTAAAGGAGAGCTTAGGCACGTCACTCTATCAGTAAACCCTTTCCTTGTCTTCCTGTTGCTTTGTGGTAGTGATAGGAAGACAGAGCTGTTGTTCTGACAATTTTTTTCTCTTTAATACTTCTGGTATCCACCTGTATCTCTAACACACACACACCTACACGCATACACCAAGCTGGGTACTTTATTTAGGTACCATAACTAAATCAAAGGAAAAGAGTTTGCCTAATCATAACTACTGATAAAGAAATACAGATGAAGTAAAAAATTAACATCGAAGTCTCAGGAACTGTTGCCTAAATGTTAACAATTAAAGATCTGACAAAGAAATTAAGCTCAGGACAATATAGATCATTCCTTGAAAACAGAAAGGGGAGGCTTATTTGAAAAAGTTGGCATGGATCTCTAATAAGCTAACAAGAACAAACCTGGCTCAACTGTCAAAGCTGAGTACTTCATAGTTTTAAGACTAGCATTTACTAACTTAGTACTTGTATTAGCATAATTAATACCTCTGTCAAACCTTGATAGTTTAATGAAAAGTTTAGTAGACCTCGCTTTAGATTTTATGTAGCACACCATCCTCTGGTCTGAGTCTACATATGATACATTTACCATTTACTACTTTTATGGGAGGACTGCAGAGCATACATAGCAGTCTCTAGTGATCCAAGAGTTCTGGAAAATTTGATTGATTGTATCTGTGTGTAAATGTTTGAAGGGCTGGGGTTAGAGCCAACGTACTGGGTGGGATGTGGACTCTTGGTCTTTGTTAGTTCATATATGATGGAGCATGTATCAAGGAAAGTTGCTAAGAGAGGAGAAAAAGATTTTTGTAACAAATAAAAGGAAGGAGAGTACATAAGGAAGAAGGAGATGAACAAGAAAACATATGAAGGACTGTAAGATAAACACATCCCAAAGTAAGAACTATGACTTGTTTTTACATGTTTAGGTCTTTTTAGCTAGATAAATAACTTACACAAATACTGAAGCACATTAAAAAACCTCTATTGATATTTTATCCCATTCATTTACCTCATTTTCCCCAATGGAAAAAGACCAAAAATACAAAGAACAAATGAAAGAGATTAATAAAGCACTCTTGCCCTCAGGAAATGCCCAATCTAATAGATTGTTGTTGGTATATATACATAATTTTAGTATAATATTAAGGAACAAAGTATTGAAATAGAATAATACTAAGAGTTTATTATCTGTGGATAGGAAGGTGGTCAGAGAAAACCTCTATGAGATAGGGACATCTAAGAGGGCTTGGAAAAATAGAGTTCTTCAGGCCAACAAGGGAAAGGGGAGGATTCCAGAAATAATTGGTAGTATGTGCAACAGCCTAGAGCCAAGTAAAAACACGGTGTATGCTAAATACTCTAAGCTATTTAGTACTGCTGGTATGAAAAATTGGAGGATGAGAAGTAGCTGAAAAAGGAGAAGAGGGGCCACAGATCACTGTGACAGAAGTGTGGAGGAGGGTTGAAAAGTAGGTGGGGGCCAGTTAGAAAGTTATCACATTAGTCCAAACAAGAGATCTTAACCAATACAGTAGAGGCAACTGAGAGATACTTAAAGATATATTGACAAGACAAAAGAATAAATGATTAGCTACAGGGTGGTTGGGGGTGAGTTTAAAGAATGACTTACAGATTTATAGAGTGCAATTAGATAGGAAGGGGTCAACAAGTAGATGATGAAGACTTACAGGCCAAGTGTGCTGCTAAGAACTTTATATATATTCTCTTATTATTTATCATAATTTATCACTACTTATCATAATAGCTAATATACTATTAGCCCCCATTTTAGAGATTAGGAAACTGAGGCTAAGATCGGTTACCTAGAGCAAAACGATATTGAAAGGTGGAGTCAAGACCGGAGCCCAGACATATTAAACTCTAACACCCAAGTTCTCAGTTTTTGGATTCCCTAGGAAGCATGAGTGAACAGGAGGTAACTGAAGCTGTTGATGTGAATTAGTACTTAAGAGTATAGACCAAAAAGGACAAAAGACAGAGCCCCAGAAAACATGAACATACCCTCTAATCCCACCAGAAAACAAAAAAGAAGTACTAAAGGCAGGCTCTTAGAGCATAGCATCTTGCAGAAATACAGACATGAAGACCAAGTGCTAAACTGGGTCTTAGACATGAACAAAGAGGTTTCTCCCCATTCCTTTCAAGGCTGGCACAAGAGAAGTATAATTTTCACTTTTAAATTAAGAGCTGCACAGCCACATTGTTATTTTCTAAATGTGGGACTATATATTAGAAATTTGCCCATTGAAAGTATTTAGTAGAGAAACAACTTTTTAGAAACTCCTGACCTTTTCTACTAGTATTAATGAACTTAAATATTTATACTAGTACTAACATTATTACAATTGTCAAATTCTGTGTGCATAATCTAGTTTTATAATCTGAAACTAATAATTATGGAAGTCTGACAGTATGAAATTACATTGTAAATTATATTTATAAAATGAATATGTTCTATTAATGTCACTAACAGATTGCTTTCCAAATGCTACAGTATCCTATAATAGCATTGTTGCCTGCCATTAATTATAACCCTGCATCTAAGAAACAGGGAATTAATATTTGAACTCAAAAGTTTCTGTCTTCATTAACAGATTTTTTTTTTCAATGATACTTCTATAGAGTACTGTTAATCTCTTTCCATTCAGAATCATGTTTTATGGCTCTCCATAAAAAATTAGACCTACTTCCGAATTAAATAAAATTAGCCAATTAAATATGTTAGTGAAAGAAATTGCAAAGCCAGCATACCCCTTCCTCTAGTATTCACTTTAGTTGCATCAGGATTATGCAAATTTTATATAGTAGAACAGAAACAAAAATGTAATTAGCTAACACTCTAAATCAGAGTTTCCCAAATTGATATCTTCTGGAGTCCATAAAGAATTAAGTTTCTCTGTCGAGGAAATTTGGGAAACACCATAAAATACCTACCCCTCATCCGCCTCTGCCCCATATTCACATTGCACATTAGCAGCCAAGTTTGGCAGTTAGGAAATAAGCATCTCTTTCTACCATACTCCACTCCCATCACCCATGTAGCACCTATTAATCATTAGTGTTCCCTGAATAACACCTCGAACAAGATGATCTACGTTGTAATATTTATAATAATAAATTATAAAATTGTAATGGTTATGAATCATTCAGATTTCAAATAACTTTATTTCTGAAACAAATATTCTCCCCCCAAACATGGCATATAAATTTTGTTTAAATTTTTACAGAGATGGGGGTAATTCAATTGTTTGCTTAGTGAAGAATGGAAAAGATTTAACTATGCAATTTAAATGTCTATTCATTAATACTCCCCAAAGTAATTTACTTTTTACAATTGTTAATATAAGCATATTTAGCAGGCAATAATGCAACTCTTGGTCTTCTAACAAACAAACAAAAAAAACAGATAACCAAAAGGCAAAGCATACAAAGGAAATAAATATTTACACCCAATTACCCAGCTCAGTGCAGGGCAGCAGAAAATTCGTTTTGAATCATAATTATAGTAATCAGTTTCTAGGTCTAAAGACGTAAAGAAGATGATCTGGAAAATAATTAGTTTAGTGGAAAAAAATGAGAAAATAAGAGTATAAAATAAATGGATATAACTGTTTAGGCCAGATAGTAAAATTGAATATTCAAACAGTTGGAGAATTTTTTATATTAGGTAAGAAACCAAAGTCCTTATATGTTACAGAGTATGCAAGTTAGTAATGCTCACTTTTAACCTGTTTCCCAAGGATGGATTAAACTTTCAGTGCTCATGTAAGGACTTCCTTTTAAACAATAAGGAACACACACAAATGTGATGTGTGTGTGTGTATCACAAATGTACTTACAATGCTATTTTGTTGGTCTGCTTCATTCTTCTGGTGTTGCTGGAGGCTCCTAGTTAATCCCTGCAGATGCTATCTGCAGGGATGAAAGGTGCTTCCTGGGGACACTTGCTATCCCTGGGCAACTTTCAGAGAGAGGAGGTCAGTAGCTACAGGGCCCACGTCTCCTTCTACCATGGTGTGGAGCACAGGGAGATACATTGCTGATGGTGCTGCTGCCGTTCACATCACCACCACTGCCTACAGATCAGATCGCCCATTGGGGCTGGTTGTGGAGTGGAGGCTGGTATGGCCTGGCCTTTACTCTTGTTACTGCTGTTGGGAGACCAGACAACTGGGGCCTGGGTTGTGGCACGGGGGCCGAAATAGTCAGGACTTTGCTGCTGCTGGCAGATCAAACCACGCACCAGGGCCCTGGTTGTGTAGCAGGGCCTGGGATGCCCAGGGACTTCGCTGCTTCTGCTGGGGCTGTGGGCAGATCGGACTGCCTACCGGGCTCCAGGTAGTAGAGCCTGACTAGGTCTCAGGCTTTTGTTCACCCAGTAAACTCACCATATTGTCATTACTCAAGTGCTGAGGTTCCTAGCCTTCTTTCCATTTTCAGAGTCCTTTTATTGCTTTCAGTTGAATAACTTCCAGGGCATTTAGTTGTATTTATAGGGGAGGGGCAGGGAAAAGTGAGTCTACACCACCTTGTCTTAGAAGTGAAAGCCGGTGCATTTTCAACCTCTTTCATTCTACTTAGCATTAGGAGTCTTTTCTATTCAAAATTAGGGGACAAGCTACAGTTCTTTAATGTCCAATGTATTCAGTTAAAAAGAGTAGTCATTAAACTCATTAGATCCATAATATATCCATGAATCCTGGCTCAGAATTTTAGGGTCTCAAACAGGTAGCTGATGTTTCTCAACCTTTTGGGGTTTGAAGAATACCGAACTAGCCAAAATATACTAGAATAGGGGTGCCTTTCTGTTGTCCCAGATGCATGTATGCACACATGCACATGCACACAAACACATACACTCACTCACTCTGACAGCCTTCCTAAGTCTAAAAGGAGATCTAAGATATCAGAGTCTATTTAGCATATTTCAGTCATGGCACATTATTTGGGAAATGGTGTTTTAAATAATGGTCTCATTATTTGGCCTTACATATTACAGAAAGTGAGGAAAGTTAGGAATTATAGTAATCTACGAAAATAAGGTTATGCATAACTGAAAGTCAATTTTTTAAATTAAAAATCGTTGGGGTGACATTGATTAAAAATCTCAAATAAGTTTCAAGTGTATCATTCAATAGTAAGTCGTATACATATTGCATTGTGTGTTCACCATCCAGAGTTAGATTTCCTGCCATCATCAAATATTTGACCCCTTTTACCCTTATATACCTCCCCCTCTCCACTTCCCTCTGGTAACCACTAATCCACTGTCCATGTCCCTGAGTGATATCATGTGGTTTTCAACTTTTTCTATCTGACTTATTTTGCTTAGGATGATTATCTCAAGATCCATCCATGTTGTTGCAAATGGCAGTATTTAACCCTTTCTTATGGCTGAGTAATATTCCATTGTATATATGTACCACAGCTTCTTTATCCAATCATCTATCGTAGGACACTTCGGTTGTTTCCATGTGCTGGCCACTGTGAATAATGCTACTATGAACATCAGGGTGCATATATCTTTTTGGATAGATGTTTTCAAGTTTTTTGGGTAAATACCCAGAAGAAGGATTACTGGATCATATGGTAATTCTATTCTTAGATTTCTGAGGAAACACCTTACTGTTTTCCATAGTGGCTGTACCAATTTGCAATTCCACCAGCAGTGTATGAAGTTTCCTTTCCCCCCACATCCTTTTCAGCACTTGTGAAAGTCTCCTTTTAACAAAGGATCTATTTCTTGTATCTCTCTAGCATGTAGAACTATGCCTGACATTATGCTACTGAAGACTAAGAAAATGCTTTCTGGATGGACAAATGGACAGATAAACCCACTTTAAGATACAGAAACATGGGTTTCATCTTTAAGAAACTTACATTATATTTCAGTTATTCTAAACTTATAGCTCTTGAATAGCTTTCATAGCTCTTTAATTTCTTAGAAGAGATTTACATATCTAATAGTAATAAAAATTTTAATTTGTCAATGTCAATTACTGAAAGATGAACAAAAGTTGTAAAAATCATATAACATGCTAATTAATTTTTGAATACTTCTTCGAAAATAAATTCTTTTGTTTTGTTGCACTTCTGGGTATTTATCCAAAGAAAACCAAAACAATAATTCATAAAGATCTATGCACTCCAATATTCATGGCAGCACAATTTACAATAGTCAAGATATGGAAGCAACCTAAATGCCCATCAACAGATGACTGGATAAAGAAATTATGGTTCATACATACAATAGAATATTACTGAACCATTAAAAAAATGAAATCCTACCATTTGCAACGACATGGATGGACCTAGAGGTTATTATGCTGAGTGAAATAAGTCAGACGGAGAAAGATAAATACCATATGATTTCACTTATATGTGGAATCTAAGGAACAAAAGAACAAACTAATTAACAACAGACTCACAAATATAGTGGACAATCTGGTGATGGAGCGGGGAGGGTGCGGGGCTGGGAGAATGGGGTGAAGGGTTAAAGAAGTACAAATTAGTAGTTGATAGTTGGTCATGGGGATGGGGAGCACGGCAGAGGGAATGCAATTAGCATTAATATGAAGGCTAGGTGGAGGGCCAGGGGAGGGAGGGAGCAATTGGGGGAATTGTTTTATGAACTATATAGATGTCTAACCAATGAACTGTATACTTGAAACTAATTTAATAATTTTTTTTAAAAAAAGCAAACTAAAGACAAATACAAACTGAAAGTCTGAGTCATATCAGGCCCAAACTAAACAAATTTCTAAAGGATACTTCAGGCAGGAAGAAAACTACCCCAGATAAAACATCAGAGATGCAGCAAAGAGTGGAGACAAAAGTAAGACATAAATATGGGGGTAAATCTATATAAATACTGAATGTGTAAAAACAACAATAATGATGTCTTGTGGGTTTACAAATATAGAGAGAATTAAAATGTATGATAAATATTAACATATAAACCAAGAAGAGATAAAATTAAAATGTCCTAAGATCTTTACACTGGCTGAGATTAAGAGTAATGAGACTTAATATGACACTTTGTAAGTACATAATAACATGATGTTATTTTAATTGTAACCACTAAAGAACTGAAACAGTTTCCAAAGTCCAAAGTAACTGGGGGAGGGAATGGAGTGATAAAAAACAATCACATAAGAGAGAAAATAAAAAATAAAATAGAAAAGGTAGGACAAGCAAAGTACAACATAAGAAATTTAAACTCAAATATATTACTGCTATATGCCGGGAGTATGAAAAAATAAACACAAATCAGTAAGCAAATTAATAATGTATTGAGTCTACGGCCATGCCATCCTGAACATGCCTGATCTCGTCTGATCTCAGAAGCTAGGCAGGGTCGGGCCTGGTTAGTACTTAGATGGGAGACCACCTAGGAAGACCACGTGCTGTAGGCATAAAAAAAAAAGTGTATTGAAAGGGGATGAGTCTACAGCAAAAAAGGATGTCAAGGAATTGGAAATACTCAGGTGTGTTTGGGACAGGTTTTAGTATTAATAGGGTAGTCAGGGTAGGCCTCCAAGCAAAGACTCCTTCTCTCTCTATAGTTGACCTAAAGGCACATACCTCCAGCCACAGCTCTGGGGCTACCATTGTGGGGACCATTATTTTCAATGTATTATATTCCTCCCACACTTGTTACCCCTCCATTCCCTTGAGGGCTTCTGAGTTATTTCATCCTGGATTTGCCCTGATGATCACAAGAACAGCAGCATTACTATTTATACCTATTGCTTGCCAAGCATTCTACTAGGTGCTTCACAAAGGTCTCATGCAATTTTCTTAATAGCTCTAGAAGAAAGACACTATTATTCCCATTTTACAGATAAGAGCATTAACTTTAAAATCTTATTCAGTTGCCTACAGTTAATATATTGCAGAGCTAGGATTTTAACGTAAAACCTGCCTGGCTGTTAAGGTCTGTGGGCTTTCCACTATCCATGCTGTACCTTGTGCCAACCATTATTGCCAAGAATAAGGAAAAGTGGATTTAGAAGGTAAAAACTCAGCAAATGATCAGTAGGTGCCATTAGATACATTAAAGACACTTAATAAGCCTTTGACTGACTGACTGAGATTTTATGATCAAGAACCAGCTAAATAATAATGCTCAGAGAACTGGGTTTACAGGCTAGAGTGGGAAGTCAGTGTAGTCACTTTCAACAGGTATGTTTCCTGTCACCTTTTTGGACCTACTCTTGCCTTGCTTTGGCATATAATGTTTCTTTTCTTTCTTCTTGTCATCCTGAGCATGTCCAAGAAATTTTAGTTTTTCTTAGTCTGTAGGTAATGCTCTGTGTTTTCCTGTCTCATTCCCATTCCCTAAGTTAAAATGTTTTGATTCTACTTCTTGTATTGTATGCTGGCTGATTTTTCCCAAACAACAAAAATTTAAAGTCTAGGAAACAGGAAAGTCGAATTAACTTCTCCGGGCACGATGGTTTTTACAAATTCTTATGCAATACCAAATTCTGTCAAGTCAGCCATGCTACACTCAGAGAAAAGAGATCTCCCTGTCACCATACCAGGAGTACCCTGAAAACCCTCAATCAGACCTGAACGAAGTCTTTTTGTTTTGGGAGAAGAAATGATATTGGAAGAGGGGGCATGCTCTCTAATTGTTAGAAGAAAAATAAGAATGACGCCTACAGGCTGTATTAGGTTATTGTTGCATAACAAATTATCACATATTTAGCAGTCTAAAACAACAGCCATTCATGATTATCAGTTTCTGTAGGTCAGGAGTCCATTTAGTTTAGCTAAATTCTCTGCTTAGGGTCTCACAGGCTGATATCAAGGTGTGAGAAGCTCTTATCTAGAGGCTCTGGGGAAGAATCCACTTCCGAGATAATCCAGGTTGTTGGCAGACTTCAGTTCCTATGGCTGTAGGACTAAAGGTCCATTTCTTTGCTGGCCATTAGCCAGGCTCAGAGCTCCTAGAGACCACCTGCATTCCTTGCCAGGCAGCCCCTTCCTTTTTTAAGCTAGCAATGGAGAATCTCTCTTGCAGCAACTCTCTCTCTCTTGATTCAAATCTCTTTCTTTAGGCAATCTCATTTAAATTAGCCCTCTTTACTTAAATTTATTTAAAAAAATTATTCCACTTCCATTAACAGTATGGAAAACAGTATCACTTTACCATAAATAGATGGTGACCTTAAAAATAAGTAGAACTAAAACAATAGTGCTATAAAATTCTAGGAAGGTACTGTCACCTTCCTTCTAAATGCTGTGAGCTTCAGGACTCTCTCGCTTAGGAAAAATAAGAGGCTATGCTGGTTATTAATGTTACATTAAAACCAAACATACTTTCTCAAAGTTATTAGTGTAATCAGAAAGACTGAAAGAAGACTATAGAGAATTCTTTGTTTATTATTATTTACTTAAGATTTGCTAGGTACCTACCACCTAAAATACAGCTTACCAAAATACCTGTCCCACACTTTAGGAAATACTACCTTAAGCCCTGGTTAGAAATTTGGACTGAAAGATAAGTGGTATAGGGTTTCCCTAAAGGATTTTAAATACCGTATGATAGTAAAGACTTAATGAACAAAAAGACCATAATCGGACTGAACCTAAAAAGAGTGTGGTTAATGAATTGCCCTGAATTCAGATACATATACATTCCTTGGAGCTTCCAAAGGCACAATGACCCACATACATCTATCTCTACATATTGCTGCCACTTCTACTCTCTTTGAAAGCAATATTATTCTGTCTTGCTCAGACTGCATTCCTTTATGAATTCTTAAAAAAGAAATTATGGTGTACCTAAAAGACCTGGCAACAATATCATTTAGATCAGGACTCAGCTAACTACAGGGCACAAGCCAAATTCAGGCTGCCACTTGTTTCAGTAAATACAGTTTTATTGAAATATAGCCACATGCATTTGTTTACATAGTATCTGCTTTTTTGCTACAACAGCAGAGCTGAGTGGTTGTGACAGAAACTGTATGGCCTTGAAAAGACTAAAATATTTACTCTATGGCACTTTACAGAAATAGGTTGCCTACCCCTCACTTAAGATGTTCCCAAGTGTTGATCTCAATCATATAACATGTTCAGGTTTCAGATTATGTTAAATTATTATGTTTCTTATCTCTTCAATTCTATTACAGGTAAATTCGGCATGTCAATTCTTCTTAGAATAAGGAATTGTACTTGTCGAAAAAGTGATACTGCATTACCAAGATTATCAGAGTCTAGATCTCAAGGAACATCGCTACCTATGCTCCTCTGGCTTTTCTTAAATATTTTATTCACCTCATCACCAAGAGATCATTCTAAATAGTAAGTCGGAACCCCTTTTATGATACTGATCTTTTAAAATAAAACTTTACTTTTTTACAATAGTTTTAGATTTTCAAAAAAATTACAAAGATAATACATAGAGTTCCCCTATCCCCTGTCTGCAGTTCCCCTATCATTAACATCTTCCATTGGAATAGTACATTTGTTACAATTAGTGAATCAATACTGATACATCAGCATTAACTAAAGTCCATTCTTTATTCAGATTTCCTTAGTTTTTAATCTAAATGTTCTTTTTTCTGTTCCAGGATCACACATAGCATTTAGTCAGATCTTCTTAGGCTCCTCTTGGCTGTGACATTTTCTCAAACTTAACTTGTTTTTGATGACCTTGGCAGTTTTGAGGAGTACTGTTCAAGTGATTTGCAGAATTTTCTTGAATGGAATTTCTCTGATGTTTTTCCCATGATCAGACTGGAGTTATGTGTTTTGGGGAAGAAGACCACAGAGGTAAAGTGTCACTTTATCACATCATATCAAAGGTATATACTGTCAACATGACTTATCACTGTTGTTGACGACCTTGGTTATGTGGTTGACATAGTTTTTGTCAGGTTTCTCTGATAAAGTTATTTTTTCCCCTCCCTTTTCAAATTGTAGTCTTTGGAAGGAAGTTGTTCTGTTCAGTCCACATGTACTGTATTTCTTAGTTATTAGACTTTAATAAGTGACTTATTTTAATAAGTGACTTACTTGAATCAATATTCATGTAAAAGTAAAAATAGGAAACAGCTAAAATTTTCTACTTGCCACACAAACTGTATTTACATATTTGGATGAAATTAACACCATAAGGGTCTTTAATTTTCTTCAGTCATAGTACTCTGGCAATTCTTATAAAGATTCATTGTTTTTGAAGGCATGTCATAGAGTGGAGAAATATTATAATTTCCCAATTAAATAAGTCAAAATCTCCACAAGTAACTACTCCTTGGGCAAAAGACCTAACAAAATGTGACTGATTCTGGACTATTTTTTCTGTCGACCACTTTTATCCCATGTAGTACAAAGTAAATGAGCCATAACCATCTCACAACCCAATGATACTTCCTTCTCTACGAACTGTAAAGTGAAAACAGTTAAGTTTTGTGAAGAAAACAACTAAGAATTATTGGCTGAGTTATGTTGTCCTTTGTTGGTACCCTTTCTTAGGGCTATGATAATCGAGCCAGAACACAATAACATTAAAATCAGTAGATCCCAATTCCCCTAGCAGCTAAGACCTGGCTGCTGAAGTACAATCATTACTAAAGTGAACTCAATAAGTGGAAGAAGTTTTTGCTAATCCTTTCCAGGCTGGTTCTGGGCTGAAATGAGGCATTCCAGATCCCCTCTCCTCACTCAGCGCTGGCCAGTGACCCTCTCTTCCTCTGTGCTGGCTACCACTAATCACCAACAACACAAGCAATCTTAAAGGATGTCCCTTAAAGAGAGACTCCAGAAAGAAAGCCCTTAGTGGCAGCTGCTCTAGAAGCAGCTCATAGAGGACTCTGTTAGCCAGTTACTTCCCCACTGCCAAGAGATGGGCATTTACAGGCAAACAAGAGTGGAGATCAGAATCCACGGGACTCAGGGAGGGGGCAGATTTGTTGACAAGGACAAATGTTACTCAACAGCTGAGAAAGTTCAAATCTACTCCATGGGACCCATCTAGAACTAATCCTGTATAAGATATCTAACACATTAGCTGAGGTCATGGGTTCACTCACTATTTCCTCCCATGTCCTCATATGATCAAATACTTCATAGTTGAAGATTAAAATAAATGAAAAGCTTACAGAAAAATGCTATTGTCAGAGGCGATGACAAACAAAAGGATTGAAATGATGCCATTTGAACACTAACCAAATTATAAAATTTTAGAATTCTTTATCCAAATTATTTAGTTGTTCTGGTACTAAATTTTAGCAAAAAGAAGAAATAAATATTTTTGACCTTGACCCAACTCTGAGCTCACTCAAGGAATAGCCTTAGAAGAAAATGCGAAGTTGATGTTGACCTTGCTTTCTTCATTGGGAAAAAGTGAGAATCCAATTATGTTGCCTAGAAAGACATTTGTACTGCTTAACATTAATTGCTCCCAACAAAAAGCTTGTACTGAAGTAAAAGGTGAAAAATGCATACCAAGAACCAAGACTTTAAAATAGTACATCTGGTGTGCAAGTCATTGTAGGGCTGCAGGCAATTAGGGTTTCTTCAAACATCTTTGACAGAGCCAGCTATAATAGAGGAGAAGAAATGAGTTCCATGCACAGTCCTATTTTTATTTTGGTTGTAACATTATTAGTAAATAACACTGAAAGCACTGCACAAAAAAGAATTTATCGGTTGAAAAAATTATGGTCTACAATTCTTTCTGGAGAACACATCAAAAAAGCAATTACCCTTCCATTTGTAGAAAAATTCTGGTACTTCCATAGTACACAAATGCAGTTACTGTTCTTAATGAGATTGTTTTTTGTTACTTCCATAAAACAGACTGGATTTTTGAGCTTGTTTTATACTTCTGATTTACTACAAATACTTAGCTAATACGTAATGCAAACAATCCAAAGTACTATACACATCTGCTGCTTTCATTTCTTGAACACATAAAATGGATCTCAATACCAGCTAAGAAAATCACATTAGGCTAAAAATGTACTATAGTTAATATACTATTGATCAAGATTAATAATTCTTTTTGAAAGAGATCACTCAGTTGAAACCTTAACTCTAGTGGGTAAAATGTATTACAGTGATCAGAAAATAAAGATGGTTGTGATGATCAGTGGAACTAGCAAAGGCTACTACTTCAACTATTGCTCAAGACATTCTCAACCTTGCCATAATGTTGCTTTTCAGAGAACAGAGACAAGCAGGAATGCTAACAGATGCTTATTGTTTTAGATTAGTACTTGATTCAAATATACAATGCCTACTGGTTTCCAATCTTTGTGGTTTTTTTTATGTTTTAGGCGAGGCAAACCTTGGTTGACCTCACAGATTGCAAGAACCTTGTCAGTTTACAATCCCTTATTTCTTTTTATTTTTTATGCCTACAGCACCTGGTCTTCCTAGGTGGTCTTCCATCCAAATACTAACCAGGCCCTGCTTAGCTTCTGAGATCAGACAGGATTGGGCTTGTTCAGGTAGCATGGCCGTAGTGGTTTCCGATCTTAATAAAACATTAAATAAACTATCATCCACAGTGCATAATGCTAAAGCAAATCTGTTTTTATTGCTTTATCTAAAATCTCGGGAGAGATTTTTACACTAAACCAGGAAGTCACTGCTAAGCAAGAGAATAGTTTCAGTAACATGTTCTTTGAAAAATGAAATTCTGTACTTAATCTTTGCCTAGAGTAGAACTGATCAGAAACAATGCATATTTGAAAATCATCATACTACTCCTTTTTGGTTTTTCAGTGAGTCTTCTTTACGGCCTAACAAAACATTATATCCTTATTCTGTTGGAGTTTCCTCTCTTCAGGATTCAGCTTCTATAGAGCATTTGCAAAACCATTTTAGCCTTCTTCCTTCTTCCTCCTTATACAGAACATCTTGATTTACTCCCAGCCTCAGCCATGCTATTTTCCTTGTCATCAGAAATATAACTATGTTGACACCTTCAATCCTAGCCATTTAAAGAACCACAATCTGCCTCTACTCATGCTCTTTGACTCCTGAGTTATTAAAATGTTTTTGAAGTAGTGTTAATGACAATATCGAGTTAGGGGGGACGCTGGTGGAGAGGAATGCCAAGGAATCAAGAATGCATGCCAAATGAAGCATAATAATCAGGTTGGCATAATAGTGCTTCCTTTTAAAAAACTATATTGGTTAATATATTAGTGTAGAATGATAAAGATTAGTGTAGAATGATTACAGTTTCAGTACAAAAGAAAACTTACAATGGTAGAACCATAGAGCCATAATAAATAAAAAATTTTAAAGCCTGGTTTTAGGATTTACACAGAAAACAATTAATCCCAATAAAAATTCTTTCAGGAAAATAAATATGAAAACAAAAAATACAAAAGTTTTAACTGTATAGCATGGAAACATAATCAAGGAATTAAATTGGCTTAGTGGAACCATCTGGGCTGAGAAATATTTTCTCAACAAAAAATTCATTAATATTGGTTTAATTCTGATGAAAATATTTATATTTACATTCAAGTAGTCAAAAGATTCTATAGGTCAAAAGTCCTGTACTTAGCAAAGAAGCATAAAAGAAATATCCATTCACATGTCACATTTACCATAGTCTTCCAACAGGAGCAACAATAAGAACAATAAAATTATTAGTAATGGGTATTAGTATTATAAGTATATATTCAAATATATTATTAGTTTATTATTAACATTTTAGGTATTAGCATATACTATGTGCCAGTCATTTTTCTAAGACTTTCTGGTATTATTAACCAATTCTTTTAACTACTCTGAAAGATAGGCAGTGTCTTTATTTCCATTTTACAGATGAGGAAACTGAGGTACAGAGAAGTTACATAACTTGGCCCTAGCCCCAGAGCTAGTAAGTGGTTCAATCAGAATTCAAATCCCAAGTTTCCAGATCTAGAGCCCATGACTTTCTTAATTACTATGTTATCCCTACCTTGTACCTGTATCAGACAAATGCCCAAGGTCCCCTATCAAATTTATCCAATCTTTATCCTCTTTACAGGAGCAAAAACTTACCTGTTGAACCTATCAGGAAATTGTGCAGACTTCAGTTGCCTTATGTGTTTTGTTTACGTTCTGTAGCACTTGCCTTTTAACTAGTATATAGTAAATATTCACTTATATGAGAAAAATACTGTATTTTATAGAAAGCATTTCTCATATTCAAAGTTTAGTTAAAAATAATTTCAGACTTACAAAAGTTAACACTGTATATAGACTTAAATTTCCTTTCTGCTGAATGATTACGCTATTAAGTGAACTAAAAACATCTTGTTCTTAATTGGTTAGAAGGTGATGCAGAACTAGAACATCAAAAATATTTCTTCTGGAGTAACTGGCAGCAACAATTCTATCAAGTATCTTGTAGGCAAATAAACTAGCAGAGACAGAGTCACACTCTCAGACATTTGATGCTACAGTAAGAGTCAAGATAATATGGGTGTCCAGTCCTGGCTTTACAATTGATGGATTATATACTTTTGAGGCACAGTCACTCTATGCCTGTTTCCTCGTTTTTAACAGAGGGTGTTAGAAGTGGCTAAGTACTTCCGTTCTGTCAAACTCTAAATTCTAACTTCAGAAAAAAACATAAAGCATTGGAAATTCCCTCATAGGTTTTTCTATTGACACCATCCCTCTATGTTTTATTGACTACCACAGGACAATCATCTTCTCTGACTGAAAATTGGAATGTGTGTGTTCTAGTTCTAAATTCATTAGAACTAAATTCATTAGTTCTAATTCTCTGGGGCTTCCCTCAAATAGGGGAATTAGACTGGTCCCTGATCTTTCTTTGTAGGGACAAGTCACTTCATTTACCCAAAGACTGCAGCTTAACAATAAGAAGCAAAAGGGAGAATACTCATGAGACACAGCATTTCCAGAGTGGGGGAAAGGTTTATTGCTGATAGGAGTTACCAGATTCTAGCCCCATTGCCAAACCGATATTATGAATAAGGGCAAAATCTATAGTGGTAACTTGAGACCACCAGAAAGACCGAAGCCTAGAAGAAAAGGGTCTGTTAATAAATATTAGACAAAACTCCATGCTTTTTTTGCACAAAATACTCATAACCTTAAAAGGATACTGTGGCAGTAGACTACCTGTGCCTAACAAAGGCAGTTATTCAATAAGGTACTTGATGATTTCAATTCTGATCAGTCAGATCAAACTATAACATGTACCAAAGGATTTAGTTAATCCAGATCTAAAATACTAGGCTCTTAAGAAATCATTTTACCATTCGATAGCATGACTTTCTCTTCCTTCCCACAATATCTAGGTAGGGTAATGATACCTTTGTTATTTAGCACAAAGGTGTCCTAGTGTAAAATACTGTGACATACAATCAACTTAAACTTCACTCACCACAAAGGTTACTTACATCTTAGACATGGTTGGTGGTACAACATTGTGAACATAATTAAAACCACTAAATTATACACCTAAAATGGTGAAAATGACAAATTTCATGTTATACACATTTTACCACAATTTTTAAAGAATAATAAAAACGGGAAGGAACAAAAAACACATCTCAGAATGTATTTTCATTAGGCATAAGTATATGTTTATAAAACTTATTATGTTTTAAGTGAAGTACATACATTATGATGCTTGAGTTTTAAAAGACCAACATTTTCATTAAAAGCACTAGCCAACATCAATCACATAATGACAAAAATCTCCTAGGAATCAGAAAGCAAATGCCTACAGATACAGGTAGATTTAACTTACACATATTATACTTCTGAAAACTTAGTTACATGTGAGTTACATATGAATGAATTTGAGGAAAAAACTAATAAAACTCAGCTTGAAAAGGTGATTTCTCTACAGTGGATGGATGGATGGATGGATGGAGATATATATATATTTATTATATATATTATATATATATAATATATAATATATATAATATATAATATATATAATATTATATATATAATATATAATATATATAATATATATGTAATATATATTATATATATTAAATATATATATATATTTATTCTGCAAAACAAGCAAGTGTCCAATAAATACCTAAAATTCTAGCTTCTGTACATGGTCTTGGTAAAGTGAGGCCCATCTAGAAAAAAAAAGTCAGATGTAGAGATGACTCCAAACGTCACTTACTTAATCCAGTCCCTCATTTTATAGATGAAGGCTTTAGGTCTGCAAAAGGCAAAAGACAACCACCATCTCCCAGACACTTTAAAACACACATTCATAGACACATGGACATATGAACACATGAGGTGCTGGTAACAGAGCTAGGACCTGAACTCAAAGTGCAACAGTCTTCGTTTGCGTCATGCTGCTCTCCATTTCTTTTCCTTCTAAACAATCATCATGGCTCAAGAATGCCAAATACATTTTTTTAATTCATATGAACACTTGGTTACTCATATTTTTAATCATTTTTTATCCCTATCACATTTCCCAAGGTGTGCTTTGAAGCTCAGTATGCCTGCAAAGTTCTCTAGTACTCAAAAGTTCCATAAGAGTAAAATAAGTTTAGAAAACACTCTATGATATCCCTACCTTAAAAAATCTCAAAGCATATTAGCAAATTTAAGGCTCTGAAGGGTGATACAGAAAAGAGACTGGTTAAATTTCATTAAAACTAGCTTTTCCTAAACTGAGCACAAAATCTTTTAAAAAAAAAATGAAACCAATATTCTCTTAGGCATATTTTGGGAGAAGCTGTCCCACAGCCTCCTTAAAGACCTAGAGTATACATGCAGCTGTAGAATGGAATTCAACTCAGAACACATCAAATAAACTGTCAACAAAAAGCATAGTTGTATGCCATCTGTAATTGAAAATAATAAATATTTTAAAAAATAAACACTGAATAATTTAAAAGAAAAAAGTACACTCATCAACTAACTATACAATTAATTCTTGGGGGAAGAAAATGTATTAGAATGTATAAAGATAATAGGCCCTACATAGTAAAAGAGTAAATTCTGACAAATAACTTATTCATGTTTTGACATAGTTTAACATCATTTAAAGATAAAAAGCAAAACACACAAAGAATAAGACTGTGACACATTATAGGTAGACTAAACACATGCTAGTCCCACTCCAAAAACAAAAACAAAAACAAAAACAGAAACAAATATCCTTAGGATTGATGTTCTCCCTAAGGATTTTAGGAACAGTCTTTCTGTTGAAATGATTATACAGATTTGGTGGCAACCTGAAGTGATTATATAAGTTTCCTGATAACCTGAGGGCAGCAGGTTTTGGTAAGCCTACACTAAGTCAGGATAACATTTTAATTCTTCTATGAAGCATGGAATTTTGGGAATTTGATAGAAAATGTACAATTGACTCTTGAACAATACACAGGTTTGAACTGCACAGGCCCACTTATGCATGGCTATTTTTCAATAAATAATGTAAATGTATTTCTCTTCCTTATGATTTTTTAAATAACATTTTCTTTTCTCTAGCTTACTTTATTGTAAGAATACGGTATATAATACATATAACATAGAAAATATGTGTTTATCAATTGTTTATGTTATCAGTTAGGCTTCCGGTCAACAGTAGGCTATTAGTAAAGTTTTCAGGAGTCAAAGTTACACACAGATTCTTGACTGCATGGGAGTTGGCACTCTAACCCCTGCATTGTTCAAGGGTCAAGTGTAATTACATACATCTTATATAATTTGAAATGTTATATCTACCTGTACCAGCTATAATGGCAAACTATGGGATGTTAGCTATAAATGTTTCCAAAATTTTATCAGTTGTACATCAGATGGCAAGGTCAATTTTTAAAAAAATCCCTTCTTATCCTACTGAGTAGAAGCTTTGTCTTAATAATATGCCTCTGTTGCTTGAGAAAGACATGCTCTAATGCTGTATGGGAGGGTCCTTATTCCAGTGAAGAGGAGTTTATCTTTATTTATGGACCCATGTGGCTGCTTGGTAGCCTTTCAATTCTGCCAACCAGCTACAAGAAATTCAAGTACTTGAGAAGGGTTAAGATAGTTTCTATTGTTGGATGTGTTTTAATTTAAATTATCTTATGTTGCGTTCACATTTAAGATATCCTCGCAACCACAAACCTAGATTCTACCTTACTAGTGACAAGGTTTCTCCCTGATAAAAAAAAAAAAAACACTCCTAATCTTAAACACACCCACCTACATACCACTTCCAGAGTATCTATCAATGCTAATTAAACTTTGCTCAGAAGATATAGAAAAGAAGCTGGTTTTTTGAAGGGAATGAAAGTCACATGACAAATGAGAGAACCCTGCATCTTGAAGCGGGTACTATGGGCAGCATTATCACAGGTGCTTGACCTATTCAGCCCTCCTCTACTCTGTCCCAGACTGTGCTCGAGGCTGAGAGCTGGCCATCCCAAATGGAACAGACTGAAGTCATTGACTACATGAAGCTCAGTGGGAATAATTCAAATGTCCAAACATGTCTATGAAAAGATCAATCAAATAATATTTGGCTCTAATTTTTCTTCCATTTTCACATTTTTCAAATTCTACTTTAAAATTTGAAATCGTAGGCAATACTCAAATGTTTATTATAAGGATAGCTGCTCTAGTTTGTTTATTCTTTAGAACCATACAGGCATACCTCAGAAATATCATGGGTTTGGTTTCAGACCACAGAATTAAGCAAATACCTCAATAAAGCGAGTCATGCTAATGTTTTGGTTCCCCAGTGCATATAAAAGTTATCTTTAGACTATGCTGTAGTCTATTAAGTGTGCAACAGCATTATGTCTAAAAAGACCATTTACATACCTTAATTAAAAATATTTTATTGCTAAAAATATAAACCATCATTTGAGACTTCAGCAAGTCATAACCTTTTTGCTGGTGGATGGGTCTCGCCTTGATGTTGATGGCTGCCAACTGATCAGGGTGGTGGTTACTGAAAGCTGGGGAGGCTCTGGCAATTTCTTAAAATAACAACAAATTGTGGCATCAATTGACTCTTCCTTTCATGAACTATTTCTCTGTAGCATGCGATGCTGTTTGACAGAATTTTACCCACAGAAATTCTTTCAAAATTGGAGTCAATCCTCTCAAACCCTACTGCTCCTTTATCAACTAAGGTTATGATATTCCAAATCCTTTGTTGTCATTTTAACAATCTCCATACCCATCTTCATAAGACATAGATTCTATCTCAAGAAATCACTTTCTTTATTTATCCATAAGAAGCAACTCTTCATCCATTTAAGTTTTATCACAAGATTACATCAATTCAATCACATCTTCGGGCTCTACTTCTAATTCTTGTTCTCTTGCTATTTCCACCACATCTGCAGTTACTTCCTCCACTGAAGTCTTGGACCCCTAAAAGTCATCCATGAGGGTTGAAATCAGCTTCTTCCAAACTCCTGTTAATGTTGATATTTTGATCTCATGAATCGTGAATATTCTTAATGGTATCTGGAATGGTGAATTCTTTCCAGAACATCTTCAATTTACTTTGCCCAGGTCCATCAGAAGAGAGACACTATCTATGGCAGCTATAGCCTTATGAAATACATTTCTTAAATAATAAAAATTCAAAGTCAAAATTACTCCTTGATTCCTGGGCTGCAGAGTGGATGTTGTGTTAGCAGGCATAAAAACAACATTAATCTCATTGTACATCTCCATCAGAGGTCTTGCGGGATCAGGTGCATTGTCAATGAGCAGTAATATTTTGAAAGGAATCTTTCTTTCTGAGCAGTAGGTCTCAAAAGTGGGCTTAAAATATTCAGTAAATCATGTTGTAAACAGATGTACTGTCATCCAGGCTTTGTTCTTTCATTTATAGAGCACAGGCCGAGTTGATTTATCATCATTCTTAAGGGCCCTAGGATTTTTGGAATGGTAAATGAGCACTGCCTTCAACTTAACATCACCACCTGCATTAGCCCCTAACAAGAGAGTCAGCCTGTCCTTTGAAGGCAAGCATTAAGAACTTCCCTTCTCTAGCTATGAAAGTTCTAGATGGCATCTTCTTTCAATATAAAGTTTTTTTTATCTAAATTGAAAATCTGTTGTTTATTGTAGTCACCTTCATTAAGTATCTGGATAAGTTGCTATAGCTTCTCATCAGCACTTGCTGCTTCATTTTTATGTTATAGAAACAGCTTCTTTCCTTAAATCTCATGAATCAACTTCTGCTAGCTTCAAACTTTTCTTCTACATCTTCCTCATCTCTCTCAGCCTTCATAGAATTAAAGAGAGTTAGGGCCTTGCTCTGGGTTAGGCTTTGGCTTAAGGGAATATTGTGGCTGGTTTGATTTTCTATCCAAACCACTAAAACATTCTCTATATTAGCAATAATGCTGTTTCACTCTCTTATCATTCATGTATATTCACTAAAGTAACACTTTGAATTTCCTTCAAGAACTTTTCTTTGCATTCAAAACTTGGCTGTTTGACACAAGAGGCCTACCTTTCAGTTTATCTCGGCTTTTGACATGCCCTCCTCACTAAGCTTAATCATTTCTAGCTTTTGATTTAAAGAGAAGTTCGACTCCTTGTTTTACTTGAACACATAGAGGCCACTGTAGGGTTATTATTTGGCCTAATTTCAATATTGTTGTGTCTCAGGGAACAGGGAGGCCCAAGAGGCAGGAGGTCACCCAGTAGGTGGAGTAGTCAGAACACACACAACGTTCATCAATTAAATTCTCCGTCTTATATAGCCGAGGTTCATGGTGCACTATAACTAATATAATAATAAAAAAAAAAAGTTTGGAATATTGTCAGAGTTACCAAAACATGACACAGAGACATGAAGTGAACAGAACTGTTGGAAAAATGGAGCTTACACACTTGCTTGACGCAAGTTTGCCACAAACTTTCAATTTGTTTTAAAATACAATAGCTGCAAAGCACAATAAAACAAAGCGCAATAAAATGAGGTATGTCTGTATTGCCTATGATAAGGACCTCCCAAGTAAATCATCTAATAATTGAAAGATTTATTAAACTTCTGAGCTCAGCAGAGATCATTTTAAAGGTCAAAGAGAAAAAATGCAAATAAAATGAACTTACTTTACAGAAATTAGAAATCATAGTTCATTTTCTTTCATTTTACAGCTAAATTTCAAAATAATTTACCTGTAAGGTGATCCAATAAGATGCTGTAGAGAGAGATGATGGAGAATTTGGAAGCCAGAGAAAAATACGAAATTATTATTGTGGTGACTAGAGTTGGTGCCATTTATTAGAAATGGTAAGCATCATTTATCTGTTATGCTAAATAAATCTGAAATTTTTTTCAAAAAGTTCTACAAGAGGAGTTTACCTTTATTCATTTGTATGTAATTTCATTTACCATTACTCAGCAAGAAATCAATTAATTAATAGTATTAAGAATATGACGGAAGATTTCCTGTCCTAAAAGCTTTTGTTAAAATTCAGATTAATATAAAGAAATTCAACATTAGACCCCTTGAAACCTAAACAGAAATATTTGATGAATGCAAGACTTGTGGATATTTTCAATATACAACCTGCTTTTATTTCAAGGAGCTACCATTCCTTGAGCATTCTCAAATAATGAGAGGTTTCACATCTGTTAAACACGTAAAAATATATAAGTTGCTTTACTGAATCTCAAGAATGACACTTTGTAGAAACTAACATAATAGGGTATTACATACACTCTGCTTACACATCTTTATGATTAGACAACTGTTTTGTCTTTTGCTTTGTAGTTTTCAGACTTATTTCCTTATTCACCCTCAATTTAATAGGTTTATAAATATTACTGGAGGAAAGCTTCATAAGACTCTGGAAACTGGTCCTACTTCCTTAGGTCTAACTTGTAATGCTTGAGCCATCTCATTTCACTTGCACAACACTATCTGAGCTAGATCAAGGCACTTTTTTTTATTTCTTATTTCTCAACAGTCCTGAAAAATAAACACAGTATTACCCCTATTTTAAAGATAAAAATGGAAATACAGAGAGCGCAAAGAGGGGCTGCTGGTAACGTCCTAGTTCCTTGACTTGCGTGCTGCTTATAGGAGTGTGTTGTTTGTAAAAGCTCATCAAGCTACATACACTAATGATTTGTATATTATTCTATATGCTATGTTATACATCAGTAAAAAGTTCAAAAAGGTAAAATACTAAATACTCAAATTCTAAAACATCCAGCAACTTGTCTAAGGTCGGTGATAGAGGCTGGCCCAAATGCAAACCATGTGACTCCTAGGTAGAACTCAGTGAGCTACATCAAACTGACCTTGTTGCTTCCACTGTTAATCATTTCCATCCACTCAATCTCCAGTGATCATCGACATCTTTCTCTTTTGATCATCAACAAATAAAATATTCTGTATCATCAGAATATGCCTGCAACATCCCCCTTAAAAAAAAACCTTTCTCTTCATGTCCAGTAAATCTTACACATGTGGGGTAACATATATCCTCACAACAGCCAAGCCTCATCCTACCTAGGAGATCCAAATGCATTTCACTAATCAATAACTACGCTTTGATGGTCTAACTGCAACCCTTATAATTACTTTATTGTGTATAATTATGATCTTAACTTTAAGATATCTCATTACGTAAACTTAAGTCAATCATTATAGTTTCTTTAAAAATGTTAACAATTAAAATGTGGGGAAGAAGGAAGAAGGGAACATGGCACAATGAGAGATGTACCCAGATCTCTTCCCTTGAAACATTAAGCTGAACATCTAAAACTCAAAAAAAAACCACCAAAATTGCACACCAGCATGTCTGAGTGGGATATGCACATTAGAGCTACCACAGGTCAGAACCCCAGGTGTCGGACTGTGGATTGGGAGAAATAAAAAAGCTGCCTCTCGTAGCCACAGGAGCTACCTGTAGGAGGACGGGAAGGAGAGAAGGAGCGGCCAGTTCCTGGAACAGCTTGCCCGGGAAAGCTGTGAGCTCCCTGCGGCCAAAGGCAGGGCCCAGTCACCAAGGCAGAAAACAGAGGAGTGGGACAGCAGAAAAACAACAGTTGATTTTTACCAGACGTGGTTGTAAAACCGAGGCTGAGCCACAGCCCCTATCCCCTGCCCAGATTGCCCCTCCCCCCATACCCACTGAGACCAAACATCTGGAGCCCCAGGGGAATCTGAACAAATGCTACCAAAACTGCTGCTAACATTGACAGTGTCTGAAACTGAGAGTAGCAAGCGTGATTAAATATCTGTAAGAAAATAAAAAGGCATTTTTAAGGCTTTATATATCAAGCAGGGATCCAAGAGGCTTAGACACCATCTACTGGAAACCAAAAGAAAAGCGCCTTCTTTGCAGCAGGCTAAAGAGAGACCTTTATATAAAAAATCTTCTTTCTGGAAAAAAAAAGCAAAATACATTTCCATTAATGCTCAGACAGAGAAATAGTCCATTAAACACCATGAACAACCAAGGTGACAAGGCATCTCAGAAAGAAAGAGAAAAATCTCCAGAAAATGACCTTACAGACATAGAAATATGCGACTTAAATGACAGAGAATTCAGGATGGTACTTCTGAAAAAACACAGTGAGTTCCATAACGAGTCATAGCAACAATTTCAGGAATTGAAAAAACAACTAGATGAACAGAATGAGTTCTTTAGCAAAGAGATTTAAACCCTCAAAAAGAGAACAAGAGATCTTCTGGAGATAAAGAACACACTGCAAGAGATGAAAAATGAAATAGCAAGCTTGGGAAATAGAGTCCACCAAATGGTGGAAAGGATCAGTGATATCGAAGAAAGAAATCTAGAAATGAATCAGAAGGAAGAAGAGAGAAATCGAAGAATGAAAAATAATGAAGAGAAATACAAGAACTAGCTGATATCATCAGGAGAGGAAACATAAAAATAATGGGCATTCTCGAAGCAAGGAAAAGGAGCACAGACTAGAAAGCATTTTCTGACAAATAGTTGACGAGAATTTCCCAAATCTAAAGAATGAGATGGAGCTTGGAATTCAAGAAGTCAACAGAATACCCAATTATCTCAACCCAAAAAGGCCTTCACCAAGACACATGGTATTAAAATTATCAAAAATCAATGACAAAGACAGAATTCTCAGAGCAGCCAGGGTGAAGAAAATGGTAACTTATAAAGGAAAACCCATTAGATTATCATCGGACTTCTCGGCACAAACCTTACAAGCCAGAAAGGAATGGAATCAAATATTTAAACTATTAAGTGAAAGGCACTACCAGCCTAGAATAATGCATGCAGCTAAGCTCTCTGTTAGATATGAAGGAGAAATTAAGACTTTTCTAGACATACTATCTTGCTATAGCAATTCTCTTCTTATTATTTAAGCTTATAATGCCCTCTTCTTAGTCAGGGTTATACTCCTCTGCTTCTATTTGCCTGATAGTCACTTTACCTCTAATTATGTTTTTTTGTTTGTTTGTTTGTTTTGTTTTGTCATTTTGTTTTACATGAGCGGATCCCTTTCAGTATTTCCTGTAGTGCAGGCCTCGTAGTGGAGAAGTCTCTCAATTTTTGTATGTCTGGAAAGGTCTTAATTTCTCCTCCATATCTAAATAGGGGCTGCGGCTCAGCCTCGGTTTTACAACCACGGCTGATAAAAATCAACTGTTGTTTTTCTGCCGTCCTGCTCTTCTGTTTTCTGCCTTGGTGACTGGGCCCTGCCTCTGGCCGCAGGGAGCTCACAGCTTTCCCGGGCAAGCTGTTCCAGGAACTGGCCACTCCTTCTCTCTTCCCCATCCTCCGACAGGTAGCTCCTGTGGCTGCGAGAGGCAGCTTTTTTATTTCTCCCAGTCTACAGTCCGACACCCGGGGTTCTGACCTGTGGTGGCTCTTATGTGCATATCCCATGCTCAGACATGCTGGTGTGCAATTTGGGTGTTTTTTGTTGAGCTTTAGATGTTCAGCTTAATATTGTTTCAAGGGAAGAGATCTGGGGATGTCTCTCACTGTGCCATGTTTCCTTTCGCAAACCTGTAACCCTATTCTTTATCCAAGAAGTAGATTGCAATCTACTGGAGATTTGGGACTTCTATCATGTTGCTGTCCTCATACTCACTTCCTCATCTCCAAAAGAGTATACAAAATCTTTTATTTTAAAATCTCTGAGTGATCTTATTTCTTCTAATCAGTTGAGCTGATTCACACTCCCCTTCGATATCCTGGCGTGAGCATGAGGGCTGGAAGGGAAGCTACCATTGTGCCTTAGTCCGGCCCCCCTACCTAGCAATCTACAGACGGCCAGCTTGACTGTGTAGACTTCTCCCCTCTTGTCTTTTAACTTTGATTAAAGTTAAAAGTGGTTTCTGTACCAACATTACAGTATTATAATATTCTGAAGTTAAGTATACAGTTACCTTTACCAGTGAGTTTTATACATTCATATGTTTTCTTGTTGTTAATTAGTGACATTTCAACTTGAATAATTTTTTTAAATTTCTTCTAAGGCAGATCTAGTGGTGATGAATTCAGTCAGCTTTTGTTTGGGAAAGTCTATCTCTCCTTCATTTGTACTTCAGAAATGAAGTACATCTTTGCCAGAATTACCTTTTTTGTTGTTGCTGTTAAATTCATAAGACTTTTTTTATTGAGGTAACATTGGTGAATAACATGTTTCAGGTATACGACATTATAATTCAATATCTGTATACACTACAGCATGCTCACCACTGAAAGTCTGGTTTCCATCCTTCGCCTCGCCATACATTTGACACCCTTTACTCATTTTGCCCTCTCTCCACCCTTTTCCTCTCTGGTAACCACAAATCTGTTGTCCGTATCTATGAGTTTGTTTTTGTTTTATTTTAATTTTTTATATTCTACATGAGTGAAATCATACAGTATTTGTCTTTTTGCATCTGATCTATTTCACTTAGCATAATATCATCAAAGTCCGTCCATGTTGTCGCAAATGACAATGCTTCATCATTTTTATGGATGAGCAGTATTCCATCTTCTCTCTCTCTCTCTCTCTCTCTCTTTCTCTCCTCTCTCTCTCTCTCTCTCTCTCTCTTTCTCTCTCTCTCCAACAGACGAATGGATAAAGAATATGTGAGATATATATATATATTTGTATGTCTGGAAAGGTCTTAATTTCTCCTCCATATCTAAATAGGGGCTGCAGCTCAGCCTCGGTTTTTCAACTGAGATATATATATATCTCACATATTCTTTATCCATTCGTCTGTTGATGGACACTTACATTGTTTCCATATCTTGGCTATTGTAAATAATGCTGTAATGAGTGCATGATATCTTTCTGTACTAGTGTTTTCATATTCTTCAGATAAATACCCAAAAGAGAATTGTTGGATCATCTTCTTGGTTGGCAGTTTTTTCCTTTTAGCACTTGGGATACATCATGCCACTTTCTCCTAGCCTGCTAGGTTTCTGGGGAGAAATCTGCTGATAGTCATATTGGGGGAGGAATAGGGGAAGAGGGGGAAGAAAAGGAGGCTTATATCTAAAGAGTAGCTTTTCTTTTGTTGCTTTCAAAATTCTTTGTCTTCGACTTTTGACAATTTGATTATATATTTTGGTGAAGACTTTTTGATGTTCAGTCTATTTGGGGGCACTTTGAGTATCAAAGATGTGCGTATTCATTTCCTTCCTATGATTTGGAAGTTTTCTATTATTTCTTTAAATAAGCTATCTGCACCTTTCTCATTTTCTGCTCCTTCTGGGGCTCCCATCAAAAAGGTGCTATCATTGGAGAACTTATAAACAACTAGTTGCAAGTTCACTTTCTACTTAATTATGATAACTCTCACTGTTGACAGGAACCAAGACTTTGGGTAAACTGTATCACCTGATGACTAAAATAAGAAAATGGCTGGCATAATATCTATTTTGCTTTAACAGGATCACACAGAGAACACAATGCCCATTTTTCTTTATCATTTAACCATTACCAATTATCGTCTTTCTTGGCAATTATATCCACATATTTTTTCTCTCATACTTTTTCCCTGTCTTTTCCAAATGTTCCTGTCCTTAGAAAAAAAGCATTTCCCCTGGTCCTAATTCCTCTCACTTTGAGTCTAAAAAGCAAGCTGCCCATCAATGCTTGGAATATAACTATATCAAGGAAAAAGAAAAGACTTTATAAAAAAAATTAGTCTTAAGAATGGATGCCTCAGTCTCTAAACAATTAAAAGTTAGTGACTCTTAATGCTGGTTACTCTTGTTAGGTGGTAGCAAAACATTTGATAACATCATATGCCAAATGAGGCTACAGCTCAGGGAAATACAGGAACTCTTCGGGATATGGGTGTATGATGGCTTTTTCTTGCAGTTTTTGAGCCCAGTCCCACAGAGACCAAATTGAACTAGAACTAGCCATTCTATGCCTGTAGCCTTCAATATAGATGGACTGAGAGTCACATAATTTGAAGCTTTGCAGGGCTGTAAACATCAATGGCCTCTGTAATTCAAATTTAGGTGATTATAAGAAGTAACTCAGAGAAGTAACTGTCTTAGCGCAGGATAAGTCCACAGCTCCAAGCTGTTTTAAGAGCTCTCTTCAGGACAGAGAAGAAAACCAGCCAGCAAAAATCAAATTAAGTATGTTGCCTACCTCAAGGCAGATGACTAATAATTTTAAAAGCTATAGGAAAAGGGCTGGGTACAGAGACCAGTAAGTAGAAGAATTTTCAAGCTCAGAATCTATGTCTAGATGTGGCTTCTCCCCGTGGAGCTTACTAAAAGCAAAAAATATAAAAAACCTCTAAGGTTTTGAGAAAATAATATTATCATAGAAACTATAAGACTGCTCTGCAGCAGCCAGCAAGTATTAACTCTCTAAAATGAATCATGGCCCCAAACCCTCGCCAACAGAACATTAGCTGTGAAAGTTGTACATTCCCCAAGAAAATTAGGCTTCCCAATGAGTACTTCAGATGGGGCCATGGAGAACGAACAACAAAGACTTTCTAAAGAATAGTCAGGGCCTGTTCTGGGGTAAAAGAAATTCACCTGTATCACTCAGATTATTCCAATTGTTGCTTTGACCCTGCTGTACATTAAGAAAACCATGCCAACCTTGCCTTTGGTGACCGAGTACCACTTGGTTTCTGCCACCACAGAATCCAATTATTTCTACTGTATTTAGGTTTACAGATTCAGTAGCAGTAGTTTCCACTGTAATTTCTGACCTACAGGGAAGGGCAATCACAGAGCTCTTCAAGAATGCTGGGGCTTTCCTCACAAATTTATGTCTCAAGAAAAGGAAATCCCATTAGAGAGCCATCCGAGGAACTTTCTCTATTGGCAGGACAGGGAATCTTTGCTCTCTCTTCTCAGTAGGATTTGATCGCTGCTATCTTTTCCATTCCCCTTCTCCCCTCTGCCTTTTTAGTGGGAACTTTTACTATAGTTATCCTATTCTTTGTCTACCTATGTAACAGTGGAGGAAGGGGCAGTTTGTGGGGCACCAGACCACAAGAAGTCATATCTAGACCTAATGGACCTAATGTGGAAGATTGCACATCACTAGGATATTGCAAATTTCGAAAATGAATACAGTAACTGGGAAGTGTTTCCACTGAGGAGCAGGTGAGTATGTTCCTTGTGTAGGAAGAACACTGAATAAAGATTGGATAGTTAAAGGGTATCTAATATTGTTCATCATCCACCTAATATCCAGTCTCCTCTTCTCTGGCAATAAGAAGCCCAAAGTTGTTGTGCTACAATGTGCTCAAGCAAAAATACATGTCCCAGTTTTGTGGTATATGAAATGGCCATGTGATATAGTTTGATCAATGACATAAAAACAGACTTCACTATATGTGATTTACAGGAAACTTCTTCAAAGACTCTTACTCATCTGGCAGACATTGTTTTGCTCCTCCCCCATCTTCTAGACTGGGTAGAACACAGATGGGATGACTCAGAAGCTACTTTGTAACCATGAGCATATACTAAGAATGGCTGGTAAGAAGGCTAGAAGGCACCTAGGTCCTTAATGGTATCTTAGAGACATCCTACTAACCCTGTAATGCCTAACTTTGGAATCCTCATTTCATAAGTTCAAATTTATTTAGGCCACTACTCTGGGTTTTCTGTTCCGCATAGCGAAATTCAATTCCTTAAGTGATACACATAATAGAATCCTGTAACTCACTGAGGAATTAACCAAATTTATTCCAAATTTCTGTTAGTAAAAATAAGATCTGTAAAAAAACTATATCAGGTACCTTCGGTTTACATAGCCTGACTACCATATATTTGCCATCCATTTGTTGCCTTTATGTCCACTTTAGGCATGGTTAAGAATCTGAGTACTCTCTTCCAAGAAGTTGGAAGTACACCTACAAAATTATTTCAACCCCAAATTTCAACAGTTACAACTGATCAATTGACCTGGCACCCAATATAGAACCTACTTTCCACCTGTATCAGTTAAAGTTTCTCCCAGCTCTAGAGTTCTAAGATTCTAAGATAAAATTATAGGCCTTACGATGGAGCAAAAGTGTCAAGATTTCTACACCTTATCAAGTAACTCAGATCAAATAATATAATCTAATTCTTCAACTCTGAACTAGTCATATATTCTAAAAAAAAAAGTGTTCCTTCATTTGTGCGATAGAAAAATGAAAACCTACTTACTTCATAGGGTTGATATGAAGATCACATAGAAAATGAGTGTGAAAAAACACTGAACTTTAAATTACTATGAACAGGTAAATTATTAATAAGTTAAAAGCATGTAATTTTTCTTCACAACTAGCATAACTTGCTATTTAGAAGTACTCAATATCTAAAATTAAACTCACTTCAAAAACATGGTTATTGTCTTATGTAGCAGTATAGAGAATTCTACTAAGAGTTAACTCTTCTAATTTTACACTGAAGAAATAATGGACTGGGTAAGGGCAGGACAAAAAGATCAAGGTTATATACCAATTATTTCCACATCTTTAATTCCACCAGGCAGAAATAACACTAGCATTCATGGAAAAATTTAGTTTTTACCCTAGTGGGTTAATCTTTTTAAAAGAAAAAGTAGTCTTATTATAGGAGAGGGGAAGTTCATCACATGTTTTATGTTTTTCTAATTCAAAGAGGAGAATTCTCTTCCACTCTCTAGACTAAAATTTATAGTAAGGTAAAAATAATTACACAAGCTTAATTAAATCAGCAAATATTTGATTGCCTACCAAATATAATGACTTGTCACTATTATAATAGTGAATAACTTATGACTCCTCACCTCAGTAAGAGCTGTAAAGTAAGCCCTAAGATCTATGTCTTAGCATCCAGGATAAAAATGTAATTGAAGTTTCAATGTTTAGAGATGCTTTAGTAATATACAGATTTACTTATTAATATCTCACTATCAGTGGTCTTTAAAACGAGTGTGACATATTCACAGTTGAAGTTCATTAAAGTTTTCCAGAGCTTGTTTCAATTTCCTTTTTGACACTTTGAAAACACTTAGAACCACCTGGAAAGCCCAGAAATGAAAGTTATAGAAGCTTTAAAAAGAAGCTTTAAAATGGCCACACCAAGATACATCATAACTAAAATGCCAAAGGTCAAAGACAAAGAGAGAATCTTAAAAGCAGCAAGAGAAAGGCAGCTAGTTACAAGGGTACCCCCATAAGAATGTCTGCTGATATTTCGATGGAAACTTTGCAGGCCAGAAAGACTGGCAAGAAATATTCAAAGTTATGAAAAACAAGAATCTACAAACACAAATACTCTACCCAGCAAGGCTTTTGATTAAAATGGAAGGTGAGATAAAGAGCTTCCCAGATAGGGAAAAGCTTAAGGAATTCATCACCAGGAAGCCACTACTACAAGAAATGTTAAAGGAACTTCTGTAAAAGAAGAAGGGGTCAAAAAGAAAAAAAGAAAAAAGAAATATGAATAATAAAATGGCAGTAACTATGTACCTATCAGTAATCACTTTGAATATAAATGGATTAAATGCTCCAATCAAAAGACAGAGTAGGTAGCTGAATGGATACGAAAACAAAACCCATGAATATGCTGTCTACAAGAGACTCACTTCAGATCAAATGACACTCACAGACTGAAAGTAAAGAGCTAGGAAAAGATATTTTATGCAAATGGAAATGAGGAAAAAAGCCAGGGTAGCAATATTTATATCAGACAAAATAGACTTTAAAACAAAGGCTATAATAAGAGACAAAGAAGGGCATTACATAATGATAAAGGGATTGATAAATCAAGAGGACATAACCCTAACTAAACATATACACACCAAACACACATACATAAAGCAATTATTGACTGACATAAAAGGAGAGATCAACAGTAATACACTCATAGTAGAAGACTGTAACACCCCATTGAGACCCCAATGGACAGATCTTCCAGACAAAAAAATCAAGGAAACACTGGGCCTTAAAAACACACTAGACCAGATTAAGAGATATTTTCAAAGCATTTTACCCTGAAGCAGCAAAATATACACTCTTCTCAAGTGCACATGGAAAATTTTCCAGGATAGATCATATGTTAGGACACGAAACAAGTCTTGATAAATTTAAGAAGACTGAAATCATATCAACCATCTTCTCTGATCACAATGGTATGAAACTAGAAATCAACTACAAGAAAAAGAACTAGAAAATACACAAATACATGGAGGCTAAATAACATGCTACTAAACAATGAATGGGTTAACAATGAGATCAAGGAAGAGATCAAAAGATACCTAGAGACAAATGAAAATGAAAATACAATGACTCAAAACCTATGGGACACAGCGAAAGCAGTCCTAAGAGGGAAATTCATAGCAATACAGGCCTGCCTCAAGAAATGAGAAGAAAGCTCAAATAAACAATCTAACCATACACTTAAAAGAACTACAAAAAGAACAGCAAACAAAGCCCAAAGTGAGTAGAAGGAAGGAAATAATAAAGATCAGAGCAGAAATAAATGAAATAGTCTAGGAAAACAATACAAAAGATTAATGAAACCAAGAGCCGGTTCTTTGAAAGGATAAACAAAAGTGACAGACTCTTTACCAGACTCATCAAGGAAAAAAGGGAGAGAACACAAATAGATAAAATCAGAAATGAAAGAGGAGAAATAACTAAGGACTCCACAGAAAAACAAAGGATCATAAGAAAATACTATGAGCAATTATACACCAACAAATTGGACAATCAGAAGAAATGGACACATTCCTAGAAACAGAAAATCTGAATTGACCGACTATTACCAATGAAATAGAATCAGTAATCAAAAACCTCCCAAAACAAAAATTCTGAACCAGATGGCTTCACAGGTGAATTTTACCAAACATTCAAAGAAGAATGAACACGCACTCTCCTCAAAATATTCCAAAAAATTCAAGAAGACGGAAGGCTCCTTTTATGAGGCCACCATTACGTTGACTCCAAAACCAGACAAAGACATTACAAAAAAAGAAAACTATAGGCCAATATCTCTTATGAACATTGATGCAAAAATCCTCAACAAAAATCTTAGCAAACCGAATTCAGCAATACATTAAAAAGATCATGCACCATAATCAAGTTGGATTTATTCCTGGGACACAAGGTTGGTATAATATCTGCAAATCAATGTTAATGTGATACACCACATTAACAAATCGAAAGATAAAAACCATATGATCATATCAATAGATGCAGAAAAATCATTCAACAAAATTTAGCATCCATTTATGATAAAAACCCTCAGCTAAGTGGGAATAGAGGGAACATACCTCAACATAATAAACGCCATATATGATAAACCTACAGCTAACATCATACTCAATGGAGAAAAGCTAAAAGCGTTCTCCAAAGATCAGGAACAAAACAAGGATGTCCACTTTCACCACTCCTCTTCAACATTGTATTGGAAGTCTTAGTCACAGCAGTAAGAAAAGAATGAGAAATAAAAGGTATAGAATTGGAAAACAAGAAGTAAAACTATCATTATTTCCTGATGACACAATACTACATATAGAGAACCCTAAAGATTCCAACCAAAAAACTGTTAGAACTGATCAATGAATTCAGTAAAGTAGCAGGACATGAAATTAATATTCAGAAGTCAGTGGCATTTTTATACACCAATGATGAACTTTCAGAAAGAGAAATTAAGAAAATCCCATTTACAATTGCATCGAAATCAATAAAGTACCTGGGAATCAAATTAACTAAGAAGGTAGAAGATCTGTTTTCAGAAAAGTATAAGTCATTGAAAAAAAAAACTGAAGAAGATACAAATAAATGGAAGCATATACCATGTTCATGGGTAGGAAGAATCAACATTGTTAAAATGGCCATACTCCCCAAAACAATCTATAGATTCAATGCAATCCCTATCAAAATACTAATGGTATTTTTCAGAGAGCTAGAACAAATAATCCTAAAATTTATATAGAGCCATAGTAAACCCCGAATAGCCATGGCAGTCTTGAGAAAGAAGAACAAAGTTGGAGATATCACACTACCTGATATTAAACTATACTACAAGTCTACAGTAATCAAAACAGCATGGTACTGGCATAAAAAGATGCATTGATCAATGGAACAGAATAGAGAACCCAGAAATAAATCCACACCTATATGCTCACTTAATATATGACAAAGGAGGTAAGAATATACAATGAGATAAAGACAGTCTCTTCAATAAATGGCGTTGGGAAAATTGGACAGATACATGCAAAAAAAAAAAAAAGCTGGACCATCTTCTTATACCATATACAATAGGCTCAAAATAAATCAAAGATTTAAATGTAAGACCTGAAACCATAAAACTTTTAGAAGAAAACATAGGCAGTAAACTCTCTTATATTACTAACAGGAATTTCTTTTCAGATATATCTCCTCAGGCAAGGGAAACAAAAGAAAAAATAAACAAAGGGGAATACATCAAACTAAAAAGTTTTTGTACAGCAAAGGAAACTATCAACAAAGAAAAAGACATCCGACTGTTTGGGAGAAGCTATTCGCTAATGATACATCTGATAAGGCGTTAATATTCAAAATTTATAAAGAACTTATACTACTCGACAACAAAAAAGCAAACAATCCAATTAAAAAATGGGCAGAAGACCTGAACAGATACTTCTCCAAAGAGGAAATACAGATGGCTAACAGACATATGAAAAGATGCTAATGGTCACTAATCATCAGAGAAATGCAAATTAAAACCACAATGAGATATCACTTTGCACATGTCAGAATGGCTGTCATCAACAAATCAAAAAACAGCAAGTGTTGGTGAGGATGTGGAGAAAAGGGAACCCTCATACATTGTTGGTGGGATTGCAAATTGGTACAGCTGCTATGGAAAACAGGATGGAGGGTCCTCAAAAAATTAAAAATAGATCTATCTTTTGACCCAGCAATTGCACTTGTATTTATCCAAAGAAAACCAAAACAATAATTCGTAGAGATCTATGCACCTCTATGTTCATGGCAGCACAATTTACAATAGCCAAGATATGCAAGTAACCTAAATGCCCATCAACAGACAATTGGCTAAAAAAATTATGGCTCATATATACAATGGAATATTACTCAGCCATTAACAAAATGAAATCTTACCATTTGGAACGACATAGAGGCTATTATGCTGAGTGAAATGTCAGACAGAGAAAGATAAACACTATATGATTTCACTTATACGTGGAATCTAAGGAACAAAAAGAACAAACTAATCAGAAACAGGCTCACAAATATAGAGGACAATCTGGTGATGGCCAGAGGGGAGAGGGGTTGGCGGCTGGGAGAAAGGGGTGAAGGGTTAAAGAAGTACAAATTAGTAGTACATAGATGCTTACCAGGATGGGGAGCACGGCATAGGTAATGCAGTTAGCATTAATGTAATGGCTAGGTGGAGAGCCAGAGGATAAAAAGAGCAATTAGGGGGATCGTTTTATAAACTATATAAAAGTCTAACCAATGTACTTTATACTTGTAACGAATAATAACATAAAATTTATAAAAAAGAAAGTTATAAAAGCTCTGAAACTGAGAGACTACAAAGGGAACATAACAATGTGGAACAAATTACAAAGACATCTTTAAGGTCAAACTTACTCAGATCACTTCTGGAATACCTTACACACTGAATATAAATATAACACAGATTCCAAGAATAAAAAATAAAAGGCATATCTATGGATAGCAGATACACACATATATCATTTCGTCTTTATACATCCATGAATGAACACCTAGGTTGCTTTCATATCTGGGCTATTGTAAATAATGATGTAATAAACATCGAGGTTCATATCGCTTTTCAAATTAGTGTTTTCATTTTCTTTGGATAAATACCCAGAAGTGGAATTGCTGGGTCATATGGTAGTTCTATTTTTAATTTTTTGAGAAACTTCCATACTGTTTTCCATAATGGTTGCAACAACTTACAATCCCACCAACAGTGCAACTTCTTTTCCCACATCCTAAAAGAAAGATCTTAGTTTTAAAAATTAACAAATAAGGACATGCAAGTAGAGTTAGGAAATTTCAAGTCAAAAATCAAAATGTTCTGGCTAATTGAGAAGATAAAAGCTTCTTTCAAAAACACAGTTATCTGTCATAGATAAAAGTACTGTATATATCCTGTCATCTAATCCATCCTCCTACTTGGCTAAAGTGAATAAAATCTTAGTAACTTTCTAAAAGACACTATGTAACAGGTATGCTATAGAATACCTTTGACACCGGGCATATACAACCATGATCAGGAGACATGCTAGAAGCTGTGATATTAACATCTTTCTCTCTTGCTTTTACTATCCACTAATAGTAATCACAGATGGGTCAATGGGTACCATCTGTGATTACTAAGAATCATACAAGCAAACACAGAAGATTTAAAACATTTTGTATATTCTCCTGTGTAAAGTTATCTGTATACTGCTACTTAATAAACTCTACTAGATTTCACCAAGCTGGAAGTAGCACCTTCTGAGGAAAACTGTGGAGAAATAAAAGTTGTATCAAAACATAAATGAAATATTGCTTGATCTTCAAGGTCAGCCACATGCAAGAGATATCAGAGTACTACAGACTGAATGTTTATGTCCCTCCAAAACTTATATGTTCCAATCTAATCACCAATGTGATGATATTTGGAGGTGGAGCCTTTGAGAGCTGATTAGGTCTTGAGGGCTGGAGCCCTCATGAATGAAATCAGTGCCCTTATAAAAGAGAAAGATTTGTTTCTCCATCTGTTGTGTGAGGACATGAGGAGATGGCCACAGGAAGTAGGCCCTCACTAGACCCTAAATCTGCCAGCACCTTAACCTTAGATTTCCCACCTTCCAGAACTATGAGAAATAAATGTTTGCTTTTTAAGCCACCTAGTTTATGAATTTTTCTGCTATAGCAGTCTGAATAGTCTATGACGGAGGGCATATTCTTCACAAATACATCCCAAATCAGGTTCTCATAAGTTTCCCATCCCAGCTTCTGACCAGGAGGCAGTCATCTTTTTCTAGGCTAGCTGAGTCCATATATTGTTATTGTTGTTTTGTACAAATGTTAAATTCCTAACCAAATACTCAAATATTTAAAATTTCTAAAGTCTTTATCTGCTACCTAAGCAAATAAAACTGGGTATGATATATCTGTACATTTCCAAGATAAAAGCACTTAAATATTCTAGACACGTCCTAGACAGACATACAGTGAAATGTCTAAACATATCAACTTGAAGAATCACCTTAGATTCAAAAGGGGCAGTGGCTGAGATCAGGGCTATTTTATTCCTTTCAAAAAATCGTAAGACTTTTTATTTTAATATATCAGGCACAGCAGTCTCAGCAGATATTGAATTAAAAGCTTAACAATACTGATTTTGAGACTTACACAAAGTAGTAATATCTTTCTAATTAGTTTAAGCTAGAACTCTGAAGGCACCAAAAACAAAATCAAATCTACCGAAACCATCAATCCATTACAAATGCCACTTTTCCTCAGCTAATTCCAGGTGAAGAAACATAATTCTAAAGAAAAAACTCAAAGCAGTAACATCGATCTATCATCATATCTGTCTATCTGAGAAATGTCAACACTTCCCAAATTCACAGATAATATTACAACCTTCAATGTCTTCTTTTTCTATTTCACTTTTCCATTCTGGAATTAAAAAATAAGGTAAACTATAGATCTGACACAAAGATTCCAATTTAGCCACCCGCCAATAGATCATAAAGCCATCTGAAGTTTTAGACTACACAGCAGCCACAGGTAGCTCCAGATGATCTGAAAGACTAAAGATACTTGCTACATGTGCTCTGCTATGCTTCCTAGCAAGAACTCCAATAACCTAAAACTGAAAGAGGGAAAAACAGCTTGCGATTGGTACTTTCCAGAACAAAGGAAGAAAACAGTTCTAAGAGAATAAGACCCTCCAGCTGAAGCACATCTCCCATGTTGGCTGGTTGCTGGTTAATTGTGGTTTTCTTTAATACAATGCTGATGAGTCACTTTGAAGGGACTTATAATACAAATAAACGTTGGGAAGGAAGTTTAAATAGAACTTATCAAACACCAAACAACAATATTTTGAAAGTAAAATTCATACAGTGGTCATTTAAAGAGAAAACATTTTATAACATAAAACAAGCATAAATACCACTGTATAATTAAAATTTCCACTAGTAACATTTGCTTTATAGCAGTTTCTTAATATTAATCCCATATTTTCCACATAATACTTGGAAGCCGTTCACAGCCTTAAGCGGTATTAGACTCAGTATTTCACTAACTGACCTAATGCTATGGCCCAGGAAAAAGTAATAATTGCACTGAGAGGTCGATTTATTCCAGAGAAAGGCTTATATGAAACACACCATAATTCAAAGGACTGAGAAATTATCATAAAGAATTTCCCAGCATAACTGGTAAAATAGATGGGGTAAATCATGCTTTCAAGTTTGACAGTATCAATAGAACTTTGCTTAGTTCCTTCTTTGTTGGCATCCCCTTTATTAATAAACTACTTATTAACTGTTTATGTTTATTATGCTGCTGAATAAACTACTTTACCTTACTAATATCCAAATAGAGAGCCCAAATGCCCCTACAAAGCATTATTTGGGCCAGGGCCTGGGTTATTAAAGGGGTTCCTTAAAAAAATACCCACCCACTTCTTGCAATTTCTGTGCTTACCCAATTTCCCAGTTTTCCTTTTCTCCTTGGGGTGTATGTGTGTGTATAAAATCCCACTCTATATTCTACCTGCCTTGCCCTAACCTCAAGAATGATACTGACCTTCTAATATATAGGGAAGAGGCAAGAAGACTCCACAAATTGACTAAATATTAAACCAAGTTGTATTCAGAGCCTGCAATGTGCTGTCACACCACAGGGAACCCACAGAACAAAGAGAGATTGCAGCTGAGATTATTAACAAACTATTTACCTGCACCTTTAATGCTACAAACCCATACTGTGAAAGGAAAACAGGAAAACAAAGTCTTTAAAGCTGTACCCAAGACAAAATAAACCCAACCAACCATTCATTCCCTACTGCCAGATCAGACCACGGGGAACCTACAGAACAAAGGCCGAGATTACTAACATGTCTTTAACGCTGCATACCCATATCTGAAAACGAAAAAAGATTTAAACCAAATTCCTCACTCAGAGTCTCTCTCTCTGGCTTTCAGAGAAGACCATGTCTCTGTCCGTGGAGCATTATTTCTTCTCTAATAAACTTTCCTTTTGTCTTACACTTGAATTCTTTCTTGCATGGAGTCAAGGCCTCTCTTTTTCTCTCAGTGGGCTTAGGGCTTGAGTCCCTACTCAGGGAGATTTGCTTCGTCCTGCATCACTTCCACTCTCAAGACTAGGCTAATTGTGGAGAATTAGAATGACACTTATGATCAGTCACTTTTAAGAAAGCACTTGCTATACTGGAAAAAAAGGACACATTATTTGAAGAATGAAAATCTATTTAAATCCTTACTTCATACTGAAAAACAAAATAAATTTCAGATGAATCAAAGAGTTAAATGTAATAATCAAAACAAAGAGACAAATGTAGGTGAATTTCCACATGATTCCCAGGAAAAGGACTTCCTTAGCATCAAAACAATTACAGAAATAATAAAGGGAGGACTGGCAGATTTTGACTACAGTATAAGCTCTCCTAATCAACCTCCACTTCACAATTTCACACTGTCCCATTCCCCAACCCCAGTGTAGAAGCCTAAAGAAAGCCCACAGCATGCTGATTGCTCTGTGCTAACAGTCTACTATGTAGTACACCTACCCACGAACCCTACAAATTAAGTTGCCTCCTTACCATTATTTATGGTTATTCCTAAATTCGTTCCTTTTGCTAGTCGTGTACCTCTTACTGTAATTCTTAATTATAGGTTACATCAGTTGACTGGGAGTGCAAAAAGAGAGTAACTGGCTGGAAAGACCAGATAAAGGTGATGCTGAAATTAAATGTAGGTGACAAAACTGCAAAAGACTGGGAGGATATGTAAAATACCTGAAAGGATTCTTCATCGATTATAGCTCATTAAGGTATCACTCCACTTTAAAGAAACCAAAGCTAGAAATCATTGATGATGCATTTTGGATGAGATGTAAAAAAGACATATACAGCAGATTTCTTATCAATTAACACTCATATTCAAAGAAAAGGCAGCCAGTATAAAAGGATTAGCTACTTACTATGTAATCTGAAGATTTAATGTTGAAGATACATAGGTAACCTTTTAAAAGATACCCTTTCCTGTTAAACGGATCTGTATGATTTTCAGTTTCCATATATCCACTCATCAGGAAAATCAAAAAGTGAACTTAAAAATATTTGAAAGACAATAATAGGTTAATATGTTTCATATATAAAGTTTACATAATTACATAAATTAGCAAGAAAAAGCCTAGGCAATAATATGAAAATGGGAAAAAAAAACCTCATGTATAGAAGGATACAAAAAAATTTAAACATGAAGGAAATTAATACATTCACTGGCTATCAAAAAGACACAAATAGTTCAACGAGATAATTTTTTGCCTATCAGGTCAATGAAACTTAAGCAATTAGCGTGTTCAATGTTGCCAAATGCACAGTGCAACAGATAGGGATACCATTTGCTACTGAAAGAAGACATTTTGGTAGAACCTTTCTAGAGATCTATTGGGCAACTTATGTCAAGAGGCTTAAAAGTGTTTCTATCCTTTGACCAGGCAATTCTATTTCCGGAAAACCATTCTTAGAAAATAATCTGAAATCTGGATAAAGCTTTGGCAGTAAGACACTCTTCAAAGTGTTATTTATATTAAAATTTGGGGAAAAGTCTTTATTCAACATAAATTATTGTGTCAGGCACTGAAGATGAAGTAATAAACAAAATAGTCCCAACCCACTTTGAATTTAAGAGCCTGTTGAAAAGAGAGATAAATTGAACACGTAATCATCTGAAGTCCAACAACAGGGGAATTATCAAGTAACTTATGAGACATCCAAATGATGAGATGACACACAGTCATCAAAAATTACTTATAATCAATTATCAAGGACATTAGGAAACATTTAAACTAAATGAAAAGCTAGCAAACTACAAAAGGGTATAAAAATACATCGAAAATCTAAGGAGGGGGCAGGACTTCTGATTGCAGAGTGAGGACCTCAGCTACTAGGATCCTAGGTAAGACAAGCAGGATCTGTGACATTTCAACTTGGGGTTGCTTCCATTCCCCAATCCCGACAAATCTGTAGCTTTGTAGCTCCGGAGAGACTACAATTAAAGGGAGCTGACCCGACTTGGAGCTCCAAGGGAAAGCCCCATGCCTGTAGCACTGGTGAAAACAATGGGGATCATTAGCAAACAATCAAACATCACAGCTGCCTAAACCTGCAATACTGGTTAGTGGCAAAGGACTTCAGCCAATCATATAAAAGGAACATATGGGGAATGAGACAGCCATAGGGGGGCTTAAAGGTCTGACACATTTTTGGAGTTCTGGAAGGCTGGACACGTATGAGGCCCTGCATTAGATCACTGTGGATAAGAAATGAACAAGGATCAAGGAAAAGGAGAGCTTCCCAACTTATCTACCAGAAGGATTTCAGGGTTTGATTTGAAATCCCTGTACAAGCAGAATAAAATAAAATAAAAGCCAAGGCAGACTTGTAAACTGTAAACTGCTTGAACTCTGAATATGTGGGTTGGAGCACACAAAGTTCATTCATTTAATAATCCTACTATGTTCTGGATATTATGCGAATGCTGGAGATAAAAAGCCCTGGTTCCTGCCTTTAAGAAGCTCATATTCTAAAGGTGGAAGCAGATGTCCAAGAAGTAATGGAAAACCCAGGAAAAAGAGAGGGTTTCAAGGGAGGGAGGGGCTTTTGATTAAACATAGCTGACTGAACACAAGCATTTATCTACCTCCTAGAAGCCATGAGAGTGAGGAATTACAAAAGATATAAGCCAACAAGATCAAGAAAGTGGGAGAGACTCTGACAACAAAGGAGAGACGTTCATAAATTTTAAATTAAAAAGCATTTAGAAAAGAGATAGGTAACATGGTTGTATATTTCTTCATTCTGCCAAGTACTTGTAAGTGGAGAATCTAAATGAAAGCAAGTAAGCCAGTTCATTCTGAGAGCCAGGGCCCTAGATAAACAGAAGGTAAAGGTTCAAGAATTCTTGTATCCAGAGACATTTGAAGGAAATGGGAATTTTTTAAAAAGGGAAAAATCCTTTAAAATAGTGGTCCCCAACATCTTTGGCACCAGAACTGATGCTCCTATGATAATTTAATGCCTGATGATTTGAGGTGGAACTGAGGCAGCCAGCACTAGAGAGCAGCCCAGGGATTGGAAAACCTCTGCTTTAAAAGAGCATCAAGACTCACAGATTCTTTCTCTTCAACCATGAGATATGATAACTGCCTTTTCTCCACACAGTAGGAGACTTAAATTACTCTCTAAAGAGGTTGAACCAAACAGTCCCCAACTTAAGAACACTAGTCATGATAGAACAGAAATGAGTTGCCTTACTGAAAACAAGGCTAAGTAAAAGTCCTGTGACCAATAGCGAAAGATACAGCCCTTTCCAGGAGAGGCTTCTGAATACTAGATGAGAGTTTATTACCCCCAAATCCCCTCCCACAAGAGATTCCAGGAGTCCTATGTAGAAAAACAAACTGCCTTAAGAAAAAAGAACTGACAGGGAGATTCCTCATAATTACCCAGGTTCCCCGGTCCCCCAATCACACCACACTAAAGCCCCAGTCAATAAGCCCCACTCATGAATACTGAGTTTTCAATCAACTTTTCCTTAATAGAAACAACATGCTAAGATGCTTGAATTCCTCTAATAGGAAGACAGGTGCCAAGAATAAGAGAAAACAGACAATACAAGGAGAAGAAAATGTCAAGTAATTATAATTCCACTTTCTTCTCTTCTTTGAGGATATTATATAAAGCATCCAAGAAACAGAATCAATTGGGGGTAGGGGAATAGCTGTTAGAAATGAAATACAGAATTGGAAAATAAGTTGAAGGGACCTCCCAGAAAGTAAAACAAGATGAGAAAACATGGAAATTATGAGAGAAAACATAAAACTTGAGGGTAAAAATACAAGTAATATGAGTTAAAACAAACAAACAAACAAACAAACAAACAAACAAACAAACAAACCAAGAAATAGAAAGGAAGAAATTATCAAAGAATATAATTTTCCAGAACTGAAAAATAATGAATCTTCAAATTGAAAGGCCCACTGAGTACCCAATAGTGGGAAAAAAAGGATCCACACTAAAGTATATTATCATGAAAGGTGAGAACCCCAGGGATAAAGAAAAAGTCTAAAAAGCTGACAAAGTGAAAAATGAAAATAAACAAGTCACAAAAGATTAGTAACTTTAGAGAGAACAATGTAGTAGTGCCTTTGAAACTCTGAGAGCAATTTCCAACCTAGAAATCTATATTCTATTATTTATATAAACTATATTATATCTACGTAAACTATCAACCAAGCCAAAGGGTATAATAAAGACATTTCCTACATGGTGTATTCATAGTTTCCTACTGCTGCTGTAAAAAAATTACCACAAACAAGTGGCTTAAGAGAACATATATTTTTTTCTCTTAGTTTTAGAGGTCAGAAGTCTAAAATCAAGGTGTTGGCTGTGTTCTTTCTAGAGGCACCAGGAAAGAATGTTTCCTTGCCTTTTCCAGCTTCTAGAGGTCACCTGCGTTACTTGACTCATATACCCTTTCTCCAACTTTAAAGTGTATCATTCCAACCTCGGACTTGATCATGTCTCCTTTTACTGACTCTGATCCTCCTGCCTTCCTCTTGTAAGGACCCTTGTGATTACACTGAACTTACCTGGATAATCCAGGATAATCTCCCACCACAAAATCCTTAATTTAATGACATCTGCAAAGACCCTTTTATCATGTAAGGTAATATATTCACAGGTTCTGGGAAATAGGATGTGGACATCTTATTCAGCATACTACAGCCTCAAAATTCACTTCCTATTCAACCTTTCTCCAGAAGCTACTGAAAGGATATGCTTTACTAAAACCAGAGAGTAGACTGATGTTAGCATAAGATTAGAACAAGATGACCTCCAAATCAGACAATCCATGAAAAAGCTTCAGAATTCAATCAGGTATCTTTTTTTTAGCATCGAGAGTTTTGTGGATAGAAAAATATGAAAACATGGCACTATTTTATCAAATTCAAAAAGCCTAAGCAGAAAAGTATATTAAGAGAAAGTTCTGTCAAGTATTACAGCAGTGAGGATGGAGATTGCAGACCTTTCAGAGTAGAAAGCAGGAGGTAATGTATAAACTGAATCGAAGGGCCTGGAAGAGAAGACCACTTCTTCTTCTTAGAGCCACCTATAAATAGGGCTCAATGTATCATGGTGTCACACACAAGAATTCGTTATGAAACCTTAACCAGGTGAGACAGCAGCCCCCAAGACTGTTTGACATAACTGTTTCCTTAACCCATTTCCCGCTTGCCAGAATACTCGGCAGTGACACTTGCAGCTGCAGCATTCACCCTGAGATAACTTGTGGATTATAGTACGAAACTTACGCCCAAAGTTTGCCACGAAATATCTCGCTTTTATTATTTTTGCATAGCTCTATTATAGCGATAGTCTTTGGAAACAAATGACATCATTCTATTTATAGGATTCTGTTTTTAGTAGTGGTATTTCCATTTACAAAATATAGTAAAATTCTCGATCACTGAAAATGTCAAATCCTAGAAAACATAGCATTCCTACACATGATGTTAACATTGTTCTTGAACAGTTGTTAGCTAAAGATTCATTTGATGAACTGATTTATGTATACATTTCAGTTACATAAGGATTAGAGACAAGTTCTGTTTAGAAATAACTCCAAGAACAGTTTTTATATTTCATTTTCACATTGAAAAACAGTCAGATTTGCTTCAGCCTCAAAAAGCGTGTTTATGTAAAATTAAATTAACACTGACAATGAGTTGCACTTTTTTTTCTAATTGGGAAATGGGTTAATGGATAAATATCTCTTAACTTGGGGAACATTTAGAAATTAACTACAGAAATGGAAACACAGAAAAAAGTCTGCTAAACATGGAAGGGTACAATATCTTCACAAAGGAAAAGATATTTGAGCTGTGTTTTCAGGTAAGTGGGGCACATGTACACACTAGTATTGAGGAGGACAGAGGGAAACAATATAACACAGAAGTGAAGTACCTTTGGAGTAATACGACCTAGGTTAGAAACTTGGCTTTGCACTCACTAGCTATGCAAACCTCTTAAACTCAGTAAAGCCTCTATTAATTCATTTGTAAAATTTGTGAACAATAGCACCTACCTCATGGGTTTGAGAATTAAATAAGAATAATTGTGGGGTCACCCAGTGGAATAGCCAGAAGGCAACAAAGATTAAAATCATCCAAAAGTAACTTTTCTCCAAAGTATAATCACATAATCTCTCCTGTTGTCTCTGCAGTTTTTAGACTGCGGTTTTTCCTTTTTTTAGTCCCAGACTGAGAAACTCTAGGGACAATGGTAACCTAGTTAATCTAGGTTACCATTGTCTAATAGAACTTTCTGTGGTGATGGGAATGTTCTAAGTCTGTACTACACATTTTGTAGCCATTAGCCACATGCAGCTATTGAGCACTTGAAATGTGGCTGATGCAACTAAGGAACCGCATTTTAAAAAATAACATCTTCACTGAGCTTTAATTCACATACCATAAAGTTCACTCTTTTAAAGTATACGATTCAATGTTTTTTTGTTTTTTTTTAGTATAGACAAAAATACGTGTCTCCATCAATAAGCTCCACCTAATTCCAGAACACTTTAATAATCTCAAAGAAACGCCATATCCATTAGCGGTCATTCCCCATCCTCTCTTTCCCCCAGCCCCTGGGAACCATTAATCTGGTTTTTGTCTCAATAGATTTGCCTATTCTGGACATTTCATATAAATGAAATCATACAATATGTGTTCTTTTGTGTCTGGCTTCTTTCACTTAGCATAATGCTTTTGAGGTTCATCTTTTTGGTAAGAATCATGTATCAGTACCTCATTACTTTTATGGCTCGATACTATTCCATTGTATATGACTACCACATTTTGTTTATCCATGCATCAATCAGTAGACATTTGGATTGTTTCTACCTTTTGGCTATTGTGAATAAAGCTTCTATGAACATCGATGTACAAGTTTTTGTGTGAACATATGTCTTCGATTCTCTTAGGTATATGTCTACGAGTAGAATTGCTGGGTTGTATAAAAACTGTAACTTTTTAAGGAACCACAGGAGTGTTTTCTACAGTGGCTGCATGTTTTAAATTCCCACCAGCAATGTATGAGAGAATCACTTTCTCCACATCCTCACTAACATTTGTTATTGTCTTTCTTTTTGATTACAGCCATCCTAGTGCATATGAAGTAGTATCTCATTATGGTTTTGATTTGTACTTTCCTAATGACTAATGATGTTGAGCACTTTTTCATGTTTATTGGCCATCTGTAAATCTTCTTTGAAAAAAATCTCTATTCAACGAACTTTAAATTTTATTTTTAATTTTAAATAGTCACATCTGGCTAGTAGCTACAGTGTTAGGCAGATGGCTGGATTCAGCATCTGATCTCCTTACCTTTGCTCGAGGTCTGGTGGGAATGGCTAGGCGACTGAAGGTCAAGCCCAGCTTCATAACTCATCCCAGATGCCCCAGATGGAACTAGGAGTAAGGGAGCAAGGAGAAAGAAAGGAAAATTGGTGCAACACCTGGAAGAAGAAGGTAAGTGGCACAGAGCCTGGCACTTAGGAAGCTCTCAAAACTTACTGTTGATGAAAGCAACTCATGTTTATTGAGCATTTGCAAGGTGCCAGGGACTGTGCTTTTTATATACTATCTCATTTAATCCTTATAACAATCCAACCAGGTAGACTGTACTGTCTCCATTTTACAAATGAGGAAGCAGTTTTACATCAGGTAAGCAAGTATTAGTAATTCTATTCACTATAAAATTCTCCATTCCATATCACCTTAGAAACTTCGTCTAGTTTAATTATAGCAATGATCTTATAGATCTCAACTAGGAAAGCTAAGTGTTATTCAGGATTCCTCCATTATGTTCACCATATACTGTATCATTCTGTATCTACTAACCTATCTCAAAGGGACATTATGAGCATTAGATGGTATTTGATGTAGCGAAATATTAGCACTAAATGAAAATATAAACTCCTGACTTTGTGCATTATGGGCCAGATTTTATCATTTCTAACGTGTTCAGATATTCTCCCCTTCTTTGAACTGGTTCAACAACTATATAATGAACACTGCCTATGTGCCAGATGCTGTCCTAGATGTAGAGATACAGTAATGATTATGACAGCCATGAATCTTGACCTAATGAAGCTTAAAATAAATATTCAAAAACTATAAGGTTTTAAAAGTACACAAGCTCCAGTAAGTGTGTGTCACATGGAGGCCTTGTTGCAGTGTCTATTTCATAAGGAACCTATCCCTGCAGCATAAGTACCCTCAAATGATACTCTCTGCCCACTAAGAAATTCTGAGTCTGGACATTATAGCCTTTAAAATGGCTCAAAATCTACACATTTGGCAGAACTCATCTACAGCAGTTTCTTCTAGGGAAGTAGCACCAGCTCCCAAGCACGGCCTGCTGCCAAGGAATGAAGAGAATTATTAAAGCTTACCTCCAGCACTGTGGGGCTGTCCCAGACTCTTATAAACACAAGGGGAGGACAGCACAGCAAGTATGGCATGATTTCACAAGCTTTCATTAACACCCACCCCTGACCCCTATTTCAGGTAGATAAAACAGAAATGATGAGGTTGTTCAGATGATTCATGTGGGTGGCTATTGTGTTGACTGGGACAATAAAGGCTGCAGAACACTGCTCTCTTTTAAAGAGTTCACATTTTATTCATCGTTATAAATAACAATTTAATTTTAACAACACTGCATTTCCAAACTATATTGTACAAAACAGTAACGTTCAAATTCTCCTCTAGATGGGTTGCTTTTGGCAACAGACCTAAGTAGCCATACTCTGAGCAGTGGCCTTTGCTTGACCCTCTCTCATTGTACCTCACCTCTGCAATGAGTAAGCAGGGTAAAAGGTATACATTAAGTTGATTGGGAAAGCCTAAATGAAAGGTCTAACTCAATCATTTCTAGTTTCAAGCTCACAATTTCCTGTTTCTTACCCAGCATCCCCTACCAAAGTATTCAACCTGAAGTTACTGAGTGAAATCATGGACCAAACAAACTCACTGGTAATATAACAGTATCATTTGGTCAAGTCACGTCTCTTAACTGAAAATATCAGTCATGTACAACCATGGAATCACAGCTGCAAAAACAATACTTTTGCCTGATCTTGCTACTAGAATTAATGGAGACTGTAAGAAAGCCTCTCCCCACACCAAATGCTATTATACTTCCTTTAGTGGTGTGGATAGAGGGAAAGATTCCAAGTGCATCAATAAGAATGTCAAGTCAGTTATTGTATTTTATATGACACTGACCACCAATTACCTTGACTGAAAGCAAGTATAAAAGAATATCAAGAGTGCATTATGATATTCCAACTAAGGATAGAAAAAGCCATCCTTGATCATGGGAAGACTACTGAAAACTCGTCTGGTAAATTTTCTAAGATTACTTACAATATCCATTATCTATTTGCTCATAAACAGTCCTATGAAGACAAGTGACTACGGCACTACAGGCCAAGGATAAAAAATTTCCAGATGGTATGGCACTATTTTAGTGGCTTAGAGTATACCAAATGGTTTCCACAAATGTCTAAGCTTAGCAGTCCCAAGGTGGGCCTTCTCTTGAGGAAGTAAAAAGGCAGTAAGAATTGGGAGAAATGAAGACAATAATAGATAATTAAGTTATGTTACTCTAGCGTACAGAAAAACCAAGACATACCAGTGCAGAATCAGCGAGGAAATGTCACGGAATTGTTAAATAGGCTATCATTATTACCAAACATAGGAGGTAAGGGCACAGCAGTATGATTTTTATTCAGAAGTCTCTAGTCACTGAGTAATAGTTTGATCAGAGAGAGGAATGGGTTTGTAGAAATAAGAGGGTCAAATGTAAAGGCAAAAATAGGTGTTTACCTATTGATTTCAGATGTTTGCAGTTCAGTATTATGGGCATGAAAACAGTACCAAGGCTTCGACTCAAGCATGAATCAGAAACTTTTTTAAAAAATTGAAACAGCAAACTTTTTGTTTAAGGGGCCAGAAAAATAAATATTATAGGCTTTGTGGGCCATATGGTCTCTGTGGCAACTATTAAACTCTGCCCTTGTAGTGTGGAAGCAGCCATAGACAACATTTAAATGAATGAGAGTGGCTGTAGTCCCAAAAAAACTTTATTTACAAAAACAGACAGTGGGCCAATTTGGCTCATGGGCCATAGTTTACTAAACTCTGATCTATTGTTCTAAATTAGTGGTTCTCTAACTTTAATGTGCCTCGAAATCCCTTGGAGGGCTGTTAAAATAGAGATTGCTGGGCCCCACCCTCTGAACTTCTGATCTGTAGGGCTGGGGTGTGGCCCTGAGAATCTGTATTTCTAACAAGTTTCCAGGTGAGGCTGCTGCTGCTGGTCAGGATGAGGTCCACACTTTGAGAGTCAGTGCTCTAGACCTTACAGTTAAACAGGAAGGTCAACTTTTTAAGTAGCTGCCAAAGTTCACATCTGATTGGCTACAAAAATTTGTCACTTGTAGTAAGTTCCAAATTTCAAAGCTCAAATAAGATTAAATAATTTAAAGAGAAGCAAGGGGAAACATTGTAGTTGGGATTTTTTCTTTGCTTTGACTTCAGTGTAAACATTGTCCCATCAGTAAAATACACGTAATTCATCCGTGAATTTCTTTATTCAACATTTTCACCTAACATGCTCTAAATCCTATAAAGAGTTGAGAAGTATTAAGCTCTAGAAATCAAACAAGAAAATAAAATCAGTTTTAAAGTTGCAAAATCAAAGAAAATTCAAAACTCATATCTAATTAGAAGTGTCTCATTTTGATAAAATCAAAATAATATAAAGTAGTTTAAGACTTTTGAAGAATTGTGTCATTTTCTGTTCATAAGAATCTCATGAGGTAGATAATATAGCTTTACTATCCTTTTATTTTTAATAAGATGAAGAAACTGAGAAAAACAAATTAAGTCGTTATCTGTCACAATTAAAAATTTTTCCTTAAAATACTTTTTTTCCTAGTAAGGTTTAAACTGTATTTATCAAATCCACCTTATACATATCTCTTAATGACTATGTCTATGAATGTGTCTTCATGGGAAAAAAATATTCTAAGATCTTCAAGTCCATATTCACATTCATGGGCCTAATTCTCAAGCCACATAGGCAAGTCAAACCAAGAAGGCTGAACTTTAATCAGATGGCAATTTAAAACACACTCACTCTTTAGTGTAAATGGGTCATAGATTATGGAACCACAGGGATTCCTTCCAGCAGCACAATAGAAACACTCAACGATGGAAGAAATACTACTAATGGAGATAATCCCAAAAGCAGAGCAGCAAGCCTAGAATATTCCTCTCCAGATTCCCAGGCTCTTTCTGCAATGATATTTAAAGTATATTCATTTGAATAGATATTTACACGAATCATGTTCACATCCATTATAAGATAGAAATGTTTGAAACAAAGAAGCGTAACTTCAATACAGTATAAGTTTATTCCATTCTTATTAGTATGCTTTTAAAAGTATTATATATGTTGATTATAATGTGAGATTAATCTAAACTGTGATCTGAATACTCTAGTAACAATTTTTAAAAATTTATATGAAAGTCCTCAGTGAAAACACTTTCTTGTTTGTTTTGCAAGTATCTAATTATTTTACGAGTGACTAAATCAAAGAAAAAATTATATATTAAAGAGATAATTTCAAGTTCAATGTCATATACTACTATTGGTACAAAAACCCAGTTAAGATGATCTATTAAGCCTAAGAAAACCAGTAAAGATTCATAAAGGCTGACCATTCTGCTTTGGAACTAATGGCCCAGATGGAATTCAGCAAAAACTTCTAACCTAAATAATGCAATATAAATAATACTATCCAAGGATTGTCTTAAGATAAGATGCCTTTTAAATATATGGTAGCTGAAGGAAACTGGACTCTGGGTGATAATCACACAATAGAATATATAGATGTCAAATTATAATGTACACTCGAAAATTATACAATTGTATTAACCACTATTACCTCAATAAACTTAAAAAAAACTGCAAAAAAATAAATAAAGTGATTACTGATAGGTAAAAAAAAAAGATGCCTTTTACTGTACTCTGAAGTCAATCTAAGAAGTATTTTCATCGAAATAAATAATCTAAACAGATTCCAACATGATTACTCGTCCACACGAAAATATAATATGACCTAGTAAACGAAACGCTGTTCTGCAAATTTAGATAATTTAGATTCAGTGCCCAGTCATATCAGAGACTACAACTGTAGGATCATTCCATTTCATTTTGCTTGCAGTTAAGATGTGGATACTACCACCGTAATAAAATTTGGAGAAGTTATATAAAAGAACTCTAATATTCATAAACCCTGTATATGGCTGTTTCCTAAATATATATTCTGAGATTTTCCTTGTATCATTTCTGAAAGTTCACACTATGAACAATTAATTCATCTATTAAATGCCCAAATGCAAAGACAAAAGCTGTGATAAAAATTCCCTCTTTTGACACAATTATAATCCAGAACGGTCTTGCAAACGAATTATGAAATCTATAAGCTCAAAGAATACTATCTTTCCTATGTACATAAGAAGCAATGACAATTTTTTAAAAAGCTACAAAGCACTCTAAACAGTGTATGTCTACTACCACAAAATATATTGAATAAAATGGATATCAGATATAAAATAGAATTTGAAGAAGTTTCATTTACATATCACACACACACACACCTCTAATCCCAAACAATGACTCTACCAGGGGCTCTTGATGAAGTCACAAAATATACATATATGGCACATCAAAACTCTCCAATTAGGGATGGAGATTTAGCTAGTGATTTACCCCTAAATTTATTAAAGCCGATATTTTAAATAATTGTCCAATTCTGATCATTTTTAGCATGTTCTCAGCTCTATTTTCATTCATTCTATAGGCAATAAGCTAGAATGAAGGAAATAATTTTTTTCAGGAACTCAACATTTATATTGCCTCCAGTCAGACAATCTTAGAAGACTTTCAATGGGTTTCTTCCCTTTAACCTATGAACAAAAAGAGAATCCAAAAGTAGTTTTAAAAAAAGAAAGAAAAATGCTAAATGTATAGAATTTCTTCATTTAACAGTGAGAACAGTTCAGTGGATCAGTCTTAGTATCTTTACATTTTGCATAAAAACTTATTCACTGTGGGGCTACTCAGACCACTGAAAGAACATTCCAGCCTTGAGGATAAACAAGAATTGGAACTGGACAAATAGCTCCAGCTTCATTTTTAATCTATAACAGGATCAGCAAACTATAGTCCAAGGGCCAAATCAAGCCCACCACCTATTTTTGTAAAGTTATATTGGAACACAGCCACACTCATTTGTTCTCATTTGGTTGTCTTCATGCTACAATGGCAGAGTTGAATAGCTGTGACAGACACTATGTATCCCACAAAACCTAAAATATTTACTATCTGGCAGTTTACAGATAGTTTGCCAACACTTTGTTTACAATACCTAAAATTGTTGAAAACCACCTCAAATACGCCCATGAGATAAAGGGTTGATCAACAACTCATAAAATTTGTTTTAATTTATGTCTCATTTATGTGTTGAACAGAATCTATAGGCAAATTGTGATGGTACTTACCTGACCAGAAAGCATTCTAACCTTCACACATTGCTGGTGGAAATATAAAATGGTGCAGCCACTTTGGAAAACAGTCTGGCATTCCTCAAAAAGTTAAAGAGTTACTATTTGACAAAGCTGTTCTACTTCTAGGTATATATCCAAGAAAAAAACGTATGTCCACATTAAACCTTGCACATGAATGTCCATAACAGGCTTATTTATAATACCCAAATGGCTCATCAATTGATGAACAGATCAAGAATGTGGTATATCCACAAAATGGAATATATTGGGCCTTAAAAAATAATGAAATACTGATACATCTACAACATGGACAAATCTTGAAAGCATCATGCTTACAGAAAGAAACCAGTCACAAAAGACCACATATTTATTGTATGATTCCAATTATATGAAATGTCCAGAATAGGCACATCTGTAGAGACAGAAAGTAGATTAGTCATTATCCAAAGCTAGGGAAAGACTGGAGGTAAGAGCTAAAGTATACAGGGTTTCTTTTTGGGGTGATGAAAATGTTCACAAATTTATTGTGCTGATGTTTGCACAACTGTGGATATACTAAAAACCACTGAATTACTTACTTTGAATGGGTGAATTGTTTGGTATGTGAATTAAATTTCAATAAAGCTGTTACTCAAAAAATGCCCATTCTATTAATCCGCTTAAAGCATCCAAGATCAGAATACTATAGTCCTATATTTAGGAATACATCTTTTAAAAATACAGTCTCCTCTCATACTAAATGACAAGCAGTAAAACAGAACTGCAGAGCAGGCACTTAGGTGGGTCACATATACCCAGGTGTGTGCCCTCATGCTGCCACTTATTATCGCCACTTTGCTCCCTTTTCCTCAGTTTCCTCATCTGAAAAATGGGGAGTAGGTGACTGCCTCAAAGGGAAGGGTGTGGCCAAGGTTAAATTAGAAAGATATCAAAAATTTAACACCGTGTCCCTCATATAATAAGCACTCAAGCCATAGAATTTGAAAACCAAAAAGAAAAAAAGGAAAAGAATTCCTAAAGTTATCCCTGAAAACTTTAATTGTATACTTATTTGAATTTCTTATATATGTTACCTGTATCACTAAAACTAAAATAGGAACTATGAACCTAAAACTGTTCTAAAAATAAGGTTTATTCATGCATAGAAGAAAACATAGGAACTAAACTCAAGGACCTTGGACTGAAAGAGGATTTTATGAATTTGACCTCAAAGGCAAGGGAAGTAAAAGCAAAAATAAATGAATGGGACTATATCAAACTAAAAAAGCTTCTGCTCAGCAAAAAAAATCATCAACAAGGTAAAGAGACAACCATCCGAATGGAAAAATATGTTTGTAAGCAACACCTCCGATAAGGGCCTAATATCCAAAATATACAAGAACTCATACAAATCAACAACAACAACAACAACAACAACAACAATCCAATCAAGAAATAGGCAGTGGACATGAACAGACACTTCTCCCTAGGGGACATACAAATGGCCAACAAATATATGAAAAGATGCTCAACATCGCTAGCTATTAGGGAAATGCAAATCAAACCTACAATGAGCTATTGTCTCACACCTCTTAGAATAGCTGTTATCAACAGGACAAATAATAACAAATGCTAGAGAGGATGTGGAGAAAAAGGAACCCTTATACGCTGCTGGTGGGACTACAAATTGGTACAGCCACAGTGGAAAACAGTATGGGGGTTCCTCAAAAAAACTAAGAATTGATCTATCATATGATCCAGCAATCTCTCTACTGGGTAGACTTGAAAACCCATATCCAAAAAGATATTTGCACACCGATGTTCATAGCAGCATTATTCACAGTGGGCAGAACATGGAAGCAAACAAAGTACCCTACAATAGATGATTGGCTAAAGAAGCGGTGGTACATATATACAATGGAATATTACTCAGCCATAAGAAGAGATGAAATACTGCCATTTGCGACAACATGGATGGAACTCGAGATAATCACGCTAAGTGAAATAAGTCAGACAGAAAAAGTTGAAAATCACATGATATCACTTATATGTGGGATATAAACCTAAAAGCCACAAATGAGCAAGACAAACAAACAGAGACTCATGGACATGGACTATAGATTAGTGGTTACCAGAGGACTATAGAGTAGTGGTTACTAGTGGGGTGGTGAGGGGGGGGGTGGGGGGGGTGGGGAGGGATGTAGACAGGGGGTAAGGGGGTCAAATGAAGGGAGGTAGGGAGGAGGAGGTGGGTAAGGGGATCAAATATATGGTAGCTGAAGGAAACTGGACTTTGGGTGGTGAACACACAATAGAATATACAGATGTCAAATGAAAATTATATGACTGTATTAACCAATGTTACCTCAATAAACTTAATTAAAAAAATAAATAAAAAATAAATATAAGGTTTATTAATTAAAAAAAGAAAATAGGATAAACATTTTTTAAAACTTTCTTAAAATATTTTTATCTTCTCACCTGTATTCCTCTACTCCCTTCTCTAAACAAGGAAACAGGCCTGAAAAGATTACACAAGTTACCCTAGAAGAAGAGCAATCATTCAAGCCTCATATCCTTTGTAAAGATTTCCCTAACTTCCTTCTACTAGGTGGTCATAGTCTATGGACTAACTACTCACCTAACATACTCCTTTAAAAACTCTTGAGTACTTATTACGTGTCAGTTATTGAGTTATGCTGAGGTTACTAGGTGAACAAATCAGATGTGACCCTGGCCTTAACAAGACTTCAGGTCTAGTTAGATTAGATTTGAACTAATCTTCTCCCATTGACAGAGAGCTCCTTTAGGCTAGATAACTCAAGTATTTGGTGAATAATATTAAAGGCAATTAAGATAACAACTTTTTGACATTTTGCATAGATCACGTTATTCAATTCTCACAACATCCCTTCAAAATATATACTATCACTCTCATTTTACAGATAAAGAAACTGAGGCTCAGAGAGGTCAATTAACTTGCCCAGGGCCACACAGCTAGAAATGAATGCATAAATGAACAAATGACTAAATGTTAACACCACTAACAATTTTATGCATGGGGTAGAAAAGAATGTTCATTTCATCATAGCATTTATGTAATAGAGCCTGTGTTTAAGCACTGAGAAAGTGCACATTTGGAAATTGTTGAAACTTATCTACATAGCTGCCAAAAGTAATTTGAGTATCTGAGAGACATTCTAGAAATAAAATATACTTATGCTGCACTTCACAATCACTAATCCATGCAAATGGCTTGTAAAGTAGCTATCATTCCTTCTATAAATAAGGATAAAATGGCCATGCTATGCCCAAAGATTACCACGTCAGATCTAAGGGGACTGCCTTACAAGCTACAAAGCAATGCTGATCCATATGTTTTGGGGAAAGTAAACAGAAAGGCCAAAAATCTACGAAGTTTCCTAAAAACACGACTTAGATTCTATAAAATAGCAGTAGTATAATGGTAATCTGCACAGGATAGTGGGCTAGCGACCTCTGAAATTAAATTAATAACATTGAGTGTTTTAATAAAACATTAAAATCTCTATATGGTTAAATGGTAATATTTCCATCCTATCTTAAAAAGTACACCAAAATACTCTAAATTCAGGGTCAAAATTAAAAGCCTGAAATATGGACTCAACACAGTATATTTTGGATATTATTAAACTACACCAAAAAGGGGTGAGAGGCAATCATCATTCCACCTATAAATGATTTAAATATTCAAAATAATTCAAAAATTCAAAACAATGGTAACAAAGCAAAAAAAAAGTGTATTAAACGAAATAAAAAAGATTGAAAAAAAGAATGTGCAATGCCCCGTAATAGAACACAAGACACTGAAATGAAATAACATTTACTTAGATACCAAAAAATTGGCTTAGGTATAATAAAGTAATACATTCTTTTGGTGAATGGATGTGGACAACTAAAAAAAGCCAATGAACAAATTTAAGTTGGAGGGAGGGAACGAGGGAGGTGAAAGGGAAAGAGAGTACCACACTTATCCAAATGGGATGAAAAACCTTGAGACAAAGAAGAATTCTGTTCCCTACAGAAGAAAGATTTAAGAAAATAGCAATGGTTTGACAAATATCAAGAATTTAAAGTATCTAAATTTTTATTTGTCATTTTATTAAAAGTTTCCATTTAAATGAAAGTTATGCAACTAGCTCTGGAATCAAAAAGACCTAATCTTAGGAAAACCAAGTGGGTTTACCTAAAAGCCAGCCATCAGAATCTGCAAAACGCAATTATAGTGAAGAAATCATATATTCCTTTTTTTCACCCTAAATATATTGGTGTTAAGAAAGATTCACAAGGAGATGGTATATTACCAACATCCACAGAAACGAAGCCAGACCTTTGCTTTTCAGTCACACCATGAACTGAATATTAAAGATTATATTCATTTTGATCAATGCTTTAAATATTTCTCTGTTATAAACAAGCCTTTTCTTGGTCCTGTTGGCATTTTACATTATTGATGCCCCTCCCCCCCACCCTACTTTGAAACTTCTGTGATGCCCACCTATCCTGATTCTTCTAGCTCTGTAACACTCCAAACCACAATCCTCCAGCTCGGTCAACCTCCAAAAACTCATTTACTCATACTTTTACTTCCATACAGATGATTCCCAAATCTTCATTGTCTGGAATGACAAACTCCAGTCTGGCATTTCCAGCAACGTCTACTTAGAAATAGCTTGCACTCGATTCAAAGCCAAAGTACCAATCCATACCATGGGCAGCAAGCAGTTTAAGAGGAGACAGAGTTAGATACATAAATGGATATGGAAAGGCCATCAGGTAAACTATTTTTCAATTGAAAATGAGTATTTTATTATATAGCACACAAATATGATCCCATTCTGTTTTTTAAATAAAAATTTTCAGAATGATATACTGGAAAATGGTTACCTCTAAGAACGGTGCTATGGATGGCAAGAGAATGGAGAGAGACTTACTATTTATCTTTGTACTGTCTATATTTTTAAGTTATTTTATAACTTATTTCATAAAAAACTAGTTAATTGATAAAAAGAAAGTAATAGAAAAATAGTCAACTAGCTTTAGAAACAAAACCTTTCTGGTGTAGAAAGCCAAAGAGAGACTCTCCCTATATTGACTTGGGCTCTATGACCAATCATACCACAACACCATAATGGTCTGGGTAGCTCCAGGAGAAAAAGAATGGAAAGCAGGTCTTATAGTACCTTGAAACCTGTAGCATAAATCCAGAGCCATAGCTGATGGTTTTAGAATCTGCACTGTCAGTTGCAACTAAAAAAATAAAACCCAAAATGTGAGAGCTGCACACCCCATCAGCTTGTTGGCTGGGGTCAGGTACCTGCTCTCTAGCAGTAATTCAGTCACTTGATTATTTAGGTGTGCAGTGCTGGCAGACAGCTGAGACGCTCACAATTCAGCAGCTATGGCTCAGTACATGTTTTTCAGATTCAGAGGGAACAATTTCAGTGTTTTTATAACGAGATATAGGAATAACTACCCTGTGGAAACTATCCCACCTCACTCCCAACAAACATCTATTTCTGAAACCTCATTACTTCTGGTTTGGCAAATTAGAGGTAATTAACTATTCTCTCTGTTAGGTCAGGGGAATTGGAAGAAAAAACGTGGAGAGTAAAAGGGGTAGAGAAAGTTCCAAAACAAATTATATTTTGGATGGATGGCCAAGAGTCTATATTTCCATTGCTAAAGAATGCATAGATTTATTAGTTTGGTGACAAACACTATTATTTCACTAAAGAGAAAGATAAAAAGAAGAACAAAATCAATGAAACAATGACTAGTAGCATGGAACCTCTACTGAAGAGGTAAGAAATTTAACTAGAAAGTTAAATAATTAAAATTTGCAGAAAATACTCTGAAAATGAAGACATGTGCCTTTCCTGTAAGGAAACCCAATGCAGCATGAAATAAATGGAACTTTAGAACCTGTTGGAATTCCTTGAGATCGTGGGCAAGTTATTCACCCACCTCTGAATCTAAGTGTCTTCTGTAAAATGGATACAAGTAGAGGAAATAATACATGTAAAACACTTAACATGAGAAGGCATACATGTTAATTCCCCTTTTGAAGTAGGCATTGTTATAAAATGTTTTTTCTTTTAAACAATTTTATGTCGAAGTTACTTTAAACAGTGCCTATGCCAAATTTAAAATGTGAAAACGAGAGGGGAGGGGAAATGGTGTAGATGTCAGAGGCTTTGTTCATCCCTCCTGCAACCAAATCAAAATTGTGACAGAAACACAGAGCGAACAGCAAGCAAAGTCACCTGGGATCTAGATGAACAGAAGCCCTACAACTAGGGAGAGAAATAAAAAATCACCATGCAAACATAGAAGGGAGGAGGAGGCGAAGGCACAAAGCTGCCTGGTCCCTGGCTGACTGGGAGAGAGGCTGTGGCAGCAGCAGCCGGCAGCTGCAGATGCCTCTTAAACAGGCCGTGTCCGCAAGCGGACTTTCCCAGTGACGGACCTGCTTACTCTGAGCACCAGCGCCAGGTCGGCTGCTCGGGGGGTACCAGGGACTTACAGGGGGACACCGAGTTGTCAGAGCGAGGGCTGGAGGCAAGGCTTTCTCCCAGGCAGAAGTGCAGGCAGTATCCATTATTCCTGTCAACCCCTCCCACCTCCCAGTGTGCGGACTCAGCACCACCATAGCTGAAATGTCATCAAACTGGATAACAGAGGTCATTCCTCCCAGAGGATTCCCTGAAACTCTGCCTCCCCCAACTCATGGCCTCACCCAAGCCACATCCAGTTGTGTCCTCCAAGTCCGGTGCTGAGCCAACACAAGACTCACATTGGTGACAGCTGGCCTCTGTTTCTGGCGTTGCCTCTTGAGGCAACTCTAAGCACAGCATCTGTGGATTGCTTGCTGAATCTTAACAGGTGGCACCATAGGAGAACAGGCTGGGGCTAAATTTGGCCTGCAGCTGAACCCCTATCAGGACTGTGCCACTGGACACCTACCACACAAAGCCACGCTAATAAGACCAGGAGACTTAGGAGCTTTGCTTAGTACATGGAAACAGACATGAGAAGGCAGCCAAAATGGGAAGACAAAGAAGCAGAAATCATATGAGAGAAGAGAGATCCAGGAATAATGGAGTCAAAGCAATCTAACAGATGCAGAGTTCAAAACACTGGCTATAAAGAAGCTCAATGAACTTAGGAGAAGTGTAGATGAATTCAGTGAGAACTTTAACAAAGAGATTTAAAAAACATAAAATAAGAATGGAAATTATAAAAGAAAACCCAGTCAGAAACAAAGAACACATTATTTGAGATGAAGAGTATATATTAGAGGGAATAAACTGAGTGAATAAAGAAAAGGATTAAACCACCAATATAGAGGATGGGGAAGCCAAGGACACTCAATCAGAATGGCAAGAAAAAAGAAGCCAAGACTATAATAACTTAAGGAGCCTATGGGACAAAATTAAATGGAAAAATATCCATGTCATAATGATACTTGAAGGAAAACAGGAAGTTGAAGAGCTTTTTGAAGAAATAATGATGAAAAACTTCCCTAACCTGGTGAAGAAAATAGACATACGACTCCAGGAAGCTCAGAGAGTCTCCAAAAAATAAATGAACCTAAAGAGACCCACACCAAGACACTTTATAATTAAAATGCCAAAGTTTAAATACAAAGAGAGAATCTTAAAAGCAGCAAGAGAAAAAGCAGTTAGTTACCTACAAGGGAGTACCCATAAGACTGGCAGCTGATTTTTCAAAAGAAACCTTGCAGGACAGAAGGGATTGGCAGTAAATGTTCAAAGTGATGAAAACCCAGGATCTACAAGCAGGAATACTTTATCTAGTAAAGCTATCATTCACAGTCAAAGGACAGATAAAGAGCTTCCCAGAAAAAAAATAAGCTAAAGGAATTCATCACCACCAAGCCAGTGTTACAGGAAATATTGGAGGGACTTCTTTAAGAAGAGAAAAAATATGTATCAAAACTATTAAGAACTACATATCTATCAACAAGTACCTCAAATGGAAAAGAATTAAGTGCTCCGACCATAAGATAGAGTGGCTGAATGGATAAGAAAACAAGACCCCTACATATGCTGCCTACAAGAGATTCAGTGCAGATTTAAAAACACACACAGACTAAATGGAAGAGGATGGAATAAGATATGGCCTTGATGGACATAGAGGGTATTGTGCTGAATAAGTCAGATAGAGAAAGACGAATACCACACGATTTCATGTACATGTGGAATCTAAAGAGCAAAATAAACAAGAACAAAAAAATGGAAACAAACTCATAGATACAGTGAATATTTTGAGGGCTACTAGATAGGAGAGGCATTGGAGAGATGGCAAAAAAGGGCAAAGGGATTAAGAAGTACAAATAGTTACAAAATAGACATGGAAATATAAAGTGTAGCATAAGGAATAATGTTGTAATAAATATGTAAGTGTAGCATAAGGAATACTGTAATAAATAAAAAATGTGTATCTGATTTAGTGGGGCGATAACTTTGTGAGTTATATAGATGTCTAATCACTATGCTGTACAACTGAAACTAATATATTATTGCATGCCAATTATAATTGAAAAAACTCATTGAATTGTATAATGCAAATACGAACGACAAATTGTCTATTATATTTCAATAAATCCAGAAAAAAGTAAGTAAATAAAATGTGAAAACATTTACAAAAATGCAGTAATTCAAAAACGACCTCAAAAAGTAAGGTATACTTGCTTTTTTAATTTATTGAGCAGACCTACAACTGAAGATGGTAAAAGAATTTTCAGTTTAAAGAAATATCCACAAACACAATTTAAGGAACATTAGAGATATAGTTTGTAGGTGAAATTGTTGCAGATACAAGGGGAAAAGGGAGGGGAGTGAACAGTATATGTCAGGAACATAGAAGCATGTCACATTCATAGACAGTAAGAGAGGCACAAGTATTTATAAAGACAACGTGCAAACCACATTTCCAGAAACTCCAAGTCCTAAGGCAGTCTTTCAAAGGGGAGATGAAGAGACTCAGAGAGGTTTTACAAATGCAGAAAAGAAAAGCAACTGAGTAGTTCAGTTCCCTCTAAAATGGTCCCGGAATCAAACTCCATCATCAGGAATCAACACTGCTTACCTATTCCTAATAACACCTGCCATGTGTAGGAATCCACCCCTCATGTTTAACAGGTATTTCCTCAGTGGAACTTCAGTTTAACTATCACGGCTTGGATCCTTCTGGGCTGCCAGCAGGTTAGCTGGTGGTTGTGTCTTTTACCTTGTTACATGATTGTCACTCAATCAAGCGCTTCGTTATGGAATAGCTACTCATTTCTGGACAATTCTTGTTTCCTTTAGGGTCACACTTGACTTTTTCCTAACATTAAAAACTTGTTTACTTACAGTGTCTACATAAAATTTCCAGGAAAAATGTTCCAACATAATGTGGTACTAGAAAAGCCAATCAGTGGGCCAACTGATATATATGAAAGCCATAGTAATTAGTATAAATCAGTGGTTCCCAACCTTTTTGGCACCAGGGACTGGTGCTCCTATGAGAATCTAATGCCTGATGATCTGAGGTGGAGCTGATGGGTGTGGGTGTTGGGGACCCCTAGTATAAATAGTAAAGCTGAATTCTTCTCTATGTTAAATTACATATTTACATATTATTAATCCAGTATTTACATAAAGGCTGCATTTAACTCAATTCTCTGGTAAACAGTGTTACTGGAATCACAAGTATGGCATTTAAAGTATATAAGCAACTTAACCATAGTCTTAATAGAGTATATGTGCAAACACAATCCATACTAAACTGATAAATTTCTTACTATTGAATTGAGTCATTCTAGTAGACAGCTATCATCAACTGTTATTCAAGCAATCCCTGTTCTGTTTTGTTCCAAACATCAGACAATCATCATGTTACCATTAGATGAGTGTCATGAATCAATGTGAATCTTAGAAGACTCAAGAAATCAAAAGGCAAACATAGGCTGAAACAAAATTCTTACACAACAAAGCTCAGAAACAGCACAGAGAAAATAAAATCCATGTTTTGGTCTTTTGGCTTCAATACCTCCCCCAAAATGTTCTTTCTACCTTTTAAAAATTGTAACCCTCTGAAAAGCCAGTCTCAAAATATTACATACATAAAACAATGACTCTCAATCATAGCTACATATTAGAATCATTTAGAGATCTTTTAAAAAAATACCAATGACCAGGACCCACTCCCTGAGATTCTGATTTCACTGATCTGACACAGGGCCTGGTAATTGATCTTTCTAAAAAACTCCCTTGGTAATTCTAATATGCAGCCAGGTGGGAAACCACTATTATAAACTAATACAGCCTTTTGGGACAGTAATTGCTCTGAGATTGATAAACATGCTTTTTGCCTTTTCATAAGATTTTATTAATTTGCTCAATTCATGCCATAGCTAATGAACGACTGTTACATAGCAGGCACTGTGTTAATGGAGAAAGATGTGCAAGATATGTTCCCTGCCCTCAAGAAGCTCCTTATTAGTAGGTAGAGAGTAGTTAAGTAGAGAGACCCATAAATAAGTAACCGTAATTAAATATAAGTGCTCTTGAAGTGTAAGAAAATACAGCATGCCTTACATGTCATCCTTGAGCTGGGGTCATGCTGCAGCATTCCAATTTTAGTATATGTCCTACCAAACTAGGAAAGTCAGAAGTTACAGTTACTAAATACCCGGGCAAGTATTCAGCCTACACAAGGTGAAAATAGTGTGCATTTTGCTATTCTCCTTCACAGAAACTGTTGTACCATGAAAGTAGGAATTTCTATATTTTAATTTGGATGATTCATCTTAAAATTTCCTTCATGTAATATTACTAATTGTACACTTACCTATAAAACTATACATTTGCAGAATATCTAGTAAGTGATCATGACAAAAATTAGCCAATTACCTATAGTTGCATAACACCTTTCCTTTCCAGTAACTGCTACATTTGCTAAGACAAGAAGTTTTGGGACTATGAAAAGGTCTCATCATTGGTGATTTTTTTCAGTTGTTTGAAAGATGGTATATAGAAAAATGATACGGAAGCAATACACATTCAAAGGAGTTTTTTGGTTAGACTTTCAAAAATAAGAAACACAGGAGAAAAGAGTTCAAATTAAAAAAAAAGAGATGGCATCCATTCAATATTCATAATGAATCAAGCATATGATTCCCTCAAAGATAGTGGATGAGTGAGTAGATAAGTAGTAAGGTAAGAGAGTGAGTGGATAGTCAACTCATCTTTAAAAGTGAAATCTATTTTGAAGTACCTCAGTGAAAATTTAAACCTATTAAGTAAGACCTAGGGGTCAAAACCTACTTGTGATACTAACTCAGCATGAAAGAAAATCACGATTCCAGAGAACTTGGACAGAAATCAACAAAAAGGTTTTCGGTGCAGATGAACATCTCCAAGGCCTTTCTGTTTAAATCCAGAGTTGAACGAATTCTAAGTTAAAATGTATGCTGTCAAGGTCCCTGCAAGAAAATCTCAAGTGAATTTCAATTTCCAGATCAATATATGCTGAGACAATTTACCAGAGAAACCTTCAACCTTTACACAGGGTGAGGAACACTATCATTACACTCTTTACCATGAAGGCTACCCTGAATTCATTATTTCATGGAATGACATAAATGGCACTGACCAAGTTAAATTTTGTAGAATATGAATGAGATTTCACATTCACTGTAGTTAAGGTAGCCAGAGAGTACCCATTACTCAAAATTAGCTTACTCTTCCTCCTTATGTAGCTCTGAAGCAACAGAAGAGATTAATTTAGTTCTATCAAAGCTGTTTCCTGAGAATATTCTATCAATTATAAGTCAGGAGAATATTGATTGTGCTAATGCGATGCTGACCACTTCTTTTTGACATCCAAAGAGATCACACTATCACTCTTACAGACCTCAATGAATCAGAACTAGTAACTAACACTGATTCAATGATGGCTATATTCCATCATCACAATATAATTAACATTTTAATCTCACAGTTTCCAATTATGACTTTGCTGGCTCATTTAAATCAAATATGACTAAGACATAAGACATCATTCACTTCTACACACATACAATCATTTGGGGGCTTTGGGGAAACACCCTAATTCACCTTCACTGGGTGCTAGGAATAAAGAAACCAAGGGGATTTTTCTGACATATTTGTCTGTCTAGAGCTTTGCTATTCACACTGGCTATTGAGCACTTACAATGTGGCTAGTCCAACAGAGGAACTGAATTTTGAATTTTATTTTTCATTAAATTTAAATTTAGAGAGAGATACTTGATTCTGTTATTGAAAAACTTTTAAGTATGTTTGGAAGAACTTGGGTATGTGAATCTACTTTTTCATATGCAAATTTTATAAAACCTAGACACAAATCAGGTATTTCTTATGAAAATTTGGTTTAGTGTCAGAATTGAGATATGTTGCTAGTGTAAAATACACATTGGATTTCAAAGACTGAGTACGAAAGAAAGGCTGTAAATATCTCAATAATTTGGATCTACTGGGTTAAATAAAATATTTTATTAACACTAATTGCATCTATTTGTTTTTAATATTTTAATGTCGCTATTAGAAAATTTACATGTGTAAAATTACATGTGGCTCCCATTATTTATCTTTTGGACAGCGCTGCTCTAGAGCACTTCACCAAGGGACACATTTGGATATTTTTCTAGTAGGCAGGCTGGTCATGTAACAAACAATAGGAGCAAGGAGTAACATGTCCTCCTATCAATTGGGTCTGAGGAAAGTGTGTAGCAAGCTGTAGTCACAATTTCACTATATGAGGCAACACTGTAATATCCCAACATGGAAGGGGAGAAAAATGAGTTATCAGCACTTAAACAAATTGAAATCCAGCATTGCAGACGACTTAAAAGAAAAAGAGCCAACTGCTCTAAGGTCTTGGTTTCATTTTTCAACTGAGGACCTTAAAATAGACAATAAAGCACTGCTTCCAAAAAAGAAGTAAAAATATTTCAATAGCAGCTATCTAGCAATCCTCAATAAATAAGCAAAAATTGCTCTTAAATCTTATCTTCTCAACTTTGAAAGCCACAGGATACACGCTGAACTAGGAAATCAACTTCATATTGCCAGCATTTCCCTCACAAGCAAATTATCAGGATTGTGCACTTGGAATACTGTTTGACGAGAATGAAAAGGAAACTATTCAAAACAGATTTAAGAAATGGACAATTAGATGAGGAACTGCAGATTTAATTCTCAATTAGCACTGTGATTAATCTGATTCCCTGCTTTTCCCTAGTGTAATTATACAACACAGATGAAAGGATGAGCATTTGGACTGTCAGTTCTATATTCTAGACCAGCCCGGTGACTCAAAGCAGACGGCTCTACCACACTAACCACCATCCCAACAGCAGTCGAGGGAAGCCTCAAACACTGATTTAACAGTCATTGCATAACGAGGCATTAAACATTCTGATCTCCCCAACTCTTTCCACGTTCGTCTACACCAGGTGAGGAATTTGCTGAAACTGAACGCAACGCCTCTTAAATGGCCCCCTCCGATCTGGGCATGGGGTGAACACAAAGGCATCTATCTAATATCCTGCACAATAGACACACACCCGGCAATTAAAATCCCTGGACGTTCTTTCTCTTTTTCCCCACGCAAGCAAAAGAAATGCAAGCTGCTCTTTTCGTTAATGGTGTGTGGTAAACGGAAGGTAACAATAAACCCAACTGTTCCCAGGAAGCAACTATAAAATCAGTTCGGCCACGTCCCTGTGCAACCGTCAGATAAAATGCAGAAAGCAGATTTCGGCCGGCCCCACGCCTCGTGGGGTGGCCGACCTCGGCTAGTTCGCGTCCACGGATCGCTGGGAACTCCCCAGACCCACACTCGGAAGGAGTTCCAGGGCGGCGGAGGTGAGGGAGGGCAGGGGGCAGGCCCGGGGCAGGCCCGGGGCGGGTGTGGGTGCGGAAGGACCCGGGCATCACTGAAATGCATTTTCCCACACTCCCGCTCCCTCGCGTGGAGACTCACTTGCCGATCACCTCGCACAGCTCGTACACATCCTCGAACAGCACGTCGTCGTCGGCCATGGTCCGGAGGGGACAGCGGCCGCAGCGTGGAGGGCTTCGAAAATGGGGGTGGGGGCGCCAAAGAGCTCAGTGCCCGGCCCCCGACTCGCCTCCTCCCCTCAGGACCCGCGAGCCCTCGGTGCTGAGGACGCTCGAATGGGGCGCGAGGCCCGGAGACTGCGGCGCCTTCCTCTGCGGGCGACCGCCCCGGCGCGGGCGGCGGGGCCGGGGCGCTGGAGCGAGGGCGGCCCGGGCCCGGCGCCGCCCGCCCGCCCGCTGCTCCTCGCGCTGCTCAGGCCGCGCTGCTGGGCGTGCGGATCCTCGGGGACCGCGCAGCGCCCCGCTCTCCGCTGTCTGCTTGTCAGTCCGCGCGGGCCGCGAGGCCGCGACCGCTCCCTCTGTTAACGCTGGCTCCGGCGCGACGCGGGGCAGCTCCGGCTACAGAGCGGGCCCCGATAGGACCATAGAGGGAGGATCGCCGCGGAGGGAGGTGACGGCGGCAGATCGGCGCTGGGGACCAGGAGGCGGCGGCAGAGACGCTCCCTCCTTCTTCTACTCCTCCCGCCGCCGCCACCACCGCCCGCCTGGGAGTGGGAGGGGGCTTCGCAGGACTGGCTCTCGGTACAGGCGGGAGCTGCGGCCGCCGCCTTCAGGTCCTCCTCCTCGGCCTCAGGAGCCGACCAGCTCCCGAACCCCGCGCAACCGCCTCGCGCACACACGCCCTCCGGCTACAGCCAAGCTGCCTGGACCCACAGGCCCCGCCCACTCCAGCCCGTCGGGGGGCGGTGTCCCAGAGGAAAGGCACAGGGCTGAGTAGCGCATGCGCGCGCCGCCAGCCACGTCACGGCGAACCGGCGGACGCTGGGGAATCTAGAAGCCGTGGGGGTTGTGGTGGCGGTGTTGGTTGTTGGGCGACCGGGTAGCAGCTCCTTATGCGGAGGCTGGTCGGGGTTGTTACCTCCGCGACCAAGCTACAGAAGGAGCCGGGGACAAAAGGTCTACGACCGAATGCACGTTCTTGGTTATCTGTAGGGAGAGGCTCGGAATCTCAGCTGTTCTCCCTCTCTTCTTTTGTAACAGCAGGAAGACTTTCCCAGTTTTTGCTGGGAAAGAGTCCCAATGAATGGGAAATCAAGAAGAGAGGTGGAAAGGTTGTCACTCCAGACCGTGCTAGGCGGTGGATGATTTTAGTACCACTCTGTCATTAATGAAAATAAAAGCTGGGGAAAAGAGGATCGTCTACCTACAAGTAAAGGACCAAACAAAAACTGTCCAGGAAGGTGTGCAACAACAAATGGCAATTTATAGAGACAGCTTCTTCTGCATTCTGCCCAAACTCAACAAATATCTATCCAGTTTGCCCCTCCTCCCTCCCCCCCCCCCCCCCCCCCCCCCCCCTGCCAGATACAGCCCAGAGAGGTCAGGAAGGCAGGCACATAAAGAGACTTTAAGCCCCTTTGTATATCTCCTCACCTCTCACCCCTGAGCCCCCAGGACCTGCCTCCTGCCCTTTACTCCCTACAAATGTTAGGGGATTGATTCAGGATAAAAATGCAACTAGAGAGAGAGGATGCACGGGGTCAGCCAGGGAGTGAGGTTTTGGGTGTTGCCGCTGTGTTAGGTTGTATTCAATATGAAGATTTCTGTTCGACTGAGCATGTGCGGAATGAGCCAACACCATCAGACAGGTATATGCCTCAGTTGAGGACCAATAAAAAAAGTCTTTGTTCCTCTGCGCAGCTGAAGTGCCCAATTAGTTCATAAGTCAGCCTCCAGAAATCATCTGGTAAATTTCTCAGTGCGGTAATAAAAAGAAAGAAAGAAAAAAGATAGTATTTACCTAACTGTGTGGGGGTGGGTGGAGACTCACGGCCTATTTTTTATTCTGAAAGGTTCTGTGCAAACCCGTGACCGCTCCCTCAAGAGGCTGAGTGATTTGTCAGTGTTAAGAATTTGAGTACCAAACCTGTTTTTAAAAAATGCAAATCAGAGAGAAAATATAATTGTATGAGGAGGTTTTCCTCCTTTTTCAAAGAGCTTGTGCATTCTCTAGGAAAGGGAGCTTTAGAGCCTCAGAAACACCGCCTCCACTTAGAGTCCCACATTTTCAAGTTACTCACCCCAAACTGGCATGTCTACCTGGTGCCTAATGAATAAGGCGTCATTCTGCCATGAAGTGCACAATGACCCTCACAAATCACCCTGTCAGCTTCACTTCCTCTCCCCAGCCAAAGTCTGAGCTATGCCGAGGCTTGTTGACTTCATTTTGGGGTTATTTTCCAAATAACCCCCAGGGGCCTATGTTCAGAGGTAGAAAAGGACAATTATAAAAAAAAAAAAAAGAAAGAAAGTGGAGTTGAATAAAAAAGATGACAGAGATAGGTTTGCACTCTGCTCATGGAATCACACCCTGTTTAGATCTGGAAAGAGCCTTAAAGGTTAGCCAGTTCAGTTTAGTAATTTACAGATATGAGGGATGTGATGGTTGCTCTCCCAGAAGCCATTCCACCACCATGATGTAGAAGCTCAGGGTTTGAGATAGGATTGTTACCATCTCACCTGGAGAGCTTGGGCCCTGATTCATTAAACTAATAAATGCAGCCCCCTTGCCACAATGATTGGCCTAACTTAATCAGCTGTTGGCATTCCTGGTCACTAGGCTTGAATGGTTCAAAGTATTCCAGTCAGCAGAAAGCTCAGTATTTTTTCCCCTTATGGATGGGAAACACTGTCCCCACCTCCTTCTTGAGTAAAGAGGTATGCAGCCTCAATTGTGGACATCTGACATCTTGTACCCATGAAGGTAGTCAGACCTAAGATGAAGGTGGAACTGAGGGGCATCCGGGTGGAGATGTCCTCAATGACATCAATCTCTTAGCGAACTTTCTACACTTTCTGGTCATGTAAGAAAATGAATTCCTTTATTGTTTAAGCCATTTTGAGTTGAGTTTCCTGTTGCTTTCAAAGAAAGCATCCTACAAATGGTACAACAGATGAGAAAACGATTCAGAGACAACTGCATGTCCATGGTCACATATTTAGCTGAGCGTCTAATCTGAACCTAAATCTCCCAGCTCCCACTGTGGTATTTAGTCATACAGAGGTTATCTGGAATACAAATCCCTCAGAACTTGTACCATGCATTATGGCTGGATGTGGCCCCTCTCTGTTTCTGCAATCAAAATGTCCAAGCCTTTTAAATGAAATGAATTACTCTCTGGGTTTCTTCCAGAAGTCCAATACTCCACCAACAAGTAAGCACAAGTATAAATGATCGGATGTCAATAATTAATTTAGTTATGTTTTCATTTCCATGAAGAAAATGTTGAAGGTCCAGGTGCATCAGATTGTGTTCAGGTGTTAATAACTTAATAATCAATAACAGTGGTTTAAAAAAATAGGAGGAGGGTGCTTATCTTTCATATAGAGCAAGGAGTTGAGAGGTGGGTGGTTACCAACACTGGATCAGCTACACAAAAGTGTCATCAGTTACCTCAGATCTTTCTTTCCACTCTGCCGTCCTTGATACATTAACTTCTCATTCTCAGGATTGTTGTTTCATCGTCACAAGATGGCTGCCATAATTTCTAACATCGAACTGCATTTAAAAGCAAGAATTAGGAAGGCAGCAAGAGTAAGCAAGACTGTTTTGCCCTCTCTCTCATTTCTTATTAGGAAAAAATCATTTATCCTTTTCTCATCTCAATAGCCAGGACAGAGTCACATAGCAACCCTCATCTGCAAGGGAAGCTGGAAACTCTGGTATCTGACTTCTTGCCTCGTCTTTGATAGTAGTAAGCAAGGTAGAAGCAGGTGAAGAATAGGCTTTGGCAGCCAATCAACAGTATTTCCAATACTAGGAAAATTATCAATGAAATAATTCTATATCTTCATCAAAATGTAGATATACTGTGAGTATATAACTGACAGGCCTTTAAAAATTTCAGAACTATTTAAAAACCCACAATGATGGGGTTGGTGCTAAACAAATTTGATTCTCAGATGTCAGTGAAAATCTTCAATGACTTGGAGGCGTTGGATTTCCTCACAATTGCATTAGACATTCTCAGGTTGTTGGGCTCCCACCTAATTTAAAAATGACACAGATATCAAAGGGGCAAACACTTTAGAGAAATATTAACATGAATACAACACAGAGATCAGCGTGGCATGGGGTTAATTTAGGCAATTCAGGGCTTAGCCTCCTATGATTGCTTAAGCATATAAATGTTACTGAATCACTGAATTAAATTAAAAATGACACTGTCTTAAATTGGAATAAAGTTATTGCCTGGTGGTGTAAGCAGGTGTCTAACCTCAAATAAAAGACACCATTAAGTTCTCCAGAAAAAAACTACATGTACAGGATATATCCAATCTCATGTTGCAAATCATTTATTTTATGTTCATTCAGTGAATCTCTATGGTAACTACTGAGGCTCTAGCTACAAACAAAGCAGACATGGTCTCTGTCCTCTTCAAGTTTTGTTCTAGAATAAAACAAGTATCAAGCAAATAATTATGATGAAAAGTGATGGTAATAAGGAAGTGGCAAGTATGGGGAGCAAATAGCAAGGGGACCTATGGGTCAGGGAAGGCCCAACTGAAGAAATGTTTGAGATAGAAAAAAAGTATAGAAATTAACCAAATGAAAGGAATGGGGACCAGTTGATCCTAGGTAGAGAAAACAGCATTTATGAAGTCCTGAAGGTGAGCAATAATATGCTTTTTTGGGAAGAAGAATGTGCTCTTCTGGAGAAGTGGGTCACAGCTGGATCATAGCATATAGGAAGAAAGAGGGCAGAGGGGGTTAGAGAAATAGGCAAGGGCTGGATAGCAAGAGGCGCCAAATGCCATTTTAAAGAGTTCACTCATTAAAAGACTGCAGATTTCAGTGGCACTAGTCTTATGTGTAGACTGAGACCCCCAAATCTCCATCATGAACAGAATTCTACTTTTAAGAAACTCCCCTTTGTACTTGGTGCACACTATCCTCTCCCTTAGTTACTTTTAAAATGCAGACACTCTTGTATTAAATATGAAATCCCTTAAATGGTTTGAGCAGACATTATAGGTGCTCCACTTGAATCCCCTCCTAGTCTTTTTACTTTTCTCTGCCCCTCTCTTAGCTTCACCATGTTTTTGCTTCCAAAGCCCACCCATGCTTGTGATTTCAGAGAACTTCTCACAAGCTATAGAAATCATTTTGCCTATATGGAAGTGCCTGGGAATTTAAGTCTCCCTGATCTGGCTGTTAGTGCAGGAATGTGAAAGTCCAGCTCCTTTCCCCAGGAGAGAATGGACAACTCTGAGGGATTACTTACAACCTGAGCTTCCCTATCAGGCTGCAGCTACCCTCCGCAGGATTTTGCCTAGCTCCCTCCCCTTCTCTTTCCTACCTCTCTCATTCCCTAACAGGTTTCTCCTGGGAGTACTTCCTTAATAAATCATTTACTCATGAATCTCCTTATCAGGATCTGCTTTGGGGGAACTCAGCCTAAGACAATGGTGTTTCTCAAAGAGACAGCTGCATATATGTCATCTGGGAGCTTATGAAAAATGTTAAAACTGTTGATTCCTGGGCCCTACTTAAGACTTACTGAATCTGAATCTCCTGGAGCATGTCACAGAAATCTGTATTTTAATAAGCTCCCTAAGTAGTTTTGTACACCTAAAATTTAAGAATCACTGCCCAAACATTGGCCGCTGAATACATTTACTGGAAAAAAGGAGCCAGGGCTGACTTCATCACTGGGGTTGAAAAACCATAACAAATACAAAAGAACACTTCAGGGAGCAGAAGAGGATCTGAATACAAATGTGTTTCCTTCTGTAAATCTCTTGGTTTTACTCTTCTTTCTTTAATATCAATGAACAACTCACTGGAAACTTTTGTTTGACAGTAGAAACAAAATTGCCTTTGGACACAGCACAGTGTCTGTATACACTGAGGGTTGTAATTCAAAAGTAAATCAAAAGGTATCCATTCGTTGAGCCTCTTAAGATCACAAGTACTCATTGGCCTCCTGGGGACTCAACACTGTCATATGTGCTAATGGGAAGTGCAAGTGACAGAAAACTCAAACCAGATTAAACAATACAAAGAATCTTTGGCTCACATAACTGAAAAGTTGAGATGTATACTAGCTTCATGTGAGGCTTGATCCAGGACTCAAATGATGTCACTGAAGATCCACTTTCTTCCAGTCTCATTATTGTGCATTCTGTGGTACTGGCTTCATTCTTAGGTTTCACAAGGTAGGCCCCAGAGCTCCATGCTCTTCCCTTGAAGTAGCACAATAATTGTCACTGTTCCAGACTTCACCTTCTTATATATCAGCATCCAGAAAAAGAGTAGTCCTATCCAGTAGATCTTACCCATGTTCTAGGATTTACTCTCTCTCATTTGACTTGTATTAAGGCACATGACCACTCCTGAACCATTTGCTGTAGCCAGGGAATGAGAGTCACTGAATAATTTAACCAATCAGGCCCCACCCTCAAGCTGGGCATGGGATTCAATTTCCTGCTGAGAATGGAGACTGTAAAGTACAATAGGGACACTTTCAGTAGGAAAGGAGCAGAATGAATAGTGGGAAGGCTCCCTGTTCTCCTAGTTACCCAAGCACTGGCACTGGCTTCTTAGTACTTTATTTTCTCCATGTTCAGCTAGTAATTAGACCCTGCTGATTTTTCTTTCAAGATTGTTTCTACATTCTCCTTTTCTTTTCCACTTCTTCAGGTTTCACCCCATCAATGCATACTTAGATGCTGCCTCATTTTACTCACTGGGCTCCTGCCTCCAAGTGCTTGTCCCATCTTGCTCACAATGGGGAGGCCCAATTTAGATCCATGAAAGAGAATTCTCAGCACATAGAACAGTGTCTGGTGTGTAGTAGGTATTCAAAAAGCATTTGTTGAATGAAGAATAAATGAATGGCTTCATACCCCTTATCACTTCCTGGAATTCCCCTTTATTTGTTTTGTTTCTAGCCTTTTCCCTTCAACTCTTGAACCTACAAAGTGTCTGGAACATAGTAAGTTCTCCATCTATGTTTGTTAAATAAATAAGTAAGTAAGTAAGTAAATAAATAAATAAATAAATGTATATTTCTTGAATTGGGTTAGAGAATCAGTCATAATTGGGAAGAGACTGAGGAGCTAATGGAAACAGTTAAAGTGGTTGGATTCTTGGGGAAAAAATGCAGAAATACAATTTTCACAGAGGAGGAGGAAGTCAACAATATCAGAGCTGGAAAAGTATAAAAGAGAGCAGGGACATCAAAAAGGGGGGCATTGGACTTATTTCTACTAATTTAAAGTCATTCTACTAGCTATCTTTTGTGTTGGAAAAAAAATTAAAATCTCACACGCATTTGGAATTTTTCCTTGTGATTTAGCTATGAGAGATTTCCAAGGTAAAGTGGGAAATTAAATTGGTATAACCTTCTTTATTTCCTTTTCTGTATTTCCTAGTGCTTTCTTATTAAGCTGCCACTAAACCGTCACACTACATGGTAAAAATGCACAATCAGCTGCAATGTGTCTAATGGGTGACTTATATTGAGCCCAAATCTGGCTGAGTTGCAAAGGGTGATGTAAGTCACCCAAGCCTCAATAGAAATAAGTATAATTTACTATGCTAAGTGCACTGTGGAAAAGGTCAAGTGATTAATAAGTCACTAATATGAAATACAAGCCTATCAACACTAGTAGGATTAATCATTTACCTTCCTCAAGACACAGATGGAGCAGGTCCTTTCTGAGGGTCTTTTCTGACAGTATGAGTCTGCCAAACACTTAAGGAGATATTTCTTTCTCACCATACTTTCTCATAAATTATATCCCCCCCTCCCCATTTTTTAAAGGAGACTCTTTTCCTGAAAAATCTTTATTCTCATAGAGATAATCTATAATGTCAGGATCTGCACCAATAAAGTGCTTCCCATTTTGGTCAAGAGAAAAAAAATAACTATTAGCTTTTCTGTAGGCTATGGTAATTTCCAGATCTGATAGAAACTCTCCAATGACATTTTGCCTTAAGTATTCTAATCAAATACTTCCCATTCAAGCTTACTTACCCTTGTTATCTATTTTAAATTGTCTTATAAATGGAGACAATAGCTAAGAAAGTAACCTTTTAAAAGATAATAGCAAACCAAACTAAGGGGACAAGATAGAGATTCTAATGGCTTATAAAGAAATAACAGAAGAACCATTTATTCAGGGCTTATTACAAATGCCAGACACTATGCAAAGTTGTTACACATATTTCATTTAATCCACTTAACAACTTTATGAGATAGATATTATTGCCCTCATTTTACAGATAAGGAAAGTGATACTTGGAAATATCAGTGCTGAGTAATGTGCCAAGGATTACACAGATAGAAAGAAATGGACCAATGTTTGAACCAAGTCTGCCATATCCCAAAGCCTGGACAATAGCACACCTTAATATTTACTTTATTGTGTTTCCCTTAGGCAGAAAGATTTATTTTAGTTTTTTTTTTTTCAGATTAAGCAAAGTGCACCTCAGGCAAAGGGTGCAATGGGTTCAATAGCAATAGCAACAA